>NC_067403.1:260405859-260743322 GCF_016432865.1 Antechinus flavipes
TCCTA
Source organism: Antechinus flavipes (assembly GCF_016432865.1). NCBI lineage: Eukaryota > Metazoa > Chordata > Mammalia > Dasyuromorphia > Dasyuridae > Antechinus > Antechinus flavipes. The sequence continues at coordinate 260,405,865 of NC_067403.1, forward strand.
CCAAGGTCCAGCCAAAAGCTTTGGCCGGGGGATTCATCCCTTCCCTCCTCAAGTGAGGGTCCCTGCTTCCTTCTGCACCTCTATGTATATTCATTCACAGATGCGATTCTCTGTGTCCATCTGGTCATCCGTACCTCTCCCCCCAGAACACAAACTCCTGGAGCAGGGGCACGTTTCATGTCTCCTGTCACCTGTACCACGTTCAGGGGCTCAGTGGATAGAGTGCTGGGCTTAGAGTCGGGAAGATCTGAATTTAAAACTGGCTTCAGGTGACCCTGGGCGACTCACTGAACTCCCGCCTGCCGCAGTGTCTTAAACTGAGCATCTGCTGTTGTGAAGACCAGATGAGATACATGAAGAGCTCGACACAGGGCTTGGTACACAGGAGGCACTTAATACATGTTGTTCCCTCACCTTCCAAAGGGGATTAGCAAACAAAGCCTTGCTTGGGTGATTAAATCTCCCGGGCCTGCCCCGTCCAGGCCTTTGCCCCCTCCAGACCTTTGCCCCCTCTAGATCTTTGCCCCCTCCGGGCCTTTGCCCCCTCCGACCCTTTCACTCTCTCCCTATCTCTGCGTGACTGAGTCTTACCTTTAAAGAAAAGGAAGAACAGATTCTGAACTCATGTCGATTTATTAATAAACTGCCACTCACGGGTGTTTCTGTGTGCATTTCTATTTTAAACTGCTCACTGGAAAGTGACAGACAGCTGGTCCAAGCAACACAAAATTGCTCATGATTCCCTGAATCGCAGCCGGCTTCGGCGCTGACATCTGCCTTAACCTGCTCTCTGCCTCTGGCTCCATGAGGGGAGAAGGGAGGTTCCCTGGACTCCTCACCCAAGGGCTCTGCAGACAGAGATAGAAGGGCCGAGAAGGAGGGGCGGGTGCTGTGGGGGACGGAGCCTGGAGCAGGGCCCCAGGAGCATCCTCCTGAGGCAGCCGTGGCTTGTGGGAGGCTGGAGGGTTCCCGTGGAGCCAGGCTCCTCTCCAGCCTCCTGAGGGGGCCCTTCCAAGCCCCTGCTCTGCCATGTGGCTGGAGCACCATCCTTCGCACTCATGACTCGAGTCAGGATCGTACTTCACATCTAAGACTGGAAAAAACCTTAGTTCGCTCAATTAGTTTATTTTACAGATGAAGAAACCGAGAGCCAGAGGAGACGGGCTCACCCCTCGGCACAAGGGTCACGAGTGGCAGGATCGGGATTTGAATTTAGGTCCTTGGTCCTTTGACCACAAATCTGTGTTCCCCTCCACCTCCCTTTTCTGAATTCTGCAGCAGTCGCTCCGCGTCCCTTTCATGTCTGTCCTTCCTCCTATCGTTAGCCAGCCGACGCTCGGGGCTAGCTCAGACCTTGTCGGTGCCTCCTGTCATTGAGTGTAACGTTGCCTTCAAAGTACTTCTGTTTTCCCTAAATGCTCTGAATTTCTAACAGGGGTAAAGCTTGACGGGCAGGATGTCTGCTGCTGGGGGAGAGAGTTGGGGGTGGGGGGAGAGAAGCCGAGATTTCTCTTATAAGGGCTGAATACAGGACATGATCCTACGGGATCCCCAGAGCCTCACCAGAAGTCCTCAAGGGGGAAAACCCTGCACCGCAACAAGAAAAGGGCCAAAGAGTGACCCTTCCACCCAACCCGAAGGCTGTGTCCCACAATCCCCTGTAGTTCATATCGCCCTTCCCAGCACAAGCTCATGAACGTGAGGGGAGGGGCTGGATTTTACAGGAAGGAGAAATCTGGCATTAAATCTCCCCATAGACATCGCCTACCTCTGCGATCACGAGACGATCGCTTTGCTTCTCAGAACCCAGTTTTTCAAGTTAGAAAGGGGAATTAAGACATTACTATTTCAGAAGGACACTGTGAGGATCACACAGAGAGTACCCAGTGGTTAGAGAACCTAAAACACACTAAAGCACCAGCGACCGTCATGAAGGAGTGGCAACAGTCAAATTTGACGGATGTCAATCAGTCAACACACATCTATTACTCATTAAGGGTTTGTTATGGGCCGGGAACCGTGCCAAGTGTTGGGGTACGAAGAGAAGCAAAAGCAGTTCCTGACCGTCAGGTGTGACATTCTACTGGGAAGAGGTTACATGAATGGATATGGGAGCTGGGTGCACAGCAAGTAGAAAAGCCCACGAAAAGGGGAAGCAGGAGTGGCTAGGGAGCCCAGAGAAGCGCTCCTGGGCCGTCCTGAAAAAGCCCAAGAAATAAAGAGTTTGGGAAAGGCAGAAAATTCTAGCACAAAGGACGTCCGGGGCGAGAACAAAGAGAGGGAAGGTGGACCCTCGTCCTGCCCAGCCAGAGGGGAGCAAGTCCTAAGAAGATTGGAGAAGTAGAAAGTTCAGTTTGATCCCTGAGTCAATCCGAAGCCATGGGAGCTCACTGGCGTGGAAACTAATGGTCAGAAGTAGGAGGCCTTGGGGCTCCACGAGGAAGCAGACCGGAGAGTTCAGATCTTCCATTTGGGGAGATTTTTCGACCCACTCCTCCGTCTGGTTCAGAGCACGTCCAATATTCCAGGTGTGTCCCGTGGCTTGGTGCTCTGGGGTAGGCGTCTCGTGCTGGGTATCATGGAACTTGGGGACCAAAACCCATTATTTAGATATCTCTATGGCCGGGAAAGCCTCGGCAACCACTAGTACGATTAAGACTCATGGCAATTGCCCTTTGGACCATGAACAGTGGAGGAAGAGGCCCAGAATCCTGAGGTTTGTGGCTGGAATCGGGCACTTAGAACTTTAGGACTCTGGACAAATTACCCTCCCTCTGAAACCTGGCTTCCTCGTCAGAAAAATGAGGCTACTTACAGCCTACAACCTATCTTTCTCCTGTCAAAGCTGGGAAGGGGGGCTGGCCTGGAGAAAAGACCACGAGAGAGAGAGAGAAGTCAGAGGCACAGACCTGCAGGAAGGATCTGGCTGGTCTGCCGGGCCCCAGAGCCACGACCAGGAGATGTGGGCAGAAATGACGAAGAGGACGCCGAGTGACGTTTCTAGCAGTCTAGAACCAGAGGGAGCTCCCTGAGGGAGGGGTGGAAGCCCTCCCTGCCCTGTAAGATGCCCCTGGAGCAGAATGGGGGTCCTGAAGTTCTGGCAGCCCCGAGCTCCTAGCCAAGCCTTTGCTGCCACAGCTCTCGCTGAGCCCAGCAGCTCTGACCCGCCATGAATTGCCAACGCCGCTGAGCCTTCTATTTACCAAGCCTGTTGCCAACTGCCTGACAACCAGCTGAAAATAAATTTTATTTCTTATATTTAAAAAAGTATTTCACACATCAGAACGTTTTCGACACTGTGAAGTCCTGGCAGGAAGGGCTGGGTGGAACAGGTGTTAGAAACACGCCTGGCAAGCTGCCTGACGTGCTGATGGGAAATAAGAAATAATTTCCATTTAATATTTAGATGCGACTAACCACTAGTCTTCCTCGTGTACATCTTGTTTATGGGGGCTCGGGAGGGGCACGGGGGAAATGGCGACCGAGGTCACCCGCCTGAACGGCCACTTCATCTACCCTCACGCAGCACGTCCGTGACTCTGCGGACCTTGAAAGGGAGATCAGACTTAAGCACACACCTTATCGTCCAACCGTACGGCTGGCTGCCGTCCGTCTCATCCTGCCGTTCACACTTCCGGGCGTCTGCCCGTTCCCCGTGTGGAACCTACTCATCCCCCACGGCAAACCGCAACATCCCCAGCCCAGGAGGAGGATCCTACTGTGCGTCACTTTGGCTGTGGGGGCGCCCTCTCTGCCTTCTCCCGGGTCCTTCTCTGCACGAGCTCCTCCTTTGCTCTATCACACGAAACACCGTATAGTGCTGAGGGGCGTCTGAGCGAAATCATCCCATCCTTAAGCTGTCGTCTCCTGTGCCCTTTTCTGTCTACACGTTCACAGCTTCGACTATCGGGTCTGTACTTGCTTTGACGGCGGGCTCTGTGAACTCAGTACCAATGTGACCCCGTCACACACACAAATATATATAATTATATGTATGTGTGTATGTATGTGTATATATATATATACACATACATATATATATACACACATACATACACACACTAATAGATAATTATATGCATATATGTATGTGCATGTACAAACCTATAATTACATGCATATATGTACATGTGTATATGTATATGTACAAATATATGAATATGTGTGCATATATACAAATATATAATTGCAGGTATATACAGATGTCTGTTTGCATGTATAAATAAAATATATAATTATATGTATATATGTATGTACAAACATATGCAAATATAGGTATATATATATGTGTGTGTGTGCATATATGTATAGACATACACAGACACACACTTACATGATTACTTCAGGGAAAGGGCAGGAACAATTAACGCCATTAGAACAGGCTTTGTGTAAGAAGACGTACATCAGATGAACGCTGTAAAGAATCCAAGCATTCTGGGTTGGGAATAGGGAAGGGGGGAAATGGGAGAAGGGAATAAGCCCTTGTATGGCACCTACTATGTGTCAGACTTCGTGTAGCTGTGGTATCACTTCCTCCCCACAATCCCCTATAAAGGTGATGCTGTTATCCCCATTTTACACCTGAGGGAACTGAGGCAGGTAGGTGGTAAGTGACTTGTCCAGCGGGGGTCACACAGTCACGTGTCTGAGGCCAGACTTGCACTCGGGTCTCCTGACTGGCATTTCATCCCCAGGCACCCGTGGGAGAGAGGGAAACCTTTCCAGGCAGGAGCCCAGACTGTACGAGGGCACTGACCGGAGTAAGTCAGAGGGACGGGAACACAGGACGTGGGAAGGGGATGACGCGATAGATAGAACTTTAAATTTTAAATGTTTGCCAGCCCGAGAGAATGGGGAGCCACGCAAGGTCAATGAGCAGAGCAGGAGCCAACCCTTTGCTTCAGGCAGAGCGGTTGGGTATGGGCCCGGAGGCAGGGATGGAGGGAAGAGAGGCTAGAAGCTACTAGTCTAATGGGAAGGCTGCTTTGGGCTCAGGTGAGACAGCGGGGGGAAGCGCGAGCAGAGGGAAGGGGGCGGAAGCAGGAGATGTTTGGGAATTAGAGTCCAAGGTTGGCAACTGAAAGCACGTGGGAGGGAGAAGCTGGTGCCGGAGCTGCTCTGGTTCCCCGCGTGGATGTTCCGGCGTCTGAGTTGGTGCCGGTTCTCACCTTTGCCCCGAGCAGCTAATGCTCCAGGTGCGCCGGGAGAGCGGATTCGGAGGCGCTCCCACACTGGCACCTAAGTCACAAGCCACTGTCCCTTCTGACTGGGCTTTTGCGCGGGCCGCCCTCAGCCCCACCATCCTCTCTGTTCCCGCCTCTCCTATTCTGGGCTTCTTGGTTCCCTTCTATTCTCTCTCAGCTTTGCCGGTACCTCCCGACTGAGACTATCTCCAATTAACCCTGCGCCCAAATCATCTTCTTATGCTAGACTGTGAGTTCTCGAGCGCTGGAACACTTCTGCCTTACTCTGGATCCCCGGCACTTAGCCCAGTCCCTGGCACACAGCAGGTGATTAATAAATGCTTATCTACTTGATCTTTTATGATGTCACTTTGCATTTGCTACATCCGGTGCCAAATGATCCTCTTCTCAGAGTTCTCATGACATGCAGACATGATGCTTCTGGATCATTTGCAAACCTCTGCCTTCTTTCAAGCTTAATCACTTCCCAAAAGTGCTTTACAAACCCTTCCGCCCCGTGCCAGCGTTAGCAACAGAGCCAATTATCTCAGAATAAGCGCCGGCTCCGCTTGCAGGGGCTCGATTCCCGCTCAAATGTCTCTGGTTCCCCAACTGTTTCAGTGGAAAACTCTGTAAAAGCAGCTGCTGCTGCCCAACTATAATGGAATATAATAATAATAATAAAAATAATAAGTATAAAATATAAAATGAATATATTGTAATAAATATGATATAATATAATGTAATAGAATATAATAGAAACCAGGAAGTTTATATTCCTCTAAACAGTGGGATGGCTACGTGTCTCCTTCTTATAGACACATGTATTGTATACACCCCCCCCCCCAGACACACACTATACACACCCACACATCCCTGACAGGTATCCAGGTGCCCCCCCCCCCCGCCGTGTACATAAACACACGTGTGCACATATACCCTGCACCGCCCACATGAGCACATAATACCCCCTTACACAAATTCATCCACGTTGGCTCCCCAGGGGGCGAAGGGCCCTTCCCCAGAGAAACTCGCCACAGGCCTTGTGAGGTCGCTAGTTGGAGAGGTTACCATTGCATAATCCAACTGCCCCAGGATCCATCGGACCCAGGGCTGCAAAGCGGATGTTCTGGGCCTTGGAGGAAGCCGGCCATTGGCTATTTAGAGAAGCTGCCACTGCATAATCCAACTGCCCAGAACCAATCGGATCCAAGGCCCAGAACGTCCCCCTTCCCAGCCCTGAGAACAAAGCCTTGGACAGACCCCTGTTGGACATCCGGACCCAGCATTCCTTCCTCCCTCACCGGCCTTGAAAGCTGCAGGGATTTCACAGCCGGATCACCCCAGCCCTGGCCCTGGCTCTGGCTCTGCCTGCATAGCTCTTAGTAAGCGGAGCCAGGGGATAACAGAAAGAGCCACCTATTCGAAGTCTGGGATGCAGCATCAGGTGGGGGAAATGTTGGATCTGGAGTCCGAGGGTCTGAGTTCAAATTCTGGCTCTGTCACTTACAAGCAAAGTGACCCTGGCTAAGTGGATTCATTGCTCTGGACTCAGTTTCCCCAAAGGGGAATGAGAGTATTGGACAATTTATCCAACTCAAGGTCTGGGACCCTGGGATGCAGGTCTTCCTTTTGGTTTCCACCCTCCTTGTGCCTCAGTTTCCTCCCTGGACTTAGCTGGGCTGGTCCTTGGCTGGCAGTCACCGGTGTTACCAGAATGAAATCCAAATCCTTCCCACTTGGGCAGCGGGTGCCCAGGTGTGAGCTGCGCCAACAATGCCCAGAAGAACCCAGGACTGCCACCGGGCCACAATGAGGGATGGGAGGGAGCTTTCTCTCCGTGAAATGGGGACCAATCACTGAGCATGGAAGCTCAAAGTGCCGTAGCAGTCCGGAAGCATCACTGATAGGAAGGATGTAATTCACTTGGGCCGTGTTATTAAGCAGAGGCGGTAGTGAAAATGCAGCTTCCGAAGGTCCTGGCCCTGGCCACTGCTGCCTGTGTGACTCTGGCCAAGTCACTTACAGTGTCCAGATTTGGTTTCCTCATTTGGAAAATGAAGGGTTTGGACACAATAATTAATTCATAATTAATTAATTTTAATAATGATGATAATGATAAAAGCAATATTAGGTATCACTTCTACAGTGCTTTGGGCAGCTGGAGGGCTCAGTGAGTCAGGGAGAGCCAAGTTCAAATCTGGCCTCAGAAACTTATTAGCTTGTGACTTTGGATAAATCACTTATTTGCCTCAGTTTCCTCATCTGTTAAAATGAGCTGGAGAAAGAGCTACTACTCCTGTAGCTCTGCCAAGTAAACCCTAAATGAGGTCATGAAGAGTTGAACAACTGAACAATATTGGGCTACAAGAACTACAAATCTCCTTCCCTCGTTAACTGCCAATAAGGTCAGTGCTGTTATTACTGATATTCTCTCAGATGAGGAAACTGAGGCAGCTAACGGCCCAAGTTCAAGTCCTGCTGGTCCCAAGGCCAAGGCTCTACTGGCTGAGCTGCCCAGCCCTCCGGATGAGACCCGACGACCCTTTGGGTGCTTAGGGAGAGTGGATGACTCTGCCGAGCGCCGGGGATGCAAAGGCAAAATCAAATCCATTCCTCGCTCTCAGAAAGCTTCTCAGAGGCCTCCGTGGGGAGGCAGCGGCCCAGAGCCGAGACAGACACGGGGAGCGGGGAGGCCGGAGCCAAAGGCTCTCCCCGTCCCCCAGACGCTGCCCTCCTCCCGCGCCTCCCTTCCACCGCCGCGGGAGATAACTGCAATTTTCAATATTCGTAGGCAACATCGCTCCATCTCGAGATAATTAGGTGAATCATACTTTTATAAATAACAAGAGATAAAAAAGGAAGCTCGGTAATAACCCAGGGTGGTCTCTGAACAAACATGTAGGTGTCGGTACATTTGTAACAGCCGCGTCAGCTGGCTCCATTGAGGGGGGAAGTCGGGGCTGGGACGATTCATTGAGGGAGCCGAGTAACCGAGCGGCTCGCCGGGAGACGTGGCCTGGCCGGGGGCATTTAGGGTTAGGGTTAGGGTTAACGTTCCAGCATCAGCCGTGGGGCCAGCCAGGGCACAAGGGCAAGGAAGAACTGCACGGATCCTCTCTTGAGTCTCTCCTTTTCAAACTCCTTTTTTTTGTTGTTGTTGTTGGAACTGTTTCCTAAGGCTTGTGGGAAACAGACCAGAAATCTTGGAGAGCTTTCTTTGGGACTAGGAGAAGGGGCCTGGAGGGTGATCCCGGTCCTTGAACCCATTATGGATGGCTGCCGCCAGAAGTAGCCCACTCCATAGGCAGAAAAGGCACAAACAGCTAAGCAGCAGCTTGGCAGACGAGCGGATGCAGGGAGAGCCGAGTTCAAGTCCTACTTCCTAGGCGGGGTTTATCCCCGAGTCTCAGTTTCTTTAAAGCTGCAGCTGAATCTGGCCTCCTGCAGAGGAACCCACCAAATTCTCTAAGCCTCAACCTCTGTAAAAGAAGGAGACCGAGGCGGGAAATGATGCAGGTCGCCAAGTCTGCGAGATCTGAAGCCAACTGTGATTGCTTGTGGTGATTACGAATGTCTCTGCTGTTGTTATTGGTGACCCAGACAGATAGAGGGGGGAGCCAGACAACCAAAACCCTATGGATTCCCAGGATCTTGCTCAGAAAGCTTCCTCTCTGGCAAAGCCACACCCTGAGATGGCTCAGAACCGAGAGGTGGGAGAGGAAATCAAGAAAGCTGGAGGTCCGGCCCCACCTCCCACAGGTGTCCAGTGGCCATTTCAGCACTCTGGACTTCAGGTGGTGAGGGACAGCCCTGACCGCAAGATGCTGTTGCAAGGATCAAAGGAGGTAGATCCTGTGTGAAAGACTGGCAAGCTTTCCAGCACCACGTGGACACTGGGTGGGATTCTCCTAGGAAGGGAAGAGCTCAACGGGCAGGTCTGATCGTGCTGTTACCGGCAAGCGCCAATGACGTAAGGGAGAGCATCCGGGCCACCAAGCAGCTCACGTCTAACCACGTCCCCAAGTATGACCATGAACGTTGGTTCATACAGAAGTTTTCCAAAATGAGTGCAGGCTGTTTTTGACGGGAAGTACTAGCAGATGGGGGGAGGAGAAGCCCAGGAAAGGCTTCGCTGAGATGATGACACTTAAAGGAGAACAAAGCTTCGAAAGGAGTCTGTTCCAGGAAAGGGTAACAGAACTGGGCAATGGAGGGTCCAGCTGAGGAGTGGATGCAGGAAGAGCCGATCCAAGTCCTCTTTCCTAGGTGGGATATGTCCCCAAGTCTCAGGTCCTTGGGCCAGAGCAGCTGGATCACAGAGTTGTTGGTGAGAGGGATGCGCAAGGATGCTGGGAAGGATGATGAACCTGGAAGAAGAGTTTAGACTGGAGTCTAGAAGTAAAGGGGAGCCATTGGAGATTGTTGAAGAGAGAACTGACGTCTTATAAATGAGTTTAAAGTCTTGTCCAGAAGTCAGGTTTTGATTAGGGAAGGGAGCTTAAGAAAGCTGGATGCCCGGTATGAGCTCTCTGGGGTCGGGGCAGGCAGGGAAGGGTCCGTCCTCCCTCCCCGTATGAGCTGGACGTGGGAAGGGTGGTTCTGGGGGTCACCGAGGATGCCTCTGATAAGGAGAAAAGCTGACGAGTGAGAGAGTAAAGGCCTAGAAGCGGTGCTTTGGGGAGGGCCCAAATTCAGTCAGACCCAGAGAGGTCCCCGGAACACAGGAAAAATAAAGCAAAGTCTAGAAAACTCACCCCAGAGCGCCCAGTCATAGAACTCGGTGCCAGGAGGAGGGGAAGAGGAACCTTTGAGCCTGAGAGTCCCACGGCCATCTGTTGATCTTCCCCAATACCCATGTGAAGAGGTGGACACTGGGCCAGTCAATCAGGATTAATGCAGGTCCCTGGACCTCCCCTCTAATGGGCCCCGAGTCTGAGATCTGAATCAGCGTCTACAGAGAATCACCGAATCCTTCAGCCGCCAGGAACCAGGGCTTCGGCTTCCAGGACCTTCTTCCTCATCAGCCTAATGAGAACAGAAGCCCCTGGGGAGGCGGGGCCATTCCCACGGCCAGCTCTGAGCCAACAGGAGGAGAGGGCAGAGTGCGTCCGAGCCCTGGCAGTGAGTCAGGGGCTCAGGAAAGATGGCGTCGTTTTACAGACGTGAGACTGAGCTTCCGAGGGAGGCAGGGATTGGCCACGTTCTCCCTCAGCAATGGAGAAAGGTGCGGATCTGAGCTGCGGAGCCCAGGGGCCCTCAATCTAAGCCAGGCTCTGCCACCATCTCACGCCGTCTCCTGCGGGGGGAGTCAGACCCCCCCTTCCTTTCCAAAGGCGGAGCGGGCCCTTCCCCGAGGTCTGCATTTTGAGTGAACGGCCAGTAGGTCAGCAGTCCAGAAACAAGGGAGCTTCATCGTGCGCCAGCAAGGAGAGTTACCCAGAATGAGAAGGCGTCCGTCTACACCGGATTCCTTCCTGCAGGGTCGGCTGCGCTCACGAGCCCCCGCCCCCCCCCCCCAGCGGCTCCTCAAAAAGCTGATCACAGGGACCGTCTCGTGCCATTTGCCACGGGCACAGTTTGTTCTGCCCTCGACGAAGATGCTGCCGCTTTGGTGGTTGTTCAATCGTTTCAGTTGGGTCTTTGTCTCCCTTCTTGGGGTTTTCTTAACAGAGATTTCAATGGTTTGCCATTTTCTTCTCCAACTCATTTTACAAATGGGGAAACTGAGGCAAAAATAGGGTTAGGTGACTTGTCCAGGGTCACAGGTGGTTTTGTACGCACGAAGGCAAATCTGTCTGATTCCAGCACCACCCAGCAGCCCGATGGCTAATTGGGCACTTCAGAGCCCCAGACCCCATCTGCCGGCCCCCTCCGTGATTGTGGACAGTGTGGGATCTGCGGTCAGGAACACCCAGACACTTACTCGTGTAATTTCTGCCTGCCTCAGTTTCCTCCCTTCAGGAAGGGCCGTGAGGATAAGATGAGAGGCTGCTGGTAAAGGACTCTGCAAACCACCAAGTCCTACAGAAATCCGCACCCTCGGGGCTTTCCAGCACCTCCATGCCCGGTCTGGCTCCCCGGCTGGACCGCAATCCTCCATCCCTCACTGCCTGCTCTGGACAGGCTCTCCCCCAAGCTCTAAGCCTGCGCAGCTTCCTCCCGGACTCTCCTGCCAGCCCTTCCCGACCTGCCCCCAGCGGCTCGTGCCCGGTGCCCCAGCCTCCCTTCTCCCCGGCGGGTCGCCTTCCGGAGGCAGGGCGGGGGGAGTTCCCCTGTGGCCGGTCCCGTCTTTGTCTTCCCGGTTCTCGATGCGGCCTCGGGACCTGCCGGCTGCTCGGACGGTCTAATCTCTGCTCTTCTCCCAGGACCCCCAGCCCCTCCCACGCACAAGCAAGGATCACGTGGCGGACGCGGATGGCACTCGGCCCTCCGGAGCCACCACTGGCGCAGGAGGCGAGAACGGCCGGCTCGGGGCCCTTCAGAGCCGCGGGGTAAGCCCGAGCCACGTTCCGGACCCGGGGAGCACGGAGTCAGGCGGTCCGGGGACTAACCGTGGGCAGCCTCTGGGAAGCCGGGACCTGGCTGTGGCGCTTCCCTCGTGGGCGCAGACGGAGCCGCTGATTCCCACTGGATCCCCGCGAGCGGACGGGTTCCCACCCCCCACGCCGCTGTGCAGAGGGAAGGGCCGGGGTCCGCCTGAGCAGCCGGGGCCCACACACAGGAAGCCGTGTTCTCAGCCCTCTCCCCGGGACAGAAAATAGGCATTTGCTGGTATTCTGGGGCCTAAAGCCATATGAGAGGGAAGTGGGAGAAACCCACGAGGCAGAATTTCTACCAAAAATAGCTCAGCAGGGAAGGAGCGCGGTCCTTCTGTCGCACGGAGTGTGCCGGGCGCCGGCGCGGGGAAATCGGGATGGAGGGGGCCCCGCGCTGCGGCTTTATCCCCTCGGTCACCCTGGCTGTCCCCAGCCTCTCCCCCGTCCCCAGCCTCTCCCCCGTCCCGAGCCTCTCCCCCGTCCCGCGCTCGCCCCCGGGCCCACACGAAGGGAAAAGCCGGCACCGGACTCGGAAGCTGAGAACCACGGAGCGTGGTGGGACCTGAGCTGGATGGCCCCTCGAGGGATCCCCCGGAACCAAGCCGGGCAAGCCCCAAATCACACCTAGTTCTGCTCCAGACCACTTCAAACGTACTCTTTTAGATGGAAACTATCGCAAGTGACGAAACGTTCTCCTGGACCTGCTGCTGCCGCGGTGCTGCTGGAAGGGCGGGGGTCTCTGGAACCCTGGGAAACGGAAGGGGATCAGGCGGGTCTCAGACCGGGGTCGGGGGCTCAGCACTGTCTCCCTGCCCACAAGTGGGGGACGGGGCGGTTTTATCAGTCCTGTCCTGACCCGTCAGAGGGTTGGGCTGAGGTTGTGTCTGAAATCATCGCCACATCTAGAGTCCTACGAGACCCTGTGGGAAAGGCAAAGGATTCTGGGAAGTGCTTAGGGAAAAGCCAAGCAGTCCAGCTTCTGAGGGAGACAGGGATGGACGGGAGGACCAGGTCCAAGCTCAAGCCCTCCTGAAGTCCCGCGGACGCTCCCCACGGGGTCCCAGCTTCGGGCTTTCTGAAACGTGCGCCCAGAGGAGACCCGACTCTCAGCCACCTGATCAGCAGCCATTCGTGAACCATCACTCTCTGCTAGGCGGGGCCAGAAATGGGGACGGGCAGCTGCGGCCTTCAGGGGGCTTCTGGTCACTGACCCCCCGAGCCTGCGTGGCACCGGCCTGAAACATGGCAGTTCTCAGCTCAGCAGCCCCCCCCCCCCCGGGGGTCCCGTGGCCGTCTGCCCCCTCCCCACCACGTGGCCGCCCCCTGCCTCAGGATCCCATCTCCACCCGCGAGCTCCATTCCCTGCTCTGTTCTCTCCCTCTTGGCCACCCCTCGCCTTCCCCTAGCTCCCAGTCTCCTCTGGCTCCCAGTACCTCTGGCCCGCCCAGCTCAGCGGTGAGAGGCCCCCTTGTAGCCCCCCCTTCCTGCCCGGGACTCCTGTTCCGAACTCTCTGTTCCAGCCAGCTTGGATCCCTCCTGTCTGTTCCGCATCTCGACACGGCTCCTCCTCCCCTTGGCGCTTGCCCGGGCTGTCTGCTCCTCCCGCCTCGTCTTTGGCTTCCAAGTCCCATGAACCGCCGCCCCTGCACTCTCCATCCTTGCCCGTCCCCGGCACTCTCTGGGGCCAGGGCGGGCGGGGAAGGGTCCGTCCTCCCTCCCTGGGAGCACTCCCAGTCTCCGGGGACCCCCGCGGCCCCGTGCTCGGCTCCGAAGCCTCCAGTGGCAGAAGCTGCCCCCTGGGCAGCAGGTCCCACCCTGCGCCCCCCGCAGCATCCCTAGTGCCCGGCCTGCCCCTCTGCCCTGGCTTTGCCCTCTGGCGGGCAGGACACACGGAGCCTCCCCCCACCGTGGCAGCCCTTCGGGCACTGGGAGCCTGCCCCGCTCCCGGACCCCCTGCCTTCTCTTCCTCACCCGGCCCGCAGCCCCCGCCTCTCGGGCTCCTTCCCCACTGCCCCTGGCTGGAGAACCAAAGTCCTCCTAAATCGGCCCCTGGAAGTGACCGCGGAACGACCAAGCGCAGAGGGACCGAGGCTCGTCAGCCCCGGGCCAGACCCGCCCGCAGCCTGAGCCCATTCGTTTTTTAAACGCCATCATTACTGACTGTGGAGCTTGCGGTCCACTGACACCCCCAGATTCTCTTCCCAAAAACAGCCCTATTTCCACACTAGGCAGGGGCGAAGCTCGTTTTTAAAAACCCCGAGAAGACCCGATCCAGACTGACTGGGTCCGGCCCAAGGTTCTGGCTCGTGGAGAACCGAAGACACGCCCCTCCCTGGTCATCCGCTCGAGCGGCCCCCCCCCCCCAGGTAGATATGAAACATAACCCCCCATCCCTCCTCCCCACTTCCTTTGGCAAGGAACAAGCAGCAGCCAGACTCCCGGGGCCGCCAGGAGCCCAGGCTCGGGGGCTTCCCAAACGGGAGAGGGCTCGGGTCCGTGGGCACTCTGAGCCCAGACGTGGGGGGAGCCCTGGGCCCGAATGCTGAAGGACCCGAGTTCAAATCCTCCCCAGGTGTTTACTAGCTCCCAAGCCTGGCTCGGTCCGGCTCAGTCTCCCCACCTGTGCTAAGGCTTCCCGCGGGGGCTGCTGCGGGATCCGGGAAGAAACCCCCCCCCACACATACAGTAGGCACTTAATAAGTGTGTTTCCTTCCCCTCTTCCAAGCTAAGAGTCCCTCCTGCTCGCTCAGACTCTCCAGACGCCAAGCCTCCGATGCTGGGGGCCCTTCCCACTCGGCGCTCAGTGGCCTTTCATTTGTGGGAGGTTTTTCCCTTTTTAGTAACCCGAAATCTGTCTCCGAGGCTCCCCTCCTGTTCCCATAGAGCGACTTCCGAGACTCAGCACGGGAGGGCCCTTCAAACGCTCAATGGCAGCTCCCTGCCCCTCACCCCTGCCCCCCCTTCCCTTCCCCCCACCCCTGCTCCCCGCCCCCACCCCCACCCCCACCCCCACTCCCTGCCCTCTGCAATTTAGTTCTTCAAACACTAAAAACCATCAAATGGCCCCATGCTGGGGGTTACACCCTGGCTGCCTTCCTCTGGGCCCTCGATGCCGCCCCCTGGCTGCCCGGAGGGCTCTAACCAGCGCAGAGCGACCGTGTAACCCAGGGGCCGAATCCTTGTAATGAAGATTCAATCTCTGGAGCTCTCTCGGCTGCCTCCTCTTTCAGAAGCCCCGGATGGAGCTTGTGGCCCATTAGCACCGCCAGATCCTTTTCCCATGACTGCTGATCTAAGCAGACCTCCCAGGTTCTAGATTTGGGCAGTTGGAGCTGTGAGTACAGGCCGGGCTGGACCATGGCCCGAAGCTGCAGCTCCCCGGGGCTCTGGGCCCGGGCTCAGGAAGACCTGAGTTCAAATGTGACTCAGACATTCAGATCCTATGCACAAGTCACTTGACCCCATATCTCAGTTTTCCCAATTGTAAAATGGGGGCGATAATGGCAAGAAGCACTGCGAAGGAACCTTTTAAAGGGATGATAATTTAAGTGACTCTAGGGAAAAGGAGAGCTTCGGGGCGACTTCCCCGGGTCCCTGCATGGGGGGCTTCCCTTTCGGGGCCATCTGGGCCGCTGAGAACCGGACCGGGCGCTCTCGGAGGTCCCTGCCCGCCCCAGCTTCCTAGACAGAGTCACCGAGCGCTGACCCCGCCGTTTCCTCCCCTCCCCCATATACAAAGCAACCAACTTCAGGACAACCCGTGTGGGCGGAGGTGGATTTAAATGGCGCTCCGTCTCCTAAGGGGTCACCAGCGTGAGGGGGGAGCCTCGGAAAGCCGCCCCAGGGTGGATGGGAGACAGCGTTGGGGGCGAGGTCCAGGCGGCCCTGGGGCAGAGACCCCCCAACCCTGTCCCCATTCACAAGGGGAGGGCACGGGGGTCAAGGCTTCAGCCTCTCATAGCCAGTCACCTCAGCGGCCTGGGTCTCCCCGTCTCCGCAAGCAGAGCCCCCCCCCCGGGCCTAAATCAGGGCTCGGGGTGACCATTAGCGCAGAGGTTTGGGAGAGGAGACCTCCGATCTCTCCATTTTACAGATGTGGAAACCGAGGCCAGAAAGGTTAGGACTGTTCAGAGAGTAAAGGGAAGGGCTGGGAGGTGGACTTCCAAACGCAGCCTCCCTCGGAGGCCGTTCGGACTTACAGATCTCGGACCCGGAGGCCGGCCTTTCTGGGCCCATCTCAAAGAGGGAAGGGACTGGCCAAGAACAGTCTCCGAGTGCCGGACACAGGATCTGAACCCAAGACTCTTCGTTCTGGGAGGCGGGTTCTTTCCTTGGCCCGTCCTCGGCCTGTGGCCACAGGCTCCCGGTCAGTCGGCGTGCATGTATTGGGCACCTTCTGTATGACTGAAATTCTCCCTTCAAAGTCCATTTGGAAGCTCTTGGGATTCGAATCTGGAGCCCCTCAGACACCGTCTCATCCAGCCTGCTTACGTGGGGACGAACAACCTGAGATTGGGGGGCGGCCCCCCAGGAATAAGTTTCCGATTCCTAACGCCCGGCGCAGCCCCTCCCCCCCAGCAAAAATGCAGCCGCAGTTCTCTGCAAAAGCGGGGATGCGGGAAATCCCGCGTCAGCGTCCGGGCGCTCCGGCTGAACGCGCATTTTATTGCAGGGACGGCTAATTAGGGGCCGGCATCTGAGCTGCCCTTCAAGGGGCACCTGCCGGGGCTGAGCTGGCATTCTCCTCGGCGTCCTGCTGCTCCCGCAACCTGCCGGTGGGCACGGAAAATGCAAGCCCAGACACTTGGAGGGAAACCCAAGGTCAAGGTCGATCTAACGCGCCGTGCTGAAAGTTCTGTGAAGATGCTTCTCGCCATTTAGCCCGAAGCCGAGGGCAAGGTCCGGGTGTCCTGGCTCCAAGGCCATGGGGTGCAGGATGGGAAGGGGAAGCCAGCTTTGGCGCAGACTGGGGAGGAAACCCCGAGAATCGGCTGTTTGTGAACTCCACCTCCTGGGATGCCCCACAACCTGATTACTGGGGGCCGTGGCCTTTCAGCCACCATCTTGTATGCCCTACAATGTGATTACCAGGGGCCACCATCTTGGATGCCCCCCAATCTGATTACCGGGGGCCATGGCCTTTCAGCCATTATCTTGGATGCTCCACAGTCTGATTACTGGGGGTCGTGGCCTTTTAGCCACCATCTTGGATGCCCTCCAATCTGATTACCAGGGGTCACAGCCTTTTAGCCACCATCTTGGATGCCCCACAATGTGATTATCGGGCTCACAACCTTTTGGCCATTACTAAAAACCCTCCAGGATCCCAGATGTGGCCGGGGACAGGACTGGAGGGAATCACGTCTAACCAGCTCATTTTGCCAGTGAGAACTCTGACGTTCTCCCATCTACTCTTCTCTCCCCTCCTTTCCTCATCCGCGGGGCCTTAATCCATCACTCGGTTCGATGAGCACCTACGGGTGCCTTCTGACCCAGGTCCAGAGCCAGGTTCTGGGGATCGGGACCAAAAGGAGCCGGCCTCGCCCTCCAGGACCTTCCATTATCATGGAGCAGATGTTCACGTGGCAGAGGAGAGACGGGGAGCGCTGACACCGGGAAAATCTGGGAAAGCTTCCTGTGGATGCGGCCATGTGGGCGAAGAAAACGGGATGGAGGCAGAGAACGGGAATCCAGGCCCGGGCGAGTCCCAGGCCCACTTCCCTTCCCTGTAAAAGACTCAGACGGTCTCCAAGTCCTCCCAGTTCTCTGTGACTCTGATTCAATCTGAGGGTCAGGGAGAGGGAAGATAGCTCTGGGAGGTCAGATGACGCACCGGGAATACCGTTTGTTTGGGTGGGGGATGTGGCTGGCAGAGGCTGGCTGGGGGGGCCCAGGTCCAGTCCGTACCCTCTGGGGTGCTCTCCTGAGCGCTGCCCCCCACGTTCCAGCCCCAGAACCGAAGGAGCTGCTTCCAGGAACTCTCAGGTTTCACGAGTCTTCAAAGGCCTCACCCAACACCCCGACTTCATAGAGGGAGAATGGAAATCAATGGGAAGTTGCTAATTTAGGATCCCAAGTGATTGTCTCCAGGAATCTGGGCCTCCAGGCAAGCCATGCTTGGAGGCGGGGCCGGGGAGGAGACAGGGAGAGCCTGTTTAATGTATTGTTTAGATCTGATGGAGGATCAGCCCATGTTGCAGATGGATAAGGAACTTTCAGAGCCCTGACCTGCTGCTCCCTCACAGATCCAGGTGTTTCCAGGCGTTTCCAGGCATTTCCAGGCGTTTCAGCAGGCTCTTGACACATTCAGAGCCCTGACCTGCAGCATCCCTCACAGACCCGGGTGTCCCAACAGGCCCCTGGCACATTCAGAGCCCTGACCTGCAGTGTCCCTCACAGACCCGGGTGTGTTCCAGCAGGCTCCTGGCATATTCAGGACCTCTGATGGAGGATCAGCCCATGTTGCAGAAGGACAAGGACATGTTGCTTTGACATCCCTCACAGACCCAGGTGTCCCAGCGGGCTCCTGGGAGACAGAGGATTGTGGTTTCAGCTGGGGTCAGCCCGCAGCCCCTCTAGTCCAGTCCTGTCATTTTACAGCCAGACACTGAGCGCCAAAGAGGTCCCAAGGGACAGCGGCAGGATCAGAATCCAGGACTTCCGACGTTCTGTCCCAGATTCCTGCCCGGACAATGTGTTCTCAGCAGGTGGTGGAAGAGACAAGACAACGGATGGAGCGACGGCAAGAGTCGGTAATTCCCAGGCTGCGGAGAACTGGGAAATCACACGTGGGATCTATCTTCAGAATCCAAATCGGGTTTTTGTCCAGACTGTCTTCAAGGAGATGAATGTGACCAGGCTTGAAGCTCCAGAAGCAGATCTGGCAAAGCCTGGGCAGGAAGGAGAAGCCGTTCCCTCCCCCCGAGCCACGGTTCTGCCTCGACAAGGAACGGCCGGCGGCGGAGGGACACGGCAGCCATTGCTGGCAGGGGAAGCCCGCTTGAAGTTGGGGAAAGGAAAAAGGCAGCTTGAGATTGTGAGCGGAGAATTGTTCTTCTTTTCCATTCCTCCATCCATCCATTCAATACCCTTGTGTGTACCAGCCCCTGTGGGGGGAGCCACAGCTTTGGGTCAGTAACAGGGCTCGCGCAGATGAATAACCTGGGCCCGGGTGCTCTCAGGGGGACCAGCGCGGACCCCTCTCCCGATGGCCGACTCAGGGGGACCAGCGCGGACCCCTCTCCCGATGGCCGACTCAGGGGGACCAGCCCGGGCCCCTCTCCCGGTGGCCACTCGGGGGGACCAGCCCGGGCCCCTCTCCCGGTGGCCGCTTGGGGGGACCAGCCCGGGCCCCTCTCCCGGTGGCCGCTCGGGGGGAACAGTGTGGGCCCCTCTCCCAATGGCCGCTCAGGGGGACCAGCCCGGGCCCCTCTCCCGGTGGCCGCTCAGGCTCACAGAGCGCTCTGAGCTGAGGAGCCGGCTTAGCGGTCACAGCGATTCCTGCAATCAGCAAGCTTCTCTGCTCTTGTTTTTGGAGGAGGAAAAGGAGGGTCAGCCCTGAACGAAGGGAAAGACACACAGTAATCCCAGCCTTGTTGGAAGCAGGCACTGGGGGGGCTGCGACATCAAAAGGAGAGCCCCTGCCTTCGGGGAGTTTCCATTCTGACGGGAGGGGGCTGGGGGCGGCCTGGTCAGGGTGCTTTGGGGGGGGGGAGGAGGATAGGTTACATTTATATATTAATTTAAGGACTACATAGAATTTTACAAATATTACTCCACTTCATCCTCACAACAACCCTGGGAAGTTGGTGCTATTTTTCTGATCATTTTGCATTTTATGATCGTTATGATCATTCGCAGATGAGGAAACTGAGGCTGAGGAAGGATTGAATGATTTGCCCACGATCACACAGCTAGTGTCTTAGCCCAGATCTGAACCCCAGCTCCAGGCCCAGCACTCTGCCTGCTGAGCCACCAAGATGGGAAGATAGTCTGGGGGGAATGGGAAGACTGGGTCCAACCAGAGTGATCCATATGACCAAAGCCCAATGCTTTGCAAACAGCAAGTGTTTAATAAAGGCTTTTTCATTCATTAATCCATCCATCCAGCTGTCCTACTCATTACCTGGCCATCTCCCGACTCCAGCCTCCGTTACCTCCTCCTCCTCCTCCTCCTCAGTGTTAACCCGGACTCTGTCCTTGGAATTACTTGTTGGCAGGAAGTGGTGTTTCGGCCCCTCATCTTGGCAGGACCCGGAGCTCCCCCTCGCTTTATCTCCAGAGCACGTCCACATTTTGCCTCCTTAACATCCTGCCCCCTCTACTAGAATATAAACAACGCGTGGGCGACGACCGCCGTGCCTTCTTGCAGTCACATCCCCGTACTTAGCACATATTCACCTCCCGTCCCCGAGCACAAAATCCATCATCCATTCACGTGAATTCACATCCCAAAGGTTCCACGCGTCGCCTCTGGCCTCCCTGACAGGCCTGAGAGGGGGAATGGGCCGGGAAGAGCCCACGCTGCTCTGGGGCAGCCCGGAGGACCCGGATGACTTTCCTTGTGATGAATAGAAAGAAGGCCGTGGCTTCCCTGGGGCCTGAAGTTCATCTTCAGGGACCAAACAGACCAAATCCATCTCTTCTCTCAGACCGACCTTGGAGAACTTGAAACAAAAAAGGGATGTAGCCACAAGAACCCTGTGGGGAGCTCTGGCACTGGCCTGCTAGCCCTGAAGGGTAATGGCAAAATCTGGGGCCCAAAAGAACCCTGTGAAGAGCTCTGGTACCAGTCCATCAGCCCTGAAAGATAATACCAAAATCTGGGGCCCAAAAGAAGAACCCTGAAGCCCTGACACCAGTCTGCTAGCCCTCAAGAGTAATAGCAAAATCCGGGGCCCAAAAGAACCCTGTGAGGAGCTCTGGCACTGATCCACCAACTCTGAAGTCCCAAAAGAACCCTGTTGGGAGCTCTGGTACCAGTCTGTTAGCCCTGAAGGCCCAAAAGAACCCTGTGGGGAGTTCTGGTACCAGTCCATCAGCCCTGAAGGATAATACCAAAATCTGGGGCCCAAAAGAAGAACCCTGTGGGAAGCCCTGACACCAGTCTGCCAGCCCTAAAGAGTAATAGCAAAATCTGGGGCCCAAAAGAACCTTGGGAGGACTCTGGCACTGGCCACCAGCCCTGAAGGCCCAGAAGAAGAACCCCGTCACAAACAGTGGCCCAGATTCACAAGCCACCTTTGCCTTTGATTCTCCGGCTTCTTCTCAGAGACTCCCTCAGGGCCCTCCACTTGCCTTCTAGGCCCTCTGTGAGCATCTTCAGGCCCTTCTGACGGCCTCCACGCTGTCAGTCATACTCGATAACACCTCGTTCCTTAACACAACGAAGTCCTCCCTAATTTGACTTAGGCGGCTGGGTGGCACAGTGACAGAGCCCCAGAACTGAGAGCTGAGTTCAAAACTTAACCCTCTTTGCCTCAGTTTTCCTCATCTGTAAAATGAACTGCCAAGAAAACCCCAAATAGAGTCACAAAGTCAGATCCGACTGAACTCAACAACGTACTAAATCCGAGGTTATTCCACACTCAAATCATCTTCTACTTCTACTGGTAATTTCCATATTGGAGATAGGTGAGCTAATGGACCAAATATGGGCCTAGAGTGTGATGATGAAGCAAAAGAAAAAGAGTTAATGTTGTCTTAGGTTGGATTTTACTGATGAGGGAAACTGAGGCACAGACAAAGGAAGTGATTTTTCCAGGCCCTGTTCAGACCTTGAACTCGGATCTGGTGCCCAATCCGGAATCCTTTCTGCCGCATCATGGCCGTCTCCCGCTTCAGACGGCTCCGTCGGGGACTCTAGGGCACCACGTCTGCTGTCGGGGCATTTGGGGATTTCATTCCTTCAGCATTAATATGATTTTCTTCTCTGCCATAAAGTCATGGGAGATTCTGACCAAGGCTCGGGGGGAACAAATTAAGTCTCCCATCATGCCTTGCGTCCCAGACACAGCTCACCCAGGCCCCAAATTCTCCTTCCTCCACCTTCGGCTTCCAGGGCCTCTTCCTACCCTTTCAATGTCAGCATCCTGAAACTGGGAAACAGAAACTGCCTGGGATCAGGAGACCTGGGTTCAAATCTCCATAGTGATCGCTGAATAAATCCTCAAGAAATGATGATCTTCGCTTGCCCTTTGCTTTCTTACTCATTTTCTTTCCTCTTTGATCTGATTTTTCTTGGGCAGCAAGAGAATCGTATGAATACGTTTACACATATTGGACTTGACATGTAGTTTAACACGTCTAACATATATTGGATTTCTTGCCATCTAGGGAAGGAGTGGGGGAAGGAGGAGAAAACCTGAAACACGAGGCTCTGCAAGGGGGATGTTGAAGAATTATCCGGGCGGATGTTTTGAAAATAAAAAGCTTTAAAAATTTTAAAAAGAGAGAGAAAAAACTAAAAAAAGAAAGAAAAAGGAATTGGGATCTTGGACAAGAGATTCCCCTTTCCCAGATCCTCGTCTGCCTCATTTTTGGCGATTCCACGATCTCCGAGATTCCTTCCAGATCGATTATCGGTACAAGCGCTCGCATTGTTTTAAGATTTCCAGGTTGGTGAGCGTTTTACAGGCATTCTCTCCCCTGATTCCCGGCAGGAGAAGCCCGTGATGGTCCCATTTTGCAAATGAGGAAACTGAAGACTGTGGAAGTGCCCAGTGAGGAAGGCTCGGGGCCACTCTGACTCCCAGGCTCCTCTGCACTGCCCCTCTCCAATCTCAGTCTCAGCTGGGTTTCTAGCCCAGCCAAGGGGAGCGTCGGACGCTCGGCCCTCCCTGACACTCAGGGCCGCCCCAAAGGGAGCGTCCGGCCTCGGTCTTCTGACTCAGACCCCAGCCTCGTCCGCAGCGGTCTGTGCTCCGGGCCCGAGCCCGCCAGCCTGCAGCCCCAGGGGGCCCGACTCCATCCCCGCCTGGCTGGAAACACTGCCGCTGATTTGCCTGGGGAGCCATGAACAACATTAACATCTGTCCTTGCGGTTAATCTCTGGGCACAAACGGCTCCGAGCAGCAGGCGAGAAAGGCCGCTCCGAGGCAATAAATAATTGAGAAGACAGACTCGTGTAACCCAGTTCTGAGCAATATTATACAAGCACGGAGCCGAGGAAACAGGGGCCGGCTCCGGCTCTCACCGAGGGCACCTGCAGCCTCACAGAGTCTATTCAGCTCCACGTTCGCTCATGGGGAAAACAGAGGAGGAGACAGAGGTTACCCGAGGTATCCTAAGTGGGGAAGCTCCCGCAGATTCCGTGGGGGCCCAGGTGCGCACCCCCATCGCGACCAGCAAACGCTCCCGGGGAGGTGCGGTCTCGGGCAGGCAGACCTGGGCCTTCCCGCCTCGTGCACAGCTCTTAGATGCCTCCTGAGCCCCGGGGACGCGAGCAGCAAAGGATTCCTGACCAGGCTCACGGACCCGACGATGGGGAAACACGAGAAAACGCCCCAGCCGGCCCCTGGGCTCCCAACGGCGGGTCCGGCCGCGTCAGCTCTGCCCAGGGAAGCCCAGGAGCTTCATGTTTTACCTCTAGGACGGAATATAAACTCAGGACCCATGGTCCTAATCGGCCCCTTCATAATACGGCCCCAGTATACGTCCCTCCTGTCCACGTGCATCGTGGTCCGGCCCTCCCGGACACCTTAGTCGCCATCACAGAGTCCTCCACCTCCCCCAACATTTGCGCTGCCTTGGACACAGAGGCTCTTTACTCCCACTCTCAGAAAGCTCGGCTCAGGCACCACGTTTTAGTGCTACCCTGAAGCCCTAGAAGCCGTCCCTTCCATCAAGTGATACCACGGGTATGCAACGGGAACTGACTTGTACACACATACACACCGATTTGTACATTACAATATGTAACTAGATACACATGTATGTATGCATATACACACATGTGCATACACAGAGAGACAGACTGATGATTCCCCAGTTAAACTATAAACATATATAAAATGTAATATAAAATGGAACTATACACAGACACACACACACATATGTACATATACATGTGTCTGTGCAGACAGACTGATGATTCCCCAGTTAAATTATAAACACATACAATATATAACATAACATAATGTAATATAATATAATATGTAACTATACACACACACATATATATGCATATATACATGTGCACCTGCAGAGAGGTAGATCTGATGATTCTCCTGTTTAACTATAAATATATATAAAATGGAGCTATACACACACACACATACATACATATCTATACCATATGTACAAGTACCTGTGCAGAGAGACAGACAGACTGATGATTCCTCAGTTAAACTATAAACACATATAATATATAACATAACATGATGTAATATAACATAATATGTAACTATACACACATATATGTATATACATGTGCACCTGCAGAGGCAGATCGATGATTCTCCTGTTTAACTAGAAACATATATAAAATGGAGCTATATACACACATACATATCTATACCATATGTACAAGTGCCTGTGCAGAGAGACAGACAGACAGCCTGATGGTTCCCCTGGTTAGACTCTGAGTTTCTTGGGCAGGGGACCCCGGGGACGGGTTTTTGGTTTGCTTTGTGCCTCCGCCATTTGGCACAATTCCTGACAGAGGAAGCAGTTAATGGTGTTCCCTGAGTGACTGGTCCTTGCGCCAGGAGGTCGGAGCCGAAGCCTGATGGAATCCAGGCTTTGAAGAGGAGGAGGAGGAAGGCCATGCTAAGGCCGGGTACCAAACCTGGGTAAAAACACGGAGTTGGGAGATGTCGCGCCCTGGTCCCCAAACACTCTGCCACTGGGCCTTAGACGGTAGGAAAGGGAGTAATGAGAGATCCAGGACCGAGGATTCTGTAATGATCCTAAAGGCAGCAGGGACGCACCAAGGGTTTGCGGGGAGGGGAATGGCCCGGAGCACCAACGGGCCCGGAGGAGGGACTGAGAAAGGCAGCAGGGAGCTCAGGGAAGAGATCCTGACAGTGGCTGAGGGGAGAGGGGAGAAGGGTCCCAGGCAGCTGCTGGTGAGCAGAGATTCTGCTCCGTGTCTGGCAACGGTTCTGTCTCCTAAAGTCCCCCTTGGCTTTCTGGATGGTGAAAGCAAACCTTCTTCAACCCTTTTCTTCCACTAAGCACCAGGCAGGCAGCCGTTCGCCCAGCTGCACAGCGAGTGGGAAAACGGGAGGCCCTGGAGGAAACTTCGCAATCGGACCTTAAGGGGCAAGTTTTGGAAGAACCGTAAAGATCCCCCAAGCTCACAGTTCAGAGCGGGTGACCGGGTTCAATAGAAGCTTCTTAGTCACAGCTCATGTTGACAAGGGCACGTCAGCACTAGCACCGGCTAAGAAGGGGGAGCAGGAGGCGTGAAAAACACCGAACCGTTAGGGAATCACGAGTCAGTAAAACTGGCAGCTCCATGAAGGCCCGCTCAGCCCTGAAGCCCCATCAATGAACCACACAAACACCCACACTGAACCCGGCCTGGATCCGGGGCTTGTTCTCCAAACTTCGGACTCTCCTCTCCTCCTTCCTCTTCCTTGCCGGGGTTTTACCTCTAAAGCGACACGGCCCGTGTCTCAGGAAGGACGGCCACCCATCCACTCCCCCGCTCCCTGTCACCCCGACCCCTTGCTCCTCGATGCCGGACGACGCTTTCAGCTTTCTCCCCCATCATCTCCGGGCCCAACCTTTTTCATAAAAAGATCCAACATGGCTCCCTTTTGTTCCTCGGGGCTTACGCGCTGCTGTGTGATAACTGATCGAGGGTAACTTATTTGCCAAGTTAATCCTTGTGCAAATGTTAGCTAGTCGTGTAATAGAGGAGCGGGAAGTCTCCTGGATGCACGAAAGCAAAAATACATCCTGCACCAGCTCCAACAGCAGCTTCTCTCGGTGCTGCAGTCCAGGGGGTCGCCCCGGCCTAGACGGCAGCCCCCGCTCTGCTGGCATTTCTATCTTAGTCTTTCCCCAAGGAATCCTGCGGCAAAGCTGGAAAGCTCCGGAATGCTCTAATTCCTTGGAAAGGCTGCATAGATTGGGGATGGGAGAGTGAAGAGGAACACAGGAAGGTCAGAGGGCGGCAAATGGGGCTGGAAGTCCCGAGATTTGGAGGCAGGGAGAATTCTGGGAGTTACCTGGTCTGCCCCGGTCCGATACCTCCTTTCCAGGGTGGTACTGAGTTAGAAAGACCACAGCTGAGGCTGGGGATGGGGCTCTAGCTGTCCCAGAAGGCAATCCGAAACCCCCCAGACCGCCGGGCCGCAGGCGCTCTCTGGCCAGCGGGGTCAGAGGGAGACGGAAAGGACCCAACGCGCCAGGGCCGGCCGGTGCCGCAGAGAACCGGACTCGAAGAGCTCGCCATCAGGTGGGGACGGCTCAATAAACCGAGGGGGAGGAAAGCGGCGATGGGGATGGAAAACTCAGGCAATGATGGAAGAAGATCCAGAAAAGTCAACGAGCAACTGTGGGAACTGGCCCAAGACAAACGGAAACGGGAAAGCCACGGGGGTCAGGAGCGGCAGGTGCAAAGGGGAACGATTTTATGCAACGTAAGACCCACCTAAGTAGGTGCCCAGCTTCAGAGACGGACGCCAGGGCCCTCCAGGAGGACCCG
Source organism: Antechinus flavipes (assembly GCF_016432865.1). Taxonomy (NCBI): domain Eukaryota; kingdom Metazoa; phylum Chordata; class Mammalia; order Dasyuromorphia; family Dasyuridae; genus Antechinus; species Antechinus flavipes. The sequence continues at coordinate 260,432,243 of NC_067403.1, forward strand.
AGTTCCAATCTGCCCCAGACACTCAACACTTCCTGCCCGTGGGACCCTGGGCGAGTCCCTTAACTCCAACGGCCTCAGCAAAAACACCCCCCCTCCCAAAAAAAACAACGTTGAAGTTAAAATACATGGTTTCATATACAACTTCTGGAACTGTTCTTCTTGGTCTATTGTAATCTTTGTGTTTGCCGTTGTCAAGTATGCACAGACACAGAGACAGAAGGAAGGAGAAGGAGAGAGGGAGGGAGGCAGAGAGAGAGGACAGAGAAGAGACAGACAAAGATCTGTCGGCTTTCTCCTGGGGTCCCAGGCTCTGGGGCTGCCTCAGCAGCCAAGACCTTGGTGGTCCCTTGTCACGCTGGGCTCTGACCACCGTGCTCCTCACACTCGGTCCCCCGGCACAGGAAGGAAGGGGGTGGCTTTGCCGCTTCCTGTCCACATGATCTCGGGCTGGCCCCGGTTCTCCTTCTCTCCATCTACAGAACAGAGAGCTACTAAGGGGCCTTCTGTCTCTACAACTAGCGATGTCATTTCACTTCTTCCACCTCAGTCTCCTCCGCTGTAAAATGGGAATGGGAACGCTTGTGCCGCAGGATCGCCGGCAGAAAAACTTCTCCAAACCGTAATGGAACACAGATGTAAGGGCTGTCCCGCTGACCCCTGAACCCCCACAGCCACGGCCCGGCGGCTCACTGCCCAGGACCTCTGCTCCCCACCCATCGCAGACCTGCAGGAGCTACTTAAACCCCAGTTTACAAACGGAGAACCGGAGGCCCAGGACTCAGGCCCAGGCCTTCTCACTGCTTCTTATTACAGAGGCAGCAAGGGGTGCAATGGAGAGCGCTTTTCAGCCGAGTCCAAATCCAGCTTCAGACATTTCCCTAATTGTATGGTCCTGGGCGAGTCATTTAACCCTTGCTTCCCTCAGTTTCCCCATCGGTAAGATGGGAATAATAACAAATTATAATAACCTCCCGGGGTTGCTGTGAAGCTCAAACGAGGCAGCATTTCTAGAGGACTTGGAACGGCTCTCGGCACACAGTAGGTGCTCAGGCAGCGGCCCCGGCAGAAGGAGCCCCTCCTGCACCCCCACACACCCTTCCCATCGCCCATCTTATTTTCCAGTCTGCTTTTTTATTCATCTGTATTTAAAAACAGATGCTAGCGAGCACGCCTGGCTAAACAAAGCTGCCTCATTTACATCCGGCTCTGGCAAAGCAGCAACTAAGCCACAGTGCTGAGAATCCCTGGCCCGCGCCCAGAGGACTTGGAATTTGGTCCCGAAGTCCGCGGTCTCCTCCCCAGAGGGCCTCGGGGGCTGGCAGAGCGCTGCCCCTGCACCAGGGAGTGCCGGCCCAACCAAGCAGGAGCCCCCAAAACCCCAACGCGCCGACGGGCCCTCCCCCAGCACTCGGAGCGTTGGGGGTCCAGTCTCTGACACTTACTAGCTGTGCGACCCTGAGCAAGTCACCGGTCCCTGTCTGCCTCAGTTTCCTCATCTGTAAAATGAGTTGGAGAAGGAAATGGCAAACTTCTCCAGCATCCCTGCCATGAAAAACCCAAACGGAGCCGCAATGAGCAGGAGGTGACTAGAACAACTGAGCAGCAACATGATTTCCGTGCTCTCCAACCCTTCCCAAGTCCCTCGCAGAAACGGCACGAACACCCGAGGGAGCCATCGCAGCTTCAGAGCCTCCCAGTCCCTAACCCGGCTCCTTCTAATCCCTCCATGCCGGTACGGAGTCCACCACAACTCTTCTCTCCACTCCGCCATGACATCCGCCAGAAGTTCTGCTCCCATAACCAGGTGCTGCAGGGAGGGGGGCTGGGTAGTATCTGCATTTAGAGAGGAGACTGAAATTCGGGGAGATAACGTGGCTAACCCGGGCCCAGCAGCTCACAATGCGAGCCCTGGACGCCAGCCTTCGCCTCCATATTCCTTCCCCGACCCCAGGGGTCAGTCCAAAAAGTCGGGGAGTACCACACCATGTGACTACAGGGGAACAGGTGCCCGTCCCTCAGAAAGTGTCCCCTCTCCCCTAACCCAATCTGGGCCAGCCTGGTGCAGCAACAAGCAACCAGAGGAAGGGATTCGGGGGGATGGAGAAGGTGGAGGGGGGCCCACTTTCCTGAGGCCCCTTGGGCAGGTGCCAGAGTTCTGACAAACTCCTTAGTAGGGAGCACAATGGCATATCCTCTCTGTGTTTTTCTCTCTCTTCCCCCCTCCCTCCCTCTGTCTCACTCCGTGTTTCTGTCTCTTCCTCTGTCCCTCCCTCCTTTCTCCTAGTTCTGCCCTGCTCGCCACCAAGAGAGTCCTTTATCATCACAGCACTAGGTCCTGAAGGCCTGGAAGACCCTGAATAAGTGACTCAGTCTCTGGGGGCCTCGATCTCTTTAATGATAAGACAAGGGAACTGGCCAGATGACATGTGACCCTTCCGGCCCGTTTTCTAGGATTCTGGGATTTGTGTGCCTGCTGGTTCCTGTGTCTGTCGCCATGATTTCTTAAGCCAAACTCCACTGAATAGCTGTAAATGCAGCTGAAACCTCCGCTCAGCTCTGGCTAGCATAGCTTTAGAACTGGAAAGGAACTTGGAGATCGACTGTCCAATTCCCTTATTTAGTAGATGAGGAAACTGAGGCACCGAGAGGGTAAATGACTCCCCTTAAGTCTTCCAGTGTGAAGAAAGCTGCCTTGAGAGCTGATATATTTTTTAGCACAGGGATCAGCAAGCAACTGCTCATGAACAAGATCGGGCCTGATGCCTGTTTTTCTACAGCAAGAAAGGTAATACAACTTCCTGCCTTTTTTTTTCTTTGTTGAGGCAGTTGGGGTTAAGTGACTTGCCCACAGTCACACAGCTCAGGAAGTGTTAAGTGTGTGAGACCAGATTTGAACTCAGGTCCTCCTGACTTACATTTTTAAATACATTAAAAAAAATAAAATATGAAATTTTAGCTTAAAGACATTGGACCCTAGAATCATAATTTGCTGACCCCTGCTCTAGAAAAAGACAGCCTGAGTCTTGTAGCACAGAGTCCTTTTAAGGTCTGGACTGGGTTGAGGTCCCTTATAACTTTCCAATTCCAGCATCCATTGACTCCCCATCCAACACTTCTCCCTTGGTCCACACTTAAGGAGCTCTTTCCCTCAACCATAAACCGTGCACAGCCAGCAATGATCAGCGAGTCCAATGGAAGCCAAAAGAGTAGTCAGAAAAAACCTGTAGATCTCCATCTAGGACACCCCTAGTATCATGTGGCCTTAAACGCGCCGCCCACTGCCCAAAGGTCCTAATCCTGCTGGCGTCTCCGCTGCTCGGCGTTCCTTCACCCCAGGAGGTAACGTCGGGCATTTCTCCATCCTGCCCATCAAAAATGTCACCTCAATTCCGGGCCATAATCCATAATCAGTCCACACCATTTTCAGTTTTCCCGACCGCCATTATTCCAGTCTCTCTCATGGCATCTCCGGCGACTAAGAATAGAGAGAAAGGAGCCATTTGTGGCCCAAGCAAGACAAAAGAGAAGGTACGTGAGCCGGTTTTGGCGCGGTGGAAGACGAAGACGTGGCAGGCAGATTTTTATCAGCAATAGTGCACAGGGATGGAGGATGGCCCACCACTGAAATCTGACAACCCATAATCCTAGCTTCCCACCCTGCCGAAACTCCACACAATGGGAAGGGCTGCAGAAGGCAGGACAAATGAGCACGTGGGCCCAGGGGAAACATAACGGTCACAAGAGAGCGGCCAGCTCCCTTTGTTTGACACTATGTGGAAATGAAAGCATCTTCAAGACTGGGGAAAGATACTAAAGCTCCTGTGCTTTCCATGCACTTTTCCCAGAGCTCTTCTCTGTAGAGGAGGCACCTGAGACTTTGCTCTTACCATCCTTAGGTTATAAGCCTGTTGAAAAACAAGAGTGGGTCTTATACAAGTATCCAACCATGGCAGGACCATGAGAGGCCAAATCTCCCCACTTCCCTGAAGCTCCCTTTCCTTATCTGGATGACAGGGATCTTTAACTTGAGAGCAAGGAAAGCTCTGCCTTGGTAGAAGTCGCTTCTACCACCAGGAGCTCCCTACAAGGATAAATGACTGGTCTGGGTGAACAATCTGGAGGAAACACAAACCGCCTTACCTCCATCACAGGTGCTTCCATATTTTCTTTTGGTTTTGGTTTTTGTTGGAGTCAAATAAGTTAATGAATATAAAGCACTCAATCTGCATAGAAATTCAGATTTATTTCTACTTTTATTATTTCTTCTATTGTTTCTATTTGTGTATTTCCTGGCCCAGACAGCGTGCTCCCATTATACAAATGGGATTTAATAAATGTGTTGCACAAAAATATTAACTCTATATTTGGATTGAGATTCTACCTCTTGGATTTTCTACCTAGAATCATATTCTGCTGACAACTGGCTTCATCACTAACCTGTCATTCCATAAAAGGGCATAAAATGGAAACGCAGAAATATTAGAAAACGCATGTTTCTTTGACGTGGGCAGTAACCAAAATGATGAAGGGATGAAAAGGGAAACCCATTCATTATATGCTTATGATGGGTCAGATATCGTGTTCAGCATCCGGGATATACAGTTCCTGATCTCATAAAACTTCCATTCTAATGGGGGAAGAAAACCCATACATGGGAGTTATGACCAGTGAAGGCTGCTTTAAACCAAAATGGAAGAGAAGCAAAATGCTCTTCCCAGAAGCAAGAACACTGATTTTATTGTTGTTCCCAGAGGGGGATGACAAGGCAGGAAGATGTTTGAAGGAAAACACTGTTGGGGATTTGAGGTCACGAAGATCGGGGGCCCTTCCATATCACAAGGAATTCTGAAGCTAGAAGTGCCTGAAACGAGAGGTGTCCCTTGGGGTATCCATGATGGTGCTGATGGGAAGAAGGGTTTGCTCTTAGGAACGCCTCTGAAGTCTGCACAACACGTTCCCTCAACAGCCTTGCAAAGTAATGAGCACGAGGATTATTACCTCCACTTGATGACTGAGAAAGCTGAGAATCAGCAAGCTAAAGTGGCTCCTCCCAGTAGCAAGGTTAGCTAGTGTCAGAGTCATGACTCACAAAGTCTCAGAATCTGAAAGATGAAAGGGACCCCCGAGGCCATCTCAACCATGGCTTGGAATACCAGAAGGAGTATTCACAGTAACATCCCTGGGCCCTGGTCATTCAACACTATCTTAGGCTCCCAATTCTCCTGGCTGGGGGAATTTAGTAATCTTTGCATTCTACCATAAAGATCTCACATCAAGTATAAGCCAAGAAAACAGACATATTTATAGTGTGTTTTAATATTTGTAAAACATTTCACATGGATTGCCTCAGAAAACACACATGGAGTTGGAGTCAGAAAAAAAAAAAAAACAACTTAGGTTTGAATCTCATCGTTGAAATTTATTTTCTAGGGGAGCAGTGGATAGAGACCAGCCCTGAAGTCAGGAAGATATGAGTTCAAATGTGAACTCAGACACTTAACACTTCCTAGCTGTGTGATCCTGGGCAAGGAAAGAAAGAAAAGAAAGAAAGGAAGGAAGGAAGGAAGGAAGGAAGGAAGGAAGGAAGGAAGGAAGAAGGAAGGAAGAAGGAAGGAAGGAAGGAAGAAGGAAGGAAGGAAGGAAGGAAGAAGGAAAGAAGAAAGGAAGGAAGGAAGGGAAGGAAGGGAGGAAGGGAAGGAAGGGAAGGAAGGGAGGAAGGGAGGAAGGGAGGAAGGGAGGAAGGAGGAAGGAAGAAAAAGAAAAGAAAAGAAAAGAAAAAAAATTATTATCTCTAAGACCCTGGACAATTCACATAGCTTCTTTCAACTTGTTCCCTCATCTGCATATTAAGGTGGGTGAGTGGGGGAGCAGTAGTACCTATCTTGCAGAGTAATTGTGAGGTGCAAATGAAATAATGTATTTAAAATAATAATATTTTTATTAAAATATTTTAATTTATTTATTATTAATTAATATTTTAATTAAAATAAATAATAAATAATGCATTTTACAACCTTAAGGCACTAAAGAAATTTAGGCAGCTTTAATTTTTTTGATTAGTATCAGTAAATGTCAGAGTTAGAAAGGAACCGTATATTCCAACACCTCCTCTAAAACAGTGGAAATTGAAATTTATAAAGACTGTGTGTGTATGTGTCTGTGCAAGACAAACACGGAAAGACACGACCAGTGTGTCATAGCATGAGACCCATGAACCAAAACAATGGATTCTAAAGGCCCAGATTATATTTACTTCTAAAAATATGCATTTAAATCACTGTCTAAATAGGATTTTTCAGGTGATGGTATCAGGAAATCGATTTTTTAAAAATCCTTGAAATCTATACAGCACTTAATTCTATCCATTCTCTATCAGTAAGCTGATCCCTCTTCATTTAAGGATGGAGTTCCATTAAGGGGTCTGGAGTCTGCCTTCACTGCTGAAAAATCTGGACATTCTAAACACGTTATGAATAAACAGGCAGCACCATGGAGAGTTCCCGTTGGGCCTTGCTGTCCAAAAGCACTAAAGTGGAATAGTTTATCTTTGTCCACTTCATTAGTATGATAATTAAGATCAGCTTATTCTGTATTCTGCTTGCCCCTCATTCAATTAGCCTGAAGGATAAGATCCTGGAAACAGACTCTGGGTCGATGGAGCTAGATGACTGCTCCTCATTTCTGCTTCTGTTCTCTGTTCTACATCAACAGACTGAACTGTCTCAGGGAAGGTTTACCAGCCCAAGGATTCAGATTCAAGCTTGTTCTCCTTACTCCAGCATCTGGCTTTCACACAAGCCTCCTAACCATTACCATGCAGGCATTTCCATGTTAATACCATGGTCTCTTTTTGATGTTGAGCCCCAAAGTCAGACAGCTACTTATTGCTCCTTCTCCAAAGCCTTCCATTCCTGTCACATAAACATAGACATCAAAAATCTTTTGCCATGTTCAAGTGGAAGAGGTGGCCAGAGGGCACCAGACCGGCCGGCAAATTCCCGTGATGTCAGATTTAAATCCCAGCTTTGCTACTTACTAACCCAGTGGGTCCTGAGGCGAGTCACTACCTTTGAGGACAGCAGCTTCCCCAAGCATAAAATGGGTAATTGGATTAAATAATCTCCTAGGTTCCTTCCAGCTCCAAATCTCATGGGCCTTTGATCAGAGCACAAGGGAAATAGTTTGAACATGGATCGACCTAAGTGTTCTCTCACCTTCCCTTCAAAACTGAAAAAGGGACACATTTCTATATAATTCCCTGTGAAAATGACCATTCCCATTTAAGGTCATTTGAAGGAGTGACGCAGTATTAGGAATTTTACCTTTTTATTTCCCACAATGGATTAGGAATTAAGGGACTTCAGGTAGAATTCTGCCTTTACTACTAATTAGCTGTTTTACTTTATCTAAGTTATGTGTTCTCTCTGCGTCTCCGCTTCCATGTAGGCTAAAACAGCCGGACAGATGAACAGGATAGGTCAGACTGTGTCTCGGGTGCCTTTCAGGATTAAAACCATCACAATTACTACCACAATCACACAAACAGACTCCATAATGAGCTTACCCTTCCTTGTTTCTGACCCTTCCCTACTCCCTGTCACCCACTTTACTTCCATTCAACATGAGGCAGTAGAACACATGCGAAATGAGGAGGCCGGAAATTTGTGACCCAAATTCTAATTCACCCTCTAAGTAATTTTGTAACCCTAGACAAAGCACTTATTTCTGTTGCCTCAGTTGCTTCATCTGAAAAAAAATCCCAAACAACTACCTCTTCTTTTTCCTAGAAGTATCAATATCAATTCACATTTCTATAGTACTTTCATTATAATGAACAAGTGAGGGAAGACACATATTATTAGATTTCTAAATATGGGGACAAAAAGGTGGTGATCCAAGGTCATATAACCAAGAAGCATGAGCTGATCCTCAAATCTCATACCCTTGATTCTAAATCTGGCTCTCTCCACATTTCACTAACTGCCCTTCCTCCTAGAGGAGTGGAAATGAAATGGGGTCATGGAGACAGCGTGGCCAAGTGGTCAAGGAACACCTGCTTCCAATTCTTCAGATACTTATCAGCCGGATGACCCTCGGTGACTTGACCAATGTCTCAAGGAAGATCAACCCCGTTACTTCTAAGGTTCCTTGCAGTTTGACCTTAGTATTACCAGGTGAAATTTACCACACTGGATCACCAACGATAAAGCTGACAGGACATTTGATGTTCTAATATGATAGAAACCTTAGGAACACAGACCACAGAGCTTGGTTCCCTCACTGACAACTGAAAATATAGAACTCAATTACATTGTTGCCCTGGTCGAGAACTTCCAGTGGCTCATCTTTTTAAAAAATCACTTCTTTCGTTTGATATTCAAAACACTCTGCAATATGGCTCTAGCTTACGTTGCTTTTTAAGAAACAGAAAAAATAGCAGACTCCTAAGAACATATAACATGGAATATCTGGGCTGGATAGGCCCTTAGAACAGAGAATGTCAGACCATCTCTTCCACCAGAAAGTGTTGCTGTAGGATTATGAAAAAGTCAATTCCTTTCATTCATTCAACATTCTAAACTTCTACTTAATTTTCACCTAATAAACCTATATTTTCTCCTCCACTTTCTTTTCCCAAAATGAGGAAAATCTTCATATAAATAGGAACTATATGAACATAATAAATATGAACTAGTCGACCAATGGCAGTGACTCACTATAATTTCAGAGGCCTGAGGTCATATGCTACCCACCCTCCTGCCAGAGGTGAAGGACTAAAAAGATGCAGAACAACATTTTAGACACGGCCAGGGTTGGATTCTCCTCCTCCTTTTAACATCTCTCTTTCCTGAGCCTCATCCTGGCTCTGATCATCATTTCCCCCTAGGATTTCATACTCAAACCCTGAAGTGGGACTCCTGACTCTCCATTAACTTTCTCCTGCAGAGAGTGCTTTGAGAGGCTGGATTAAAAAGGAGAGCCCAAGTAGGAATTGGCTGACAGGTTTTAGTTGCGGTTCTTATCACCCCTGTGCTGTTGTTGCACGTGGTCTAAGGTGGACCGTGTGCCCACCTAAAAATCAATGGAGAGCAACACTGATAATATTTTTTCATTTTTTCCCATCTAAGCCCTCCTTTTAAAAGTAGGTCACAAAAGACTAATGCTTTTAAAACCTCCCGAGGCAGGTGTGCACAGGTTTTCTGCACCGTTAAGTGGAGTAACATCTAAACCTATATGGATGGCTACATCCTAAAGGGTATAAACAAAGCTTCCTGCACAGGAGAATAAAAGAAAATAAGGCATTTATACTTATCAGAGAAAACCATTTCCTGTTCAAACCTAATCTGAGCCAACAGGCAGACACCACATTATTTCTATCAAAATTTCCATCAAGACTCACAGGCGTAGAGAAATGCTTTTTTAGATTAAAATCAACGTTGATAGAGAACTCTGGGTGTAATTATATGTCACACTAAATATATATTTAATTAGAGTTGTTTTTATCTTTCAACACAATCCATTTCACGGCATCCTATTATACAGATGAGGAAACTGAGACCGAGGGATCTGAAATTGTTGCCCAAGAACACAGAATCACTTGGTGGTGACACCAGAATTGCAGTTTGGGTCCTATAGCTCCCAGGAAGCTCTCGATTATTTCTTTCACTTGGAAGCAGAAGGGCTGATTTTCCTGGGAGACAAAAACCAAGGCCCGCCCCTTGTAGCCAACCTCAAAATACCGGGACTTTGGGTTGGCGCTTTGCAAGAGGGTCTCACAGAGTGGGCACTTAGTGATCATCTGTGACCTGGAACATCATGAACACGAATGACTTGGACTGGGCAGAAGGCAGGGCCAGGCCGTGTCTGCAGGCAGCACCCAGCATGTCTCATTAGTCTCTGGCTTCCAGGTGTCTCCCCGGGGCCCACAAAGCCCACAAAGGCAGGTTACCGGCTCCTAGGATCCGGGGGGGACCTTGCCCCCACCTCCTCCCAGGATTCAGTATGTCGGACTTCACAGGGAACAGGTGGGAGAGTGGAGAAGAGCCACGTACCCTCACTGCAGATAAAGGTGGGAGAGGCTCAGCTTGTTCTGCTCGGAGGGGACCCAGGTGGGGAAGATACAGAGAATTCAGTTCCATGGATGGAAACCTCCTCCTCCACTCATGGGACGGGCCAGCCTACAAGGCGGTGAGCCGCCCAGTGCAGAAGGCCTTGCCATTCAGGCTGAGAGAGCTCAGGGAAAATTCAGAAGATGTGACTGGAGGTCTCTGCCCTCTCTAATGGCCTCCAGGTGATCTCAGCCCAGACAGAAAGCTGGAAGGGACCGTGGGCACCAATTGGTTTAATGTCTCCCCTGTTAAAGAAAAGATTGGCCCGGAGCTCGCCCAAGCGGCGAGTGTCAGAGCCAAGATTTGCTCTGAGGAACTCTGGCTTCCCACCCAGCTGTCAGAAGTGCAGCCACCAAGTGGGCAGGAAGGAACCCGAGGGGGCCAGATCCCGGGGGGCCCCCGCCTCGTAATCCAGTTTGACAAGGCGATTCCCTCCAAACTCCGGGTAAAACCGCCCGAGCCATCCCTCCACCACCGGACAGTCTGACAGTTGCTGCAAGAGGGAGCCCAGAATTAGGTCACATCAGATGGGCTCTAAATTACCGGAGATTAATGGGGTGATGGCAGAGCTGCACAAGGGAACTGGATACAGGGAGGTCAAAGAACTGGAAAGGACCTAAGAGGTCAAACGCACAGCCCCCAGCCCATTTGCAAGGCCTCCATGGGGCCAGAATCAGATTAAAGTGTAACTGGGAATGGTTATAAGGTTAATAGAAATAAAATACAACAGAGATAATGTTCATTTGGAGTTTTCCAAGTCAACGGGTGGCCTGTGAGGGATCCATTTTACTTCAGTTTGACATGACTGATAGAGTCTAATTTTGCCCCAGGCAAAACGGAGGCTTCCCAAGAGTTCATTTGTCCAAGGTCATATTCATGGTGGGGAGAGGAACTGAAAATCCCATCCAGCTCCTCTGCCTGGGTCCAGGATTTTGCCCCTTGTCATCATGTTCACTAGAAGCATCAATTACTCTTCCTGGGAGACTGGAGTAAGAGAAAATAGATCGGGGGGAAGCACCTGAGCAATGTGGGAGAAAGAGGGGGACGGCTTCACTTTTCTCACGAAATATAAGGCAAGGTTCCCAGCCGAGAGGAGAGAAGGTGCCCTGGGAGGCTTGGAAGAGCTGGGGCAGCGTGGGGGAGGGAGGGTGACTCCAGTGTGGACGGTCCCCCTTCCATGGACACTCCTTCCTCCCTGTCTCCTAGGGGAAGCGCTTGATCCTTTCCTTTTTCTGCTGATTTGTGCTTATCAGTGCACACATCACAGTCTCCCCTGCACCCAGAACACAGCAGAGAGGCCTGTGGCTTTTCCATCCGGATGTCACCTGGGCTCCCACGTCTCAACTGCTGCACATTAATGATTGTGGGATGAGAGGATCAGCTCAGAACCTAGAAGACCTTGCTTCTATCCCAGCCTCTGACCCTGGGATTTCCATCAAACCTGCCAGGGTTCCAGGCGGCCCACTGAGTCACAGGTACATTGCTGAGACCAGTGAAACAGGCCCCCTTCATTATTGCCCTTCCCACCCCACAATTCATTCATTCCTTAAGCACTTACTCGGAATGAGGAACCACGCGGGGACACAAAAGTAAAATGAAGACAGGGTCTTCTCTCCACGAGTTTGCAGGATAATCTCTCTCAGATTGGTCGCTTTCTCAGTGGTGGGGGTGGGGGAGGGAGAGAATTTGGAACTCAAAATTGGGGAACAGAATGTTAAAATCACACACACACACACTCACACTCACACACACTCACACACATATTGACACATACACTCTCACACACACACACACACACACACAGCTCTCACTCAGTGCTCATGGATGGTCCATGATAATATGATAAAATAATGATACTGCCAAAGTTAATTTACACATTTAATGCTACATCAACCAAATTATAAAATGTTTGCTTTATAAAACTTGAAGAAATAATAATAAAATTCACTTGGAAGAATAAAAGATCTAGAATATCAAAGGAAATGATGAAAAGGGGAATAAAGACAGGGATAAAGGGGGAATAGCACTTCAAGCCCTCAAATTATAAAGTAGCAGGCATCAGAATCAGCTGATATTGTTTTAAAAATAGAGAAGATCAATGGAATAGACCACATAGGAGAGAGTAAGAATCAATGGAGCTCAAAATCCCAAAGTTTAAGCATCATAACAATAGTTAATATTTATACAGTAGCAACTATATGCTAGACACTGTGATAAGCACTTTGAAATTATCTCAGATGTTTTTGCTATTTTTTATCATTCCCATTTTATAGATTATAGATTAGGAAATGAAGGCAAATAGTGGTTAAATGACTTGTTCAAGATCACACAGCTCTACTGAAGTAAAATCTGAAACAGAACACAATTTCTTAGAGAAAAGTAACATTTAGAAAATATTCCCATAATAATAATATACTGGGAAACTGGAAATCAGTCTAGCAAAAACTAAGTTCAGACCAACATCTTAAATCATATTCTAAAATATATTCTAAGTAGACATATGATCTTAAGAGTAAAGATCATATCATAACTAAACAGAAGAGATGCACATGACATAATTCTCATACTAATGGGTAAATATATATATATTCTTAATCACACAAGGGATAACTGATTACCTGAAACGAAAAGGTTTCTGCACAATCAAAAATAATGCAGCTAGATAAGAAAGGAGATGGCTGAATGGGGAAAAAAATCTACATATCTAATTTCTTTGAAAAGACTTTAGTATTCAAGATGTGTACACACACATAAACATGAACACACATACATAAACATCCATACACACAGGTATGTAACACACATACAAAAGCCAATTTCTGATAAACTGTCAAAGGATATGAAAAATCATTCTCAAGATCATCACAAATTTCAAACAACCATAGAAAAACTGCTTTAAATCATCAAGGCTCATCAAATGCCCATCAAAACAACCCTGAGGTTTTACCTCATATTCTGCAAATTGGCAAAGATGACCAAAAATGGGAATGGTCAATGCTGGAGGGGTTGTGGGAAGACAGACACACTACAGTATCATTGATGAAGACATGAATTAGTAAAATCATTTTAGAAATCTATTGGGAATTATTAAATAGGCTTACACCCTAAGAAGGCGATTTAGACCAAGCTCTCATATATACCAAAATTATAAGAGTAGTACTCCTGTAATAGCAAAGACATGGAAACAGGAACAAATAAATAGATTATGGTGCAATAATAATTGCGCCATATTACATTCATGTAATGTAATGTAATATGAATATTACTAAATTATAAGAATTTTTGAGTATGATGAATACTGAGAAGTTATCCAAAAACTGAATGCCTTGATGCAGAGGGAAGCAGAGCCAAGAAAAATAACATATACAATGACTCCAACAGGCTAAATGAAAAGACCCTCTCTACCTTCAGCACACACAAGAAGAAACATAAATCAGATGTGAATATTGCAAAATTCCTAAGAATAAGCTGGCTATAATGAAGAGATATGAAAAGACATTCCTACCCCATCTCTGCAGAGAAAGGAGGTCCAAAAGTATGGTACATCCATGCATTTTCAGACTTTTAAAAATGTACCCTCATTTATGGTGATTTTTTTTCCTCTTCTTTTTTTTTTTTTTTTGTCTTTATAAAATTATTTGTTCTAAGGGTTGTTTTTTTGGATGCAGGCATAGGAAAGATCTGGGGAGAAACTATGGAGATTTTAAAAAGACATGTGAAAAACATAAACACTCCAAAGTATTATGTAACAAATGATCTACAAAGCTGTGATGAATTTTGGACAGATAAAAAGATAGTCCCTTCAAATGTTTTCACCCACTGACTGCTCACTGGGATCCCTGGATCCATACTGAATGTCATATAAGCCATCCCAGCAGACTGAACTCTGCCTACCACTTTGGAAATAATCTTAGATAAGAGAATAATAACAATATACACTTTTGGACAGACAAATGGATGACAGATTTCCAAAATATCCTATCAAAAACTAAGAAAAAATAGTAACGAAACATAGACTAAACCACTCTGAAACAGATAGAGAAGGATTCTTCATCAAAAAAGAAGCAAGAAGATTGAGAAATATCCTCAGAACCCATGATAAGTCAAACATTAATGACAATACTTTTGGAACAAGTGGCTCTCACTGTATTAAGCTATAGTAAAGCCTAACATTGGGATACATGATTAGATTTGTCAAGTAGAACTTTTTTTTTTTAAAACAAATATAAAAGTGATAGAGCACCAACCCTGCAGTCAGGAGGACCTGAGTTCAAATATGGTCTTAGATACTTAACACTGTGGTTGTGTGACCCTGGGCAAGTCACTTAACCCCAATTGCCTCAGCCAAATATATATATATATATATATATATATATATATATATATATATATTTGTATATGTAATAGCTAAGATGCATGAATGGAATTAAGAGGTCCGAGGGGTAGATAGTAAGCATCCAGAGCCAGATCTCACTATTGGGAAATGCAGCGAGGGGATCCATAGGAAGTGTCACTTATCAATGGATGCAGAACATGAAAGGAAAGAGTAGAAATATTGCACTTTACCATTTCTGTTTGCAAAAATTTAGTTCTTGATGAATATCAAGACAGACAGATTTTGGTGGCCAGAATAACATATCAGAAGCTTGTCATTCTTCATAAACAGATATAAGTCACCGTCCTACAAGAACAGACCTCAGAAATTTGTTTGAGAATTCAAGCGATTGATTTCTAACCGGAAAATTATCCTAGATAAAGCCGTGGCACGTGATCATCCCAACCAAACATTGATTACTCTTTGCGTATTCTCCCCACCGCCTCTGACTTCTGGATCCGAAACCTTGGCCTGGGGCTTCCCTTAATATTTTCCAAATGGAGATCGTATACCTAGCACTTGTGAGGATCGAATGTGACAGTGTATTATAAACTTTACAAATGCTTCTGTCAAAGTTATGGTGAATATCACTTCCCTAATGACACAGGCGGCTTGCTGGGATGTCCACCTGTCACTCACTGTTGGACCAACTGCCGGCCCATCTGGACTTCCTCCCCATGTTTGCTGCTGGGATCTGCTCTAACCAGTTGTCATGTCCCAGCGTGTCTCTAGCCTCTGGGCCTTGGCCATCAAACGTGATTTCAAATTGATACGTGGAATGATGAGAATAATCCAAAAGAGTCATGGGTTTCCCAATGAACTCTCCATCACTGGGGGGGATCTTGAAGGAGAGTCACTTGCACAGGCCGGAAGAGGGCCTCAGAGGCCCCAGCAGTACCATGGGATTCTGGGACCCGTCCTTCAATCCTGGTGCCCTGGTTCTGAAACTACCTGTGGAGCAACCAGAGGAGGGTACCAGGAGCTGGGCTTGCAACCAACCCCTGGATTAGCTTAAGGAAGGAACCAAACTTGCGCTCCCTGTCTCAGAAACCTTTCTATCAAGGTTTGGCTTTGGAATTGCCCCCTCCGCTCCCCAGGCCGTTCCAAATGCCCCCACCCCCCATGGCTGATGGCTTTCCCTCTATTTGCATCCTCAGAGCATCCTGCCCAGAGCTCTCCTGGCCCCTCTCCCATCACTGTCCGCAGCCAATTGCTGGAAGGCAATCTTTTGTTCCCACCTGGGGGTGATTTCTTAAAGCTCCCCCTCTTCTCACCTAAAGGCCTCAGGACAAACAGAAATCTCTGTTCTGGCATTCATTTTCTGGCTTGGGACAACTATTTTATCTTTCATGGCAGACTTGGATTACTCCTCCCTTGTAACAAGAAAACAAAAGCACCCCAAATCCAATCCAATAGAGTATACACTATTCTAGACCCCCAGACCCCCGGATTCCCACTCTTTATGAAGGGGGCTGTGTTTTACCGTCCGTTTTCAAGAATAAAACTTGGCCAGGGCCGGTTCTGACTATTTTAGACCAGCAGAGCCTCCTTCCCTTCTCCTGCTCACATTTGTTCATGAAGAGCTGCCCTGATTCTCAACCCGCCTAAAGCCTTCCCATGAAAGTCAATGAGACAGCTTCCTACCGGGGCTGACAGAAAACAGACAATCTGTCTAGTCAGTGGGAAGCAGACCTCGGGGGTAATGGAACCGCATTTCTAGTCCAGAGAAAGTAGGAGGCGGGGATCCCGGGCTGGGAAGAGAGCCGGGGACCACGAACACTGGGGAGGAACATTTCCTGAGGCCGGGGCTGACCAAGGGGCCAAGTCTCCCCCTCCCACAGGCCTCAAGGACTCATTGTGCTCCCCAAGACTTTACATGAATTAACGGTTTCAAGAGACCGGATCTAACCTGCAATGATGGGCTGTGTTTTACCAGAAATGACCCAATTGTGTGTTAAATCAGCTCTGCAAAAGGGAGGGGGCAAAGGAGGCTTCTGGGGGAAGCTAAAGCAGTGCTAGTCTCCTAACGTCCTGCTGGAGGTCTGGGAGCTAAGGAACAATGATCGCCCACGCCCAGCTACGTCCGCTCCGGGAATAAATAGAGGAATTCTGGGGTCCGTCCACAGAGGCCTTCACAGAGTGAGAATAAACCACTGGGCACAGTGTCCGGTGCATGGCTGACATAGAGGGGAGCAGATGACCTTCATCCAGCTGTCCCCCGTGCCTAGAATGGATCCACCCTCTCCCTCACCTCCACCTTTTAGAATTCCCAATTTCTCTCCAAGTTCATTCAAATGCAATTTCTTAGAAGTTTTTTCCAAATCCATCCAAATTCTCTGTCCAGGTGATGGGTATTCTTATATAAGTCATCTCCTCAGATCAAGAGAAGCTCCTGGAAATCCAGAGAGTTTTATGGGGCTGGGACCCCAGGGCCTGCCCTGTGCTTGTCCTACATGGGGTACCAAGCTGGGCTAGCCCACTGAAAGATGGAGATCAATGGATTCAAATACAAAGGACTTGGGGAGGAAGCAGAGTCTCACTACTGAATCCATTGGCTGGAAGTGCTCCACCGGGGGAAAGGCGGATGGGTTGGCAGGAACTGCCATTCTGGATCTGATCACTTCTCCATGGGGGTGACTTGGAATTACCAAGAGGCACTGGGGAAACCAGGAGGGAAGAGTGGCCTTGAGCAAATGCCTTCATCTATCTCAGTTTCCTCATCTGTAAAATGGGGTAGTTAACCTAAGTCCTTTCTAGCGCTCCATCACGGGGGGAGGTCTTTCTTTTCTAAGTCTTTTCTAGTGCTAAAAAAAATAATACTAATGGTGATGTTTAAGAATGATAATAATCATTGCTAGAGGGTTTTAAGGTTTATAATGTGTTTTACATGAATTATCTCTTTAGATATTCATAGCAATCATGGGAAATACGTGATCTTAAGCTAAAAAATAATATTACTGGTGATGTTTAATAATAATAATAATCATTGCTATGGGATTTTAAGGTTTATAATATGTTTCACATAAATTATCTCTTTAGATATTCCTAGCAATCATGTGAGATAGGTGATCTTATGAGAAAAAAATAATACTAAAGGTGATGTTTAAGAAGAAGAAGAATCACTGCTATAGGATTTTAAGATTTATAATGTGTTTCATGTGAATTATCTCTACATATTCATAAACCATGTGAGATAGGTGATATTATTATTCCCATTTTTCTGATGAACAGGTTGAGGTCACTGACTTGTCCAGGGTCACATGGCTGGTAAGTGTCTGAGACAGGATTTGTAGAAAAGCATTTCTGACCCCGAGACCCACACTCTTTCCATTCTGCCATCTAGCTCCCAGAACCCCCCAAAAAACAACTTTATGATCTTCCCTGCAACTTTGTCCCTTCTGGGCATGCCAGCTCTGACCTGCAGATTCAGACTGAATTAACCTGCTTGAATCACATGAATTACCCTCGTTCCCAACGAATTAGAAGTGCTCAGTTAATGTCCCTTCTACCCAAAAGGGATGACGTGTTCATTTCCCAGGGCCAAGACGCAGGCACCTCTTGGTATCCTGGGCAACAAGCAAAGCCTAAAGTCCACAGTGATAATAACTGGGATTTTCAGAGCCCTTAAAGATTATGATTATTTCCCCATCGATAAAAATCAGTACCTCACTCATCTGGCATGTGAGATAACATGACCTCATTTGGGGATCGATGCTGTTAGGTGCTGTAATTGTCCTTTGACAGATGGGGTAACTGAGGCTCAGAGAGGTTAGGAACTTCTCCAGGGTCACAGAGCTGGTGAGAGTCCTGTCAGAGACAGGTTGGTATGAGCCCACTGCTCTCAACTGTCTCTCCGTGCCCCGGCTGGACCCATGAGGGAGAGAGAGCCCAGGGATCCACAGATTTAAGAGGCAAAACCTAACTTCAGAGCATCCGGGGCTCTTTGGGGCTTCATTGGAATAGACACCTTGGCTTTGTTTAAAAAACAAATATACTTTATCCAAGAAAATTTCAACCGTGAATAGAAAAATGATTGTGGCAGCCCGTTTTGCAGTGGCAAGGAACTGGAAAGTGAGGGGCTGCCCGTCAGCTGGAGAATGGCTGAATAAGTGACAGTATATGAATGTTATGGAATATTATTGTTCTCTAGGAAACACTCAGCAAAAGGATTTCAGAAAGGCTGGAGAGACTCAGAGGAACTGATGCTGAGTAAAAGGAGCGGAACCAGGAGATCATCGTACCCAGCAACAGCAAGATTATACAATGATCAATTCTGATGGATGGGGCTCTTTTCTTTTCTTTTTTTTTTTTTTTTGGCTGAGGCAATCGGGGTTAAGTGACTTGCCCGGGGTCACACAACTAGGACGTATTAACTGTCTGAGGTCACATTTGAACTCGGGTCCTCCTGACTTCAGGGCTGGCGCGCTATCCTGACGTGGCTCTTTTCAACTGCAAGGTGATTCAGGCCAGTTCCAATGATCTTGTGATGGAGAGAGCCATCTACACCCAGCAGAGGACTATGGGGACTTAGTGTGGATCAAAGCACAGTATTTTCACTTTGTTGTTTCTTGCATTTTTTTTTCCTTTCTCATTTTTTCTCTTTTTCATCTGATTTTTCTTGTGCAGTCTGATAATTGTGGAAATATGTAAAGAAGAACTGCACATGTTTAACATATATTAAATCATTTACCATCTGGGGGGTGGGGGAAGAGAGAGAGAAAATTTAGAATACAAGATTTTACAAGGGTGAATGCTGAAAATTATCTATTTTGGGAAAAAAAGCTTGAATAAAATAATAATAATAAAGAAAAGTTCAACCTCTGACAACAATCTAAAAGAAAATATCTTTAGTCTTGTTGACCAGGGGTCAGCCAACTGTAGCTCAAGAACCAGGAGAACTCCATCTGTTTTTCTACAGCTTCAGCTACAGGGTCAAACTTTGTTTAAAAAAATATAACAAAACTATCTAAAATTGCAAAAGCGACGATTCGTTCACAGGTCATAAAAAGAGATGGCAGATCTGAGGACTGTAATACTGGGAATGAGATCACATTAGAAGTCATCTGAGCCAGTGGACTCCTTTTTCTTAAATATGAAATTATTAATTTCATGAAATTAAATATTAAATATGAAAACTGAAGTCAGAATGGTAAAGTTTTCCCCTCTCTATTATGAAAGGGTTTCTAAAAATCCATTTAACTTTTCAGACCCTTGATAGTCCCAAGGTAACTGTCCAAGGTCCTTAAGGCACCTGTCCAAGATCACTCAGCTAGGCTGAGGCAAGGCTAGGATTTGGATCAGCCAGACCTCTCTAAAATGCACAAAGGCCAATCTCAAGGTTTTCACAATTATGGATCAAAGAATCCAGATGCTCTCTGGCACTTCTACTCAGTTCTGTTGGATTGATCTCATAATACTCCTCTCCCCTCATCAGGCTGTACCCTATAGACTTTACTGGATGCATTTGTACTGTCGTCCCCTTTGCTTGCGATGAATGACCTCCCTCTTCCCCTTGAAATCCTTTGTTCCACGCAAGGCTTAGAAAAGTGTCACATACTACAAGAGGCCTTTCCCAGTCCCTCCGGTGGTTAGTGTTCTGTCCCTTGCTCCAAATCACAGTCCCCATCCAGAAGATGCAAGCACTTTGTCTTTGTATTCCCAGGAGCTGGAACATAAATGCTTGTGAATTGAACTGACCTAGCTACTATCTATTTTCATCATTCTCACTGGCGTACAAAGTCTTTACTGAGCATCTCCTGGATGAGACTGCCTTCGATTTCTTTTCAAAAGAAAAGAAAAAACCAGCAGGAAGATGCTGTTTCTCGAGACTTGAACCCTGTGGAGGCAGAAGGTCCCACAGTCCTGCTCTTGCTCCAGTCTATTAACATCACTTTTCTGAGACAGAAAAAGGTAAAATGTTTCTACAGGGAATTGACCTTCCAACTTGAGAGACAACACGACACACTGAAAAGGTAGGAGACTTGAGCAAGAACACTTGACTTTAACATCCATTAACCATCTTGAACAGGACCTGTTGAACATGGAGTCTATTCACTGCCCTCTAATGCAGGTCATTTTCCAGTGATCTGCTATCTAGCCCCGCTCTACCATCATCTACCCAGAAATCTCCTTTCCTTCCCAAAATCTCTTTATGGTTTAGGACTAATCCCAGAGTCCCAAAGGCTACCCTTGTGAAAAACAAACTCCAGCAAGTGCCCACCCATGCTTGAAAGGCTGAGTACATTTATCCACAAAGGCTCGCTTGGTTCCAAGAACCAGTCTGCGCCTCGAGAAGTCTGTCACCAGTGGATGGCTAGCTGAGGGGGAAATCTTTGGCAATAGTAGCCCTCAGAGCAAACACGACTTCTCCCCCACCCCCACTATGTTTATATAAATGACTAGGTCTTCCAGAGCTTTCATTGGGTTAGTAGAGCCCTCAAGAACCCAGGACCATATCAATGTCATTGATCTTAGTAGGTATTTAATCAGTGTTTCTTTACTTAATAATTTTTTTCTTTTCCAAGGCAATTGGGGTTAAGTGACTTGCCCAGGGTCATGCAGCTGGAAAGTGTTAAGTATCTGGGGCAGCACTGGAAATCAGGTCCTCCGGCCTCCAGGGCCTATCTATTCACCACATGAACCAACGTTTCTCGAAGCATCTAGTTTCTTTTTTACTAACATCATTCCTTTTTTACTCCTTAGTTCAAAAGTCAAATTTCTCCGATTATCAATAACAACTTAAAGTAAAAAGGAAGGGGCATATTTATTTAGCAGAAAAACATCTTCCTCACTTTGAAAAAGACCGCAAGACACTATGATTCAAAGGCCAGAATCAGGAAGAGCTGGGTTCAAGTCTCAACTTTGACATATAAATATTATAGGATGCTCAAAGGTAACTTTCTCTGATGATAAGATTACAGAGAAAGTGCCAACTTACATTGGTAGGAATGCTCTCTTTCTATCAGTGAGATCACAGGTCCTTACCTCTATTCCTATTTGTACAGGGAAAGGTGAAAAATATTATTTCTGAGGTAAAATAGCCTCTTTTGGCTCCCTTTTCAGAACATACCAGTTCTCTCTTTTTTAAAATTTATCCCTCCCCATGCCAACTTCCCAATAACTTACTCTGGAGCCTTTCCTATTCAATAAAACCATTTATTTCACAGCACAGAAATAAATGTGGAAAACCTTTTAAAATAGGAGAAAAGACACCCCCTCCCTCAAGGCAAGCTACTGGCTGTCCATCTTAGCAACCAGCTGTCCATCAGGGAATTCTAAACACATTGTTTGGCCATTTGCCACGCGCTGGATATTGTTCTGGAGATCCAAAAACAAAGCCCAGTTACCATGGTAACTGTTGCATTCCAGCTCAGACATTTTTCTATTCTGAGACACTAAGGGATGAAATCCTTTTTTAACATGAAATGGGTACATTTTAGAGTGGAGACACTCATCATTCAGGTTGCAAGCTCTGATGAGGAAGACAGTGAAGTTCAAATAAGTTATCTGAGCCAGGCCGGCTCAAAGCTGGACCAGGATGGGAAAGGACTGACAGACTCATTCTCCAAACCTCAAAATGAGCTCCTCGCCAGAGAAGCCAAAAGGTGACGAGCCATACTGCACTCTAGCCAAATTCTGACCCATGTGGACGTCAGCCATCAGTCACCCACGAAGAGGGAAATGCTCTCCGAAGTCTGATTTCCCCTCCTCTCCCTCAGAAGCTCAGCACTTAAAATCAACACAACCTAATTGTTCCCGGAAAAACTTGGCTGCTGTTCACAACAGTGGTGCTGAAACTGCGGGCAAGTGAGAGGTCCTGAGGGCCCACGGCTTAGGTTTTACTAATAATACTGCCTGCATAATGACAACCAGCCCCACGTGGCTTTGGGGAATAAGGTCTATCAACTTGATTTCCTGCACCATGGGACCCATCATAAATACAGGGCTTTTATGGAACTCGGAGCCAACATATATTCTTAGAAAAAGGAAAGAAAAAAAAACCTATGAGGCATTCTGCTGCAGAGAATCGAACAAAAAGGTCATTTGAATTTTTTATTTTATGGCACGTCAAACTCTCAGTGGAAGGATTATCCTGAGAGCCCCCCTCCCGTGGCATTGTCAGCAAGGTGAATTTTGGTTAACTTTTAGAAAAGAAAGCATAGCAAAAGGCAGCCTTTGGGCTCCAAGCCCAAGCTGCAGCAGAGAACTATTGCTGGGGACAACTGGGAAGAAGACCAAGTCTGATTGGCGTTAGAGTCAGGGGACCTGACCTTGAATTCAGACTCTTCCGAGTCCTACTAGAGGGACTAGACCAATTACTTCACAGCTTTAGACCTCAGTTTCCTCATTTGTAATGTGAGGAGGTTGGATTGGATGATCCAGCTCAAATTCTAATGCTGTGCTCTGATACAGTCCTTCTACGTGCTCTTTCTGGACCCTCAGATCCCACCCGGTGCTCATCCTCTTCCCCAATCTAAGAGTTTAGAATTACAAAGTCATTTCTAGCTCTCAGGAGTTTCCTTACAAGGTATGACATTTCAGTACCAGATGGAGAGCTGGCATAGACTTCTTAAGTCCCCCTCAATGTTTAAAGCCCACAAAAGAAGCACGGATCAAAAGGTCTTTAAAACCCCAAAGAATAATGCTATTCTCTGGATTTGCACATCCTCACCTCCTACTCTATTGGAACTAAAATATATCTTCTAGGAGTATCTGAGCAGGAAAAATTACATTCATTTGAATGTATCCCTATTCCCACAAACATTTACAAAGTCCTGGGCTGGGTGCTAGGGAGCCAAACAGAATGAAACGCAGTCCCTGTGCTCAGAAAATATACATTGTATTAGCTAGAGGTACTATCCCCCCACCCATCCCTGCCCACACATATCTACACGCGTGCACATACCCAACACAGGTAAGTCAATACAGATGCGGAAAATGTAGAGATGAGGCGATTTCAGATCCTTTTATAGCTTGGAAATGGGACCTTGGGATGACTGAAGAAGTTATGGCATATGAATGTGAGAAAATGCTTTTATGCTAGAGAAACTGGGAAGGGGCTAGTTTTTGAAAAAGCTGGGGAGGCTTTTATGAACTGATGCAAAAGAAGTAAATCGTGCCAGGAGATCAATTGATAGAAGCGCAACAGGACTGAAAGACTTGGGAACTCTGATTTTAAAAATCTCTAAGTCCAAAAGGCTGATGAAGTAACTTATATTGTAACAGGTGATGGATTATTAATTATCTAAACTTCTGTCTTCCTGATTTGCCAGTCCATTGTTCTAGCCGTTCTACCAGATTCACTCATTATAATGATCATTATAAAACACCACCTTAGCAAAATGTCACTGAGTCTGTTAAGCTTTCCCCTGATGAATCCCTTCATGTGGCACTCAGTGGACAAGGTGGCCCTCACACTGCCTCCTCCTTCCTGCAGATAATTAAGCAAAACCTTGGGCACCTACTGCTCCACGGGTACTCCCTTTTGTTTTCCAGATCGTAAGAATAAGACAGAGACAGAGAGATAGAGACACAGAGACAGAGAAGAGAAAGAGGAAGAGGAGGAGGGAGAGAGAGGGAGACGGAATGAGTGTAACTATTTGTTACGATCTGAATAAATGCATCGTTCATCCAAGAAGAATGACTGTAAATCAGGATAATCCATGATATGAGTACACAAGTGCTAATATGGATCCATGGGGACACTCTCACACCGGCCACAATCAGCATAATTTTACCCAAAACCAAGATCACCTTGGCCGGCCAAAAGGGAGAACTGGCAGGTGAGAGGATCCCGAGAGCACTTTACTGGTGCCCGGGAAATGCTCTTCAGCCTAGAGAGAGCTCCCGAGGAACCCAAGGGAGATTCCTGAGTGAAGAACTTATGGGGACATGTGGCCAAGATTGGCCCAGGAAGGGATGATCCAGAAGGCAGACCTGGGCCTGTGAGCGTGCTGTTGGAATGGTACCCAAATGGATGAGAGATCTAACTTGGGTGAAGGCCCTTGTTTTCTGGGGCTCACCCAACCCACACCTAGGCTAGGGTCCTTCTGGTGGGAATCTGGAGCCCTACTGAGATGGGGAGAGGCTCTTAGCAGCTGCCTGACCGACCCATGGATCTGCCCCCTTCCCTACATCACCCCTTATCCTTGCAGTAGCAGGGAGGAGGATGGCAATCCTAGATCGAGGACCCCATGATCCACAGTAGGGCGACAGCAGGAGTTCTTCAAGATGCCCCAGCTTCCCCGGCTCTCTTACAAAGGAACATGGGAAAATGTGTTTGTATTTTCTAGGGACTGCTAAGCTCCCGAGTCATCTCTAGGCTGCCTTCTTGTTTAGAGGCTCACTTCCAAGCTTCCGGGGCAGGCCCCGCAGTGCTCTAGGCCCGTGGTGCTCCCTCCACACTCCCATCGGGAGCTGCTGCAGACTCTCTCTCTCCCCCTTTTGGAAAGATGGGTCATCTCTGGCCACTGAGCGACATTCCTCATTCAGATCTTCTCCAAATTTCCACAGCTTTCCCCTGTCGTTCTGAGGAAAAGCCAAACCGGCTCTAGTTTCCAAGGAAGGTCACGTGATGTTTGAGGCTGTCTTAAAATACATTTGTTTTTTTATTGGATTACTTCCATCTAGGGGAGGGGTGGAGGAAGGGAGGGAGGGAGGGAGAAAAACTTGGAACACAAGGTTTTGCAAGGGTGAATGCTGAAAACTATCTCTGCCTGTAGTTTGGAAACAAAAAGCTATTATTACAAAAATACATGTGTCTGGGAAAGCCAAGATGACAAGCTCCGGGGCTGTGGCAGCACGTGGCCAGTTGTAAACCACCAGAGGAAATTTTGAAGGAAAAGGGGAGGAAGGAAGGAGCTGCAGTGAAGATGAAGAGGGATAAGGTACAAAAAGCCGACGTTGACAGATTCCTATTTTCTTTGAAATTGCTCTTTCAACGGCAGCTTTCTTGTAAAGAACCCTGAGGGCAACCAGGAGAGTAAGAGAAATTGGATTTTCTATGGAGTTTTATCCAACAACCCCACGATGCTGGTGCCCAGCAGGTACTATTTCCCCATTTTCCAGATGAGGGAACTGAGGCTTTGTTTGTGGCCACAGAGAAAGAGTTGATAGGCAGGATCTGAACCTCCCTTTAAGCCCAGGTTTGGCCCTCCCATCCCAAAGGAGCACTCGAGAAAACAATGGATTTAAAAGGCCAGTGGGGAGGGCAGGAGGCCGGCGCAAGGAGGAACCTCGTCGTTCAGCTCCGTTACTTTATGGATGAGGAAACTGAAGCCGAGAGGGGCTGGGTGACTAACTGAGGAACAGCAATTTGAAGGAAGAGAAGGAAGAGGAGAAAGGAAAGTATCCGGGGAGCTTGGGAGCAAGGACAAAGCAAGAGGCGCCTCGTGGGAGGTCCGGCTCCAGGGTCACTTACTCCACAGAGCCGCCCTTTGGCGACCACGGGCGCTCCAGATGCCTGCGTCACTTACTGTGGAACCCGGGCCGTACCGCGGTATCTCACCATGAAACTGCCCCGGGTCCCCAAGATGAAGGCGGGCAAGCCCCCAACGGGCCTCTCCAGGGTCCAGCCCAACCTCGGCTGGTGATGGGGGGAGAAGGACTTCAAGAGGGAATGGGGTCTCCGAATGTCCCGAGGAGAAGGACCCCGAGGGCCACCCCCTGCCATCCATCCCTGACCGAACATCCCTTCCACGATTCAACCAACGAGGTGCCCTCCGGTCTTGCTCACCTCCTCCCCATGAGGGAGCTCCCTCTGCTCACCAGGCGCTCCGCCCCATTCTGGGACGGCTCCACCCACTACAAGTCCCAAAAGCCAAGTACACGGCGCCAACCGTTATCGGAGGGAAAACCGAAATCCATGAGCGTTAGCTACAGAAACATGTTCCCGAGTCACCAAAGGGGATTCGCAGCATGTGGCGGCCAGAAAGGCCCTCGGGCGGAAAACACCACGGCTGGAAGGACTCGGGACACAGCTGCACGCCAGGGACAAACATCAGAGCCGTCCGAGCCCCCACTGTACGTGTCGCAAGCACAGAGGAACGTGTGGCAGGTCCAGGAGGAGACGCGCAAGACCCTCTGGAGGAAAAGCAACAGAAAGGGAAAAAAACCAGAAGGGAATAAAAACAGCCCCTTCTATCACCATGGAAGTGAGAAGTGAGTGCTCAGGGGAGCGATTTTCTCTGGTGCAAGAACAACAGTAAATA
Organism: Antechinus flavipes; assembly: GCF_016432865.1. NCBI lineage: Eukaryota > Metazoa > Chordata > Mammalia > Dasyuromorphia > Dasyuridae > Antechinus > Antechinus flavipes. The sequence goes on from NC_067403.1 coordinate 260,458,936, forward strand.
CATAGGACTTGCCAATGACCCGGAGAAGTTTTGTGGGTAAACCTGGAGAAGGGAGGGAAGCCTGAGAGGAGGGCGGGATGCTGATGGCCTTTGCTCTATTCCCCCCTTCTCGTCCACAGGGGGTGCTCGTGAGGCTCCTGAGGGAGGGTGGGTTCTAAAGGGACATTTCCAGGGCTGTGGGTCCTAAGGATGGCCATCGGGGGAGCTGGACCTAAGAAGGACCACGGCGCTCACGTAGAGAAACCCTCCCATTTTACAGATGGGGAAACAGAGGCCAAGCTGGGCAGGGTCACACAGGTAGGAAACAGCAGGTTCCCACTAAGGTGGAATTCTGGGGACAGTTTGCCTGCCCTACTTTTCCCATTATTGGGAAGAGGAGTTAGAGAATACACAGGACTGAGCCAATGCTTTCTGGCTGATTATTTTCTCTTCTTTGGTAATAATTCATGATTCTATGTGACCCACTTAACACTGGGGGGGGGGGGGACGGGGGGCTCTTTATGAGCCCAGAGGCCGGTCTGGGCAGAAGTCCCCTTAGGGTCCCACCCGAGCTTCTGCTTGCTCAGCGCAGGACTCGGCCAAGGGGCGAAGGGAAGCCTCGTTAATTAGAGCCTGGAAGGCTCAGATGGACTCAGTGTCTCAAAAATCCCACTCGAGAACAAGGAGTAAAATGCCCCCATTTCAATAAGCGGCCTTCGGGTCACCAAGGTCACCACGTGTGCCCTTGGGTTTGCTGCTCACCACCATCCTTCCAGGAGAGATCAAAAGCCTAAGCAGGAGCAAACCCATTTTACAGGGGGGGAAGGAGACCGGCAGAAGTGCCCGTCCAAGGTCACTCAGCTGGCAAGTGGCAGAATTGGGACTTTTGAACCCAGGTCTTCAGACTTGGACCGTGTCGAGGGTACTTGGTCCCAAGGCCAGGTACGGACTGGTGCAAACACACGTCTCGAAGGACGGGCACGGAGCAGCAGTTAGTGGGGCTCTGAGATGGGCACAGCGGAAGGCGGGGGCAGAGGGCCCAAGGCCACGGGGACGTCACGGACCAGACACGCGGGGACGTGGGCGCAGTAACAGGAAGGGCAGCGGTCGGATGCGAGTCCGGGGGCAGGGGGTGGAGGAAAGCGCCTGAGGCTGGCACATGTGGGCAGGGAGGGCGCGCCGAGCGCCACATGCTCCTGAAATCCCCCGAGTCCCCACCGGGAAGGATGAGCCCGGGGTGGCCGGGAGGATGCTCCGGGGGAGGCCGGGGCTCCAGGGAGGGAAGCCGGATCTCAGGGGGAATACTTACCTGCCCTCAGGTAATTATCCCAGGGCACCGCTCCCAAAAGCCCATGCAAAAACACTGACATCCGTGCCCTTTGGGGGAGCGCCCTCAGTGGTTTCCTAGCCCGAGAGGAATGTTTTATGCTCTGTGGATAAAACATCCTGACTTTCCCAGACCGGGCCGGACGCAGCCCCGATCTCTCGTGGTCAGATCTTTCCGGGAGGATCCGGGGGATCCCCCGGGGCTGCCCTGAACCCAGCACGTGAAGCAGGGCAAGCAGGGACACAGACACAGGCTGGCGCTAGCATATACTTACAGGGCTCCCTCCATCCTGGGAAGAGGAAAGCAGGAAAAAAACAGAAAAAGATGTGACGGCGGCCTGGAGCGGGCCTGGGGACCCTTCCCCCCGCCCCGGGGCCTTCTCTCCTGGGAGCACTTTCACTTGTTAGAACCCCAACTTGTTCTGCAGACTGGCTCCCGGGCTCAACCGGACCCAGTCGGAACCGGACCGAGTCAAGGCCAGACCGAGTCAGAACCGGACAGAGTAGGAACCGGATCAAGTCAGGGCCGGACCGAGTTAGAATCCAACCGAGTGGAAACTGGACCGAATCAGAACCGGACCGAGTCGGAACCAGATCGAGTTGGAACTGGTCCAAGTCAGAACCGGACCGAGTCAGAACCAGATCAAGTTGGACCAAGTTGGAACCAGACCGAGTCAGAGCCGCCCCAGAGCTGCCGCTCCCCGGCCAGGCAAAGGGCGCGACCGGCCGCTCTGTCCGGGAGCCTCCATACTGACCTCAATCAGTCCACTTTAATTAGGGAATCTGGGTTAGAGAAGCTCGAGCCCCGCGCTCGCTTGGTCCCCCCCAGGAGCCGAGCGCGCTGGCTCGGTGACATCATGTCTGCTTCCTGGGAAGCGTTCTGAGAAAGCCCAGCGAGCGCTCGGGGCAGCCGGAGACGGGAGGAAGGAGCCTCCATTGCTCCCCCCAGACTTCCCGTGCCCCTGAACACTGCATCAAGGCAGCTGCTGGAAGCCTTCCCACCCCCCACCTCCGCTTCCATCGGCGGCCACGGCGGAGCCTAATTATACGGGGATGCAGGAGCCGGGAACCTAGCAACAGTATCCAGGCATCAGCTAGTCGGCTCATCAGCCACCCAGCCCCCGCCGGGGGCCGGGCTCCATGTTCAGACGCCCCGAGACGCAGCCGCGCGCTCCTCGGATCCCGGCGGCGAGACGGGAAAACCCACCTGGCTCGGCTGAGGAAGCGCAGCCCATGTCCCGCAGTCGGCCCGCCAGAGCCGGCCAGAGCCCGGAGCCCGGCCCGAGCCAGCCCAGAGAGCCCGCGCACGGGCGGGCATGGCGGGCCCCGGCCCCTACGCGCCGGGGGACGGCTCCCCGCCTCTCCTGAGAGCGCCGGGGCGGCCCCCCGAGGAGCCCGGCTCATGCGGGGAGAGCCGGCCCGCGGGAGCCATCGGGAAGGAGGGAGCGCAGACGCTCGCAGGCAGCGGAGCGCAGGGAACGAGCCCGGATTAGCCGGGGCCCCCCCGACCTCGGGGCTGGCGAGCAGGGCTCTAATCCTGAGGGGGGAGCCCGGGCTCAGCTTGGGGGGCCGTCAGGGGGCTCTCTGAGGAGCGGAGTCCGGCCAGTCGCAGTGGCCCTCGTACCCCCGCCCCAAAGCCCACGGGGGGAGGGGGGGGACACCGGCCTCGGGAAGCTGGCAGGGAGCCTGAAAGGGCGTCCAGCTGGAGCAGAGCGCGCCTGGCAAAGAGTCGGGCAGAGGGACAAAGGGTGGGGGGCAGGGCTTCACCCCCCCAACACACACACTCACACACACACACATACACTCACACTCACACACACTCATATACACAGAGACACACACACAATCACTCACACACTCACAATCTCACACTCACATACACAGAGACACACACACAATCACTCACACACTCACAATCTCACACTCACATACACAGAGACACACTCACACACAATCACACACACACACAATCATTCACACACTCACAATCTCACACTCACATACACAGAGACACACACACTCACATACACACACACACACCATCAACAACAGCAAAAAACAAGACCAGAGCGTGGCTGGACGGAGCCCCAGCTCCTGGGTTTACTCCCTCCCTCCCTCCCTCGCCATCAAAGACACTTCCTGTGCCTGGGAGGGGCTCTCCACGTCCCACCGGACAGGGCAGGATGGGGGCCCGTTTGGACCCTTCCCCATCATGGGCTGGAGCTCAGGGAAAGTCCTTAGAGGACATCGTGAGGAAACTGAGGCACAGAAAAGTGTCCAGAGCCCCCCACATAACAACTGAGTCAGGCTGATCCTGGGAACAAAGCCCTATCCACTGAGCCAGTGCTGGGTGGGGCAGCTCATGGGGCAGTGGAGAAGGCGCTTGCTATAAAAATGAGGAAGTGCCGAGTTCAAAGCCTGCCTCAGACGCTGTGTAACTGTGGGGCCCTGGGCAAGGAGCTTCTCCTCCGTGTCTCAGTTTCCCCATCTGTAAAGTAGGGGCATTAAACAAGATCAGGGGATTAAGAGGAGCCAGGATGTTGCTCCTTATGTCATCAATAAATTATTTCAACTGTGTCCAACTCTCCGTCACCCATTTGAGGTTTTCGTGGCTGGCCATTTCCTTTTCCAGCTCATTTTACAGATGAGGAAACTGAGGCAAACAGGGGGAAGTGACTTACCCAGGGTCTCGGAGTCAGTAAGTTTCTGAGGCCAGATTTGAACTCGGGAAGATGAGTCTTCCTGATGACAAGGCTGGCACTCTACCCACTGGGGTGCCCCCCGCTGCCCATCATTGCCCATGCAGTATATTACAAAGGGCCATGGAGGAGGAGGGCACAGGGTAGTGTTTGCTGGGGCCTGGAGCTGCGGTCACAGCTGTTCAGTCATGAGGATCATTGTCACTCTGGTCGGAGGCCGCTCATCTAAGCAATCTCCTTCCCGCACGGCCCCCCAATTTTATTTTCTCTTTTGGAGGAGCCTCGGGGAGCTCAGCCACAGGACTGAGAAAGGAAGTCCCCTCTTTCTCCATAAATGGAGCCAAAGTTGAACCAAGAAGCCCCGGGGAGCCCACCCCGGGGAGCAGAGTGTAAGGAAGGGGGTCACTGCGTATGTGATGCTGTAAGACGGGCGTCCCTGGTGCACACACAGGCGTGAGCACAAACAATCGCAACCCTTACCACAAAGCCTGCAAGATTCCATTGCTTCCCCAGCTCGGATGAGGAAATTGGAGGCGGGGGGGGGGGGTCCCGAAGCACCCAGTGCATGACCACAGACTTTAGTCCCAGTCCCCCCGACCCCAACCCCAGCAAAGGGCAACTGATTTTAGGAGAAGTCTCTGAGCCCTACAACATGACCTGAGTCAGAAGATACTTTGGTTCCTGGTTGGAAAGTCCGGCTTGGAAAGCCAGCGAGAGTTTCCTGGTCAATAGCAACTCTTTAGAACCCATTACCCACCGGCCCTCGGTGTCCTCCAAGGCTCTGTCCTGGGTCCTTTTCTCCTTCTATATATTTTTGTGGTTGATCTCCCATGGATTCAATGATGATCTCAACAATGATGATCCTCAGATCTCTGTGTCCATCCCTAACCACTGACCTGATTTCCATTCTTCTGTCTCCACGTACCTCCTGGGTCTCAGGGACATCTCCCAGACATCTTCCTCTCACGCTCCAAAAGGGAACTCGCGCTGCCTCCAACCCTGCATGACTTGACGCTTCCACATCCTCCCCACTCCTAGACTCACCACTAAAGTCCGCCCTTGACTCCTCCACGTTTATCCCCATCCACAGCCAGCCATCCTCCAAGCTGTTCCCACCGCTTCCTTCTCTGCTCCAACACTTCCAGGACCTTGGGGCAATCGCTCCCCCTCTGGCAGGTGGGCTACCCCTGTGGGTCACTGCCCATCCCGGCCTCTCCCCTCCAGTTCATCCTCCATTCAGCTGTCAAAACGCTCGGCCCGAGGGCAGGTCTGACCAGGTCACCTCCTGAGTCGCCCAACTCCCTCTTGCCTCCACGATCCTGTGTAACATCCGGTGGGTGTTCCAAGCCCTTCGTGCCCCGGCCCCTTTCTACTCTACGAGCCGATGATCCAGATTCTCCAGATTCCAGGCTGTTCCTTGCACAAGATTCTCCAGACTCCGGGCTGTTCCTTGCACAAGACACTTTCTTCTGACTACCAGCATTTCCACTGGCCGGCCGCCACGGCTGGCTTGTTCTGCCTCCTCCCCACCACATCCTGGCCTCCCTGGCTTCCTTCAAGCCTCAGTTAAAATCCCACCTTCTGGAAGAAGCCTTTTCCAGTCCTCTTTACTCCGTGTCTTTTCTGTAAGATTAATTCCAAGGTAGCCTGAATATTCCTTCTATAAGTTAAAGAAGAGAATTCTGAATATTCCTTCTCTATACCTACTTGTTTTCAAGTTGTCTCCCCTGTAAGAAGGAGAGCTCACTGGGCCTGGAATCAGGAAAGCCTGCCTTCAGATCTGGCCTAGCTGTGTGCTCCTCTTAGCCTGTTAACCCCAGTTTCTCTTAGCCTCTGTTTGCCTCAGTTTCCTCAGTTGTAGAAGGCAGAGGACCAAATGAGACAGTATTTCTATGGCACTTAATACAGAACATAGGGGGGCGTTTCCTCCTGATTCCAAATCCCCGACTTCTCTGTGACTTAGTCGCCAGTGGAGTCAGGGTGACTTGCCCAAGAGCATGTGGCCAGTATGTTCATTTGAACTGAAATCCACAAAAGCAACAAACTTAGTAGGTGCTGAATAAATGCTTATTTCCTTCATTTTCCCATTACAACGGGAGCACCTAGAATGCAGGAACATGTCTTTGGTTTTTTGTGCATCCAACACTTGGCACAAAGCAGGTGCTTAGAAAGGCTCGCTGACTTGGATGGGACTTGAGCCGCGGAAGGCCGCGGGGGACCCGGGCAGCCCGTAAGCACCGGAGCCCGGTCTTTCTGGGACCGAAGGCTCTGCTCGTTTCTTCATAGCCACACTGAGCGGCCGGTTTAAGGCCCTTTTGGGCCCCGGGCTCTGCTGTAAATAGTCACTTAATTGGCGCTTACAGCAACTAAAGAGGCCCCGGCCTTTAGAAAAAGTGCAGATTAGAGCAGCTCGCTAGAAACTCTGAGTGTGGTCGGCGGTCAGACTGCGACCTGTGCCCACAGGCTCCCTGGCAGAGGGCAGCCCTGTATCGGGTGAGAAGCCTCGAACAATGCACCAAGCAGTTAACGGGCTGAAGCCTTTACCCTGGGAATCTTCACCTAATTTAATCGATCACCCATTTACATCACGTGTCATGCCAGGGAGACAAAATGGCCAACACACCTGCCCCCAGAAGGCTGGCACTCAGGGCCCGGCTGTGGGAGCTGGGGCCGGGCAAGTAGAACATTGGGGCAGGAGAGATGGGGTTCAAACTTCACCTCCAGCACTCGCTAGCGATACGGCCGGTCTTCGAGACTCCATAATCCTCAGTTTCCCCTTCGATAAAATGAGAAAAGAAGAGCATCTTTCCTCCAGGATTGTTGGGAAGCTGAAGTGAGATACCATCTGTAGAGTGCTTGGCAAATCCACAAATGCCGGTGCTCGCTGCTGTTTTAAGGAGAATTTCTGGCTTCTAATAGTGTTGCTTTTGTTGCATACATGAGCTGGAAAGGGGAAGACTTTTTTCTCAATGATCCTGAGGTCTGAGGAAGGCCTTCGGATGATCAAAGGCAGGGAATAGAATGGTCCGAGCTGGCCTCGGTAAAAAGATTTCAGTTCAATGCAACACACTGGCCACATGTTCTTGGGCAAGTCACCCTAACTCCACTGGCGACTAAGTCACAGAAAAATCAGGGGTCTGGATTCAGAGGCGGAAAAGTCCCACCCTGATGGAAACAGTGAATGTCCTATGCTCTGCCCTGGCACTGCCCTCTCAACCCCAAGCCTTTGCCACCCAGTTCCAGAGGCCTGGAACCTCCTCCATCTCCTAGAAGCTTTAATCTGATTTCCGGATTAGCTCCGTGACCACCTTCCAGGAGGGGTCCCCAGGCGATCATTAGCTCCAGCCTTTATTCTTCCTGCCTTCCACGGCTCAGCAGGTTCTCTCTGACAATCTGCTCACTCAATTGGGTGTCACTTTATTAGTCACTTTATTCTATTTATGAATATCTATTATTCACTTTATTAGTCAAGATTTGTTCTGTTCTTTCAAGGACGAGGATCACTGTCCTTGGCAGAGCAAAGGGATGCGAAACCCCAGTTCCCCCTCTCCATCCTTGCCCTTCCAGAAGCTCTCCCCCTTCCTAGATCCTCTGCCTTTCCCCATCAGGATCATCTTCAGAATTTCCTTCTAGGGTTTTTCCTTTGCTCCTGAGCTGAACTCGAAGGCACCTCCTCTCTACAAAGCTAGTATGGATGGAATCAGGAACACATGGCTTTGGATGCTGCCTTAGAAACTCCCCAGGTGTGGGACTCTCAATAAGTCACGTAGCCTCTCTCACAGGTTTCCCATCTGCATAACGGAGCTAACAGTAGCACCTACTTCTCAAGGTTAATTGTGGAGGACAAAGGAGTTCATGAACATAAAGCATCTGGCCAACCAGAAACATCGGCGGTCATGGTTCCCCTAATTGTCCCACGCTCCTCCAGGAAGCTGAGCTCCTGAGGGCTGGCTGAAGAGGCAGGGGGCTGTCCGGTTTGGGATTCTGAGAGAAAGCGAGGACTCCCCCTCTCTCCTAGCGTCACTCACAGAAAAGTGCGTCGGGGTCTGAAATACCTGGGCCCACTTCGGAAGGGACTCAGGCCACTAAGGGAAAGAGCCACGCTTCGGCAGCTCTATTCCCATTGATATCTATCTATCTAAATATACATATTCCCATCTATATCCCATCTATTATAAAAGATATTTCCATTTATTTGTTCCCACTTATTAGCTTCCCGATTCATTTTAAACCCAAATACTTTCAGATCTGGATCTGAATCTGTCCTGTTTGCTTTGCAGAATTAGACAGAGAGTTATTAAATGTCCGCTCTGTTTAACGAGCACAATTCATCTTCTCGATTGCTCGGCAAAGATCAAATCATCGGCCTCCACGATGCCCTCGTGCAGGGGCTGAGCAAAGGCCGTCACGATCGGGTGGAGGTGCCTCCCCAACCGGGGATTGCCCAGCCACTGGCAGGCCGTGAGACAGAAGGCTCCGCCGTCCGACCACACTGCATCCCCCCCTTTCGGTAAGGGGATGCGACACAAGCCAAGCCTTTTCACGGCAGACCACCACCATGGGGACACAGTTTCTCTTTGTGGCAACGAGAAATCAGACGTCACATACAGCTTGTTCTATTATCTATTTGTACTGAGGAGATTTATGGGGATCCCATTCTGGACCTTTTCAGGAAGCCCAAATGAGTCCAGCCCTCCCTACACCACATCTCCTAGGATGTGACTCATCTTACTTAACATGCTCTTTCTTCCCGTTGTACGTACCCCATTCCCCACAATGTGTATTATATCTCCCCGGGGGATGAGGGAAAGAGAAATAGGAAGAGAAAAGAACCAAAGGATCCTGCCAAGTTGCAGAAATAGACTAAGGACCCCGAGATCCCTAGATATCTCTTGGGCTGCTGCAAGAAAGATTAATAAGTTTTCCATGATAGGTAATGGGAAAAGGAAAGATAACAGTCATTGATGCAGCAGTAGCGATAACTGGCTAAGAAGGGAGATAGAATCAATTGCCTCTTCTTTCCTTGCTTAATTAACTGCTCTTAACTAATTTATTTAAATGGAATTTGAGTATATCATGTTGTATTTAATTAGAGATTTCTACCTCTTTAATTAGTATTGTAAACCAAGGTGCTCTATGAATTAACATATCAACATCAGACAAGTCACTCCACCTGATTTCCCAAGGGCATGTTTAGCACTCAGGAAGTTAAACATGCTCTATCGGAGTTAGATGCCTTCAGGTGTCTCCATGAACGGGAAAATAAAGTTCCACCAAAACACAAAGTCTCCGGTAGAATCCCTCTTGGGTAAAGCTTTGTCCGTAACCGTTCTCTGAACTGTTTTCTTTTGAAGAATCTCCCAAAAATGGGTGGCGATCCCCAACCGAAACCACATACTCCCGTGACCATCATCCAAACGGTATTTCACTTACCAATATCTGTTTCCTTGTGGTTCTTAATGTACTCAGCCAGCTCAAAGTTGCCTGCGATTATCGCCACCTACGAGATGATACAAAATCTCAAATTATTTCCAAATTCTATGTTTATAATTATATATTTTAAAAATTCAGCATTATTGAAAGCTTAGACTGTTGGATCTGGAAAGGAGCTGGGAGATTATCCAAAATCCTTATTTCTTCGAGATACCGAGACCCCAAGATGGCGACTGACTTGATCAGGGTCACAAGGCGAATGAAGGAGCGACAGAGCCTGGAGTCAATCTCAAGTCAAAGCTCACTTTTCTCAAGAGACACTGAACAGAGTACCCACATTTTAAAGTTGAGGAAACTGAGTCAAACAGAGGCTAAATGATTTGCCCAGGGTCATACATCTCTGAGGCACAATTTGATCTCAAGCTTCCCTATGCAAAAAGGAACCAATAAATAACGGCAACAATCAAAACTAACATTTTGATCCATTTGTTCTGTTACAACATGAGCTATATGTTCCCCAAAAGCACCGCACTGTGTAAAGTCCACTATAAAAATCAGGGGTTCGTAGGGAAACCATGGCTAATACTTCACCAGTGATACATAAAAAAACTCACAGGAACTTAATAAAACTGGGAACAAAGTTCCCAGATTCTGGTTCAGATTCTGTTGAGAGCTATATGACCATGGGAAAGTTACATCCTCTGGAAACAAGAATGGGGCAGCACAGAAGATAAGGAATTAGGAAATCCTGAGTTGAAATCTGAGTCTCAGACACTGTGTGATCTTGGACTTGTCTTGGACTGAACGGGAAGAGAAGGAGGGGGACAAGGGGAGAGGAGGAGAAAAAGCAAGAAGGCAGAAAACCTGGGAACTCCCAAGCTACGATCCCCATTCCGACACCCATTTCCACAAGTGTAGACTAGTCTTTGTCAAGATAAAGTGTTATATTTGTTGTCTATCTTCTGGTGCCATAGCAGCTGGAAGGGAGGAAAGAGCTCCTCACTCCATCATCTCCCCATCCCCTTCTGCCAAGGCTGCCTCAAACCCTGCCCGACTTGCTCAGGCAGCCTGGGTACGGGCTCAGCAGCAGCCAAAGCCATTTCCTTTGGCTTTGCTGTAAATGTACACACATTTTTACAGTGCAGCCACTGTTTATGTAGCATCTCTCTCAGTCATTTAACACTTGTACAACTTTGTTCCCAGTTTTATTAAGTTCCTGTGAGTTTTTTATGTATCACTGGTGAAGTATTAGCCATGGTTTCCCTACAAACCCCTGATTTTTATAGTGGACTTCACACAGTGCGGTGCTTTTTGGGAACACATAGTTCATATTGTAACAGAACAAATGGATCAAAATGTTAGTTATGATTGTTGCTGTTAGTTATTGGTTCCTTTTTGCATAGGGAAGCTTGAGATCAAATTGTGCCTCAGAGATGTATGACCCTGGGCAAATCATTTAGCCTCTGTTTGACTCAGTTTCCTCAACTTTAAAATGTGGGTAATAATAGTATCTACTTCCCAGGAGTGTTGTGAGGATCAAACGATATAATATTTGTAAAGCACGGTGGCTGGCATGCAGTAAGTGTGCTATATAAACGCTATTATTATTCATATTAACCAAAGCTAGTTCATTTCATGCAGTTCTGTAGACATTTTCCATGAAAAGCATGGCAAGGACTCAACCTTGGGCAGTATGAGGTTGGGGTCCCAAAGGAAGGCGCAGGCGGAGCTGTCCAGCAGCTGGAGGTGCTGACTGGAGTCCCTGTGACTAGGGGACAACATGGAAGGAAGCTTGGACTCAGGAGAAACAGTCAGAAGGGTCACTAATCTCCCTGATTTCATCCAAGGCTTCCACCTAGCATCAGCTTAGGCCTCAATATCGGTCATCATAATGATAATAATAATTAGGAGTATCTACACTGGGATTTATGGTTTATAAAAGGCTTTCTGAACATTGTCCCATTTGGACCAAACACCCCTGGAGAGTAGGTGCTAGTACAATCCCCATTTTACAGATGAGGAAACTGAGACAAATGGAGATGAAGTCAATAGAATGAAGGTTGAGTACTCATTGAAAAACTCTTTCTAGCAGCACTTTTTTTTTTTTTTGGCCATTTTTCAGCTGAGAAAATTGAGCAGAGCACTGGAAATGGTGGGATTTGCTCAACTATCACAAAGACAGCCCAAGACAGAGGGGGATTTTGAGCCTTCCTAGTTCAGGGCACATAGTACGCCTACCCCCAGGAACTGCTGCGTACCGACCCTAAAGAGAGAAAATTCTGAAACTATGGAAAAGTGCTTCACCAGATCTTGAGGCAGCAGGATCTCTGAAGAACATTTCTCCTCCCTTCCTCCCACTAACAATAAAATTTCTCCTTAACGAAGGGTATTCCTCCCACAGTAATATCGGTCGGCATTCATATAATACTCTGAGGTTTATAAAACACTTACATATGTAACATATAGCAGGATGTTGTCATATTGTAAACATTTAATAAATGTTTATAAATTGTAATTATAATTTACATATAAATTAAATGATTTAATATTTTATGAATATAGAATAATTTATATAATAAATTGTAATAAATACATCTAAATAATAATCTATATAGAAATTATAAAATGATCTCACTTAAGCCTCATCAGCAATCCTTGACACAGGTGCCATTCTTATTCCCATTTCACAGATGAAAAACCGGGGCACCAAAGTGTAGAGGGGCTTGCCCATCGCCCATCATACAGCGTGCGACGTGGGGTTTGAAGCTACAGCTTTCCCAAACCCAAGCCCAGCTTTCCTTCTAGTGCCTGATGTCCACTACACCTCCTACCTCCGAGGAAAAATGCCCAAACATATCCCTGAGACCAGGTCTGAAGGGTAAGACCAGAAAAGAAGTCCGGCTGGGGGGTTAAGCATCATATCCAGGAAAGGAAGGATGGTGTCAGCGGAAGAGTTACCGAAGAGGGAGGCCCTAAATGCAGAGCCTCAGATACATGTGCTTTAGAAAAAGGAAAAAGAGGGACGCTGGGTAGCTCTCGTGTACGTCACCAGGTAGCATCCTCAGAGGCTCCTGAGAGGTCCACAGCACGGACTTCCCTTTGAGGATTTCTTGCTGCAGCTCTGTACGGTTTAATAATCAGCCATTGAGCATCTAGAATATTGAGGGGCCCTGGAGACACTGAGCTGGTGGAAGGAGAAGCACAGAGGTTTTCTTAATGACCTGCTCCCAGGAACCACCATTCCACCAGCCTGGGGCAGGAAAGGGGAGGGCACCTTGTACCCGGGGCAGAAAACTGTGAAGCTGAAAGTGGTGAAGAACAAGGGCTCTCACCTTGTCTTGGGAGGGAGAGGGTCCATTCAGCTGGCGTGTTTGTGTGAGTGTGTTTGTGTGTGTGTGTTTGTGTGAGTATGTATATGTATGTGTGAGTGTGAATGTGAGTGTGTTTATGTGTGTGTGGTTGTATGTGTGCGTGTGTGAATGTGAGTGTGTATATGTGTGTGTGAATGTATGTGTGAACCAGGAAAGGTAGCTGGAAGGATACAACCAGTAAGTCCTTGAGCCACAACCTGAGGGGAAGGAGACTTCACGGCCATCCTGGAGTCCCTGGGGATCTGATTTTGGGTTTTTTTCTTAGATTTTCCCCTCAAGTTTTTGATCAAGTTCCCTTGGACAAAGCCTGATGCACATGGCTGAGCTAAGGTTAGGAAGCTCATCCCCATCCTGCCCGGACGGCCCTGCCTGCAGCTGCCCACAATCCCTGGGACCAGCTAGGGCGGCTTAGAAAAGGGGGAAGAGCTGGTCGGGAAGAAGCTCTTTGGGGGGCTGTGTCCTACCATCAGGCCTCCCCGCTTTGTTCCCATAACCCCCTTGGCAGCAGTTGTCAGGAACTGGGCTCCTTTCCAAGCACCCAGAGTCCCCTTGTTCACACACAGAAACACCACAGGGGACCGGCCGTTCAGACCCACTGCTGGGAGGAGTGATGGGCCACAACTCCGGAGAAATATACTTGAGGCAGGGATCCTCACAACAAGGTGTTAACTCGGTGGAACTGAGACAACGATTCTCTGGTTTCCATGTTCTTAGTGCTTAGTACAGTTCTACAAGACTGACGCCTATGATGATGTCCTTGTAATAGAGTGTAAGAGAGCTAAGAGATCTGGGAGGGAGGCAGACTCGGAGATAGACAGAGAGACAGAGGCTGGAGGCCAGACTCGAAGACAAAGACCCTCGTGGGGGCTCTCCTGCCTCCTTCACTTCTCCACAGAGACCAAGGCCCGTCTGAAGGTCCCCAGAGAGCCAGCCCGGCCCCAGGGGAAGGGGACAGACCGTGAAGGGGACGAGAAAGACTTTGGATTTTATCCCTGACCATTCTCCTGGTGATTAGGCCACAATCAGAGGCCCATTCGGAGACCTCCAGCGAGCTAGCCCGGACGTTACAGGGAGGTTCTTGGGACAAAAGAGAAACGTAAATTATCAGCAACCGTGCTCATTAAAACAACCATCGTGCAGGTAAAGGCAATGAGAAAGCATTCGGTGAGAGGGGCTGCAGAGGCTGCCACGGGGTTTATCACTAGCACTCGCTTTGTGAGAGGAGGCAGGGAGACCAGCGGGCAGGACCTGGGCCTGGAGGCCAGAAGATCTGAACTGAAATTCAGACTCAGACAATGAGTGGCTGGGTGGCCCTGGATAAGTCATTAAACTTCTCTCTGCCTCAGTTTCCACAATTGCAAAATGGGGGTGATAATTACCTCGCAGGGTTGTTATGGAAACCAAATGAGATAATATTTTTAAAGCATTTAGTGCAACGCTTGGGGCCAGATAAATGTCCGATTCCTCCCTTTTGTCCATCTGGGATTCTATGAAAGCTGCACGGCCCATCCCTTTGACCTGGCAATCCCACAACCGGACACGCGCTCCTTCCAGAGTGACGCGTGACCTCCGAGAGCCAAGAGTAAAGATGGGCTGAATCGAGGAGACTTGGAGGATGAAGCTTTGAACGCAAAGAAAAATAGGAAATCTCATCTAATCTGTGGGGCCCCCGGAGGTATCTGAGCAGGGGCTTGCAGGACAGACCGACAGAACGAAGGGGGCTGGTTGTGGAGGCCACATGGAGGCTTCCAGTTGGAGGCCAGGGCCTGGCATCCGGGCTGGCAGCCGCGAGTGGTGACGTGGCACAGGGAGGAGGAGAAATCCTAAAGAACCACGGGATTCTGAGCCCGGCTCCAAAGGCCAAAGGGAGGCAGGATCCGCAGGAGCTGCCGAGGCTTCCTTCCCAACTGCGAGGCCGTGTGCCCTGGGAAGGGCGGCTGCCAGAGAGAAATGACCCCTACAGACCCAGGGGCTCAACCTGGCCCAGACTGCCCGCCTCCAGCAAAAGGAAGGCGCCCCACGGGCACAAGCCCCACGGTCTGCCTGGCAGGAGGGAGGCCGAAACCTCCTCTCGGCCGTGGCCGACGCTGCCTCTGGGCAGCAGGATTCCCTTCCCAGAGTTCCAGGGAGCCCTGCCCAGGCCAACTGTAGAAAAACGGGGGCCCCGATGCCTTTGTCTGCTTGCCCCAAGTTCCTCTCTGCCTCCAGAGAGCCTCAAAGGCCTCCTCGGTCCCTCTGGGAAGCAGAGGCGGCAAAAGGAAGGAAGAGAACAATATTTCTCACAGCGGCTTTAATGTTTTGATGGAATTCGTGTGTTTTAAAACAGTTTTTCTGCCTTGGAAATTGACAGCAGGTTTTTCCTCCTCCCTAAGTATTTCACGGGAAATGACACCTCCCCACCCCCCACTCCCCGCCGCGCGCACCTGAACCTAAAATTATTTTCTTCCTCCCATTTTGAAGGGATTTTCCTAATCAGTCAAATGACAGGAGCAGCCTGTGCTGAAGGCTCCTGATCCCCGGGTGACACTGAGCTGACTGTTGGCACCATGATTCTGGGAGAAACTTCCTTCCCCCTCCATCAAGCAGGAATCATCCCCTTCAGAGAGGAGTCAGGGGGAGGAGGCTCCGGGAGGCTGGCGCAGGGCCACCAGAAGCGGCACGGGAGGAGCTCGCAGGGATGACGGGCCCCGGGGTCCAGGGCTCTGGCCAGGGATGGAGCCCACCCAGCCAGGGTGCCAGGAACCGGGACTAGCCCAGAGCTCAGGCACAGGGCGGCTGCAGCTAGCCCAGGCGACCCACGGCTAGCCCAAGCGCCCGCTTTTTGGGTTTCTCTGGCACAGGGAGCGGGGGCTCGGGGAGGTGGGACGCACAGTGAGTTCTGGGCCAGCCCTGTCAGAGCTCGGCGCCCAGTGGGGATCCCGGACCGCCCCCGCCCCGCGGTTTCTTCATTGGGTGTTTACCGCTCTAAGATTCTTGGTGTCTCGGATTGCGTAGATGGCCAAAATTACTTTGTCCCTCTTGTACTTTACTATTTTGGAGAGATTTTAAAAAAATAAATGCTGTATTTTATTTTAGTTTTTGCTGAGGCAATTGGGGTTAAGTGACTTGCCCAGGGTCACACAGCCAGGACATGTTAAGTGTCTGAGGCCGGATTTGAACTCAAGTCCTCCCAACTTCAGAGCTGGTGCTCTATCCACGGCGCCATCTAGCTGCCCTTCGACCTGGCTGTCCACTGGCCAAACAGCCTCCAGTCCGAGTTTAAGCCGGGCAGAGGAGCTGCCTGTGAACGCATCTCCTAACAGGAGCCCAGGCTGAGGGGGAGCAGCCCCTTCCGCCCCTCCCCTTCCCCCCCTCCCCTCCTGGTGCCGAAGCGTCTCCCCAAGCCGCGAGTGCATGTGTTTCTCACCAGCCAAGGTTATTTATAACCACATATTGTGATCCTGACACTTTCTTACTGTTCTTGGAGAAACAGCCCTTGCCCATATGGCGAGAGGAGCTCAGGGCTCCCAACTTCCCCATCTTATGTTTCCCATCCACACTGGCTAAGAGTGTGCGCGCACATCACCAGGCACTTCCTGTGTTTGTTATGACTGTGCTGGCTTTTTTAAAGCTAAATAACAGCATTTGGGAGCCGGCCAGAGCGGGGAGGGCCCTGAGACCCTCTAAGGCGACTCCCCCATTGTACATCTGGGGAAACTGAGACCGGGGGGGAGTCACTCACCCAAGATCACCCAGAGGCAGCTTGGAGACTGGACTCCCCAGCACAAGGCAGTTCCTTGCCATGTTTTGGTTTTAGATTTAATATTTCCAGATTACCCTCACTCTGGGAGGAGGAGAACTCTTACAGAAATGCAAGACAACTCCTATAAAAGTATAGTGACTCTCCCTGAAAGTGTCTGAAAGGGCAGCCCCCCCCCCGCTGCTTTTTAATTTAAAAATAACAGAAATTGATTTCCTGTCACTCCCATCACTCGTTCCATCCAAAAAGGGGGGAAAGAAAAAAATCCCTTCAAGTGTACAGAGTCAAGGAAAACAAATTCTCATTGCCTGCATACGACGTCCTTGTTCTAAATCCCAAGTCTGTCCCTTCTCTCTGATGGATAGCGTATTTCATCATGGATCCCTTGGAATCGAGAGTGATCCACCATTGCTCTTACAGCTTTCTAAGTCACTTGTCTTTCCGGGATCAATGTCGTTCTTTATATTGCTCTGCTTCTGAAACTCTGCCCACGGGCTCTCAAACTGGGCATGCCCCTCAACCAGCAGTGTTTCTAATGGGCCTGTATCCCAAAGAGATTCTAAAGGAGACAAAGGGACCCACGTGTCCAAAAGAAAAAAAGAAAAAAAATTAGCAGCTCTTTTTGTCCTGGCAAAGAACTGGAAACTGAGTGGATGCTCCTCAGCTGGGGAATGGCTGAGTAAGTGATGGGATGTTATTATTCTGTAAGAAATGATGAGCGCGCTGATTTCAGAGAAGCCTGGAGAGATTTACATGAACTGATGCCGAGGGAAGTGAGCAGAACCAAGAGAACGTAGTACACAGGAACAGCAAGATTATGTGATGATCAGTTCTGATGGACGTGGCTCTTCTCGACACTGGGGTGATTCAAAGTAATGGGATGGAAAATGCCGTCCACAACCCAGAGAGGAAACTATGAAAACTGAATATGGATCAGAGAATAGTATTTTCACCCTTTTTGTTTGTTTGCTGTGGTTCTTTCCCTTTGGGTCAGATTTTTCCTGCATAACATGACAATTATGGAAATGTGTTTAAAAGGATTGTACGTATTTAACCTGTATCAGACTACTTGTCATGGATAGAGGGGAAGTGAGGGACGGAGGGAGAAAAATTGGGAAGTCTTGCAAAAATGAATGTTGAAAACGATACATGTAATTGGAAAAATAAAATACTATTTGTGACGACCGTGCTAGTACCCAGAATACCTTAGAATCAGCCGGAGTCAGGATAAGCAAAAGTCCTCGGTCTTTATTCTTGGTCTTTAGGGGTAGAAGTGAACGGGATGGAGGCAGAATCTCCCTGACCTCCTTCTTCCTTGTCTACTGCCAAAATGACTCTGACTAGTCTTACTCCACCCCCTAGTCCCTCCTACAATTCTCTGTATACACCAATCATTGAGCCGGCACAGGATAGTGGGAAGGGCCATTTTCCAAGCATATGCCCATAGAGTATTGTCCAATTGCTAGTTAGCCTCAAGTGTTCGGCCGTCCTGACCTCAGTGCATCGACTTAAGAGCTTCAGCCCTCTACAACTATTGAACATTTTTTTTTTTAAATCTCTCTGCTGATTCTACTCATTTCATTCTCTGCCACTTTATAAGTTCTCTAAATATTGTGTTTTAGCTTAGTGATATTATAGCATAAGCTGTTTTTCTGATGTTGTTTACTTTCTCTGAGCCTCTTTGAAATCATATCTTTCCTGAATTCTTACAGCACAACAGTGCCGTATATGACAATTTATGCAGAGATTATTTTCTACTTATGAGCATCCTTTAATTTTGACTACCAAAAGGAGCTGCTAGAAATATTTTCTTGTGCATAAAGGATTTTTTTTACCATGTCTTTTATCTTTCTTGGGTAAAGGCTGAGCTGTGGTTATAAATGAGCAATTTCTTTGTAATTGCAATTTTTTTTCAGCACGTGTACCCATTCACAGGCCACCGATGGTAGGTACATCAATGTGCCAGTCATTCCACAGTCCCTCCAACATTTGTCATTTTTCTTTTTTAATCATTCTGCAAATCTCATGGGTGGGAGGTGAAGTCTCTGAATTATTTTAATTTGTGTTTTTTTTCCTAATTAATGATTTGAGATCATTTTTAATATGGCTACAGTTATCCTGGATTTCTTCCCTTGAGAACTGTCTGTTAGACCATTGATCAACTGGGGAATAATGCCTTTTCTCCTAAATTTGAATCGGTTCCTTATATATCTTGGAAGTGAGACTCTAGCTGAGAAGATTGCTGCCAAGAGATTTTCCCCCAGTTAATTATTTCCCTTTGAATCTTAGCTTTATTGATTTGTTTGCACAAAACTTTAATTTTATGGAATCAAAATTATTAATTTTCTCTTCTGTGATCTTCTTTTTAAAATTTTCAATAGTATTTTATTTTCCAAATACATATAAAGAGAGTTTCCAACATTCATTTTTGTAAGACTTTGTGTTCCAAATTCTTCTCGCTCCCTCTATTACCTCCCCCTTCTCCAAGACAGAAAGTAATCTGATAAAGGTTAAATGTGTGTGATTCTTTTAAACATATGTCCATATTTGTTATATCTCACTCTTATTTCTTCACAAAATTTTCTTTTATCCACATTTTTCCATGTTTCTATAATTTTTTAATGCTATGATGTCATATCTATATCAAGTACCCACTTGGAACTTCTTTCTCTTGGCATGAGGCATTAAGTGTTGGTCTAAACCTAATTTCTTGCAGATTGCTGTCTAGTTTTCCTAGCAGTTTTTTAAAAAATCAAATATAAAAATTAGTCCCTCTCCCATTAGCTGGAAACTTTGTGTTTATTAAAAAAAATAGACTTCTGGATTCTCTTGTCTCTATTTGTTGTGACCTATTCTGTGGCACGGATACCTACCTCTACCCACATCCACTTTTTCTCTGTCTCTCTATCTCCGTTTCTGTCTCTTTCTCCCTTTCACTCCTTCTCCCTTTCTGTGTCTGTGTCTGTGTCTCTGTCTGTCTGTCTGTCTGTCTGTCTTTCTCTCTCCCTCTCCCTGTCTTTCTCTAACAAGACCCCAATTGTTTAGAGAATTGCTGCTCTGTGGCCTGGCTTGAGAAGGGGCACCCTCAGCCCCTGTCAGAATCCTATGGGCTTTATCCCTAGCAGAGAGGTAACTGGCCGTGGGAACCTCGTGGGCCTCCTTGACTTTGGCCACTTCAATTCCCAAGCTACCCCTCAGAGGCCTAGTCTTCCTGGCTTTCTATGGACAAGGCCATAACTCCTGGAAACAGAAGATGGGCTAAGCATTTATGGAGCACCTACTGCATACAGGCACGGTGCTCGGCACCTGGTGACCCTGGCCCTGGTAGCCAGATGGGCTTGGACCAGCTCTGCCCCCAGGGTCACCGTGGCCACGGTATTCGCACGATCCAAGCTCCGGTTTGCTCACTGAGCTACATGAACCCAACAAAGCCTCCCCCAGTTCTGCGCCTGGGATCCTAACAACAGATTATGGGCTGGCACAGGACACCCCACAGATGGGCAACCCCCACACGCTAAGATTTAATTGATCTCTTTTTCAAGCCTCAAAGTGGGGAAGGAGGGTCCAGCCTGCAGCTACATGATAATCTCCTCCATGTGACCCCCACGAGGGGTTATCCTGCCTCTGCTTGGAGACCTCCAGATAAGAGCCCTACATCTTGCAATCACTATTAGGAAGCCAGTAGGGGCTTTTCTTTATATTAATCTTTAATGAATAAATAAAATAATAAATTTAATATATATTAAACAACAAATTAATAATTTCTTAGTAATAATAGCAAAAAATAATAAGCTCAATAACAAAGATTTACCAGCACCAGACATTCTTGGTTCCATCTCTTGGGACCAAGCCCCAAAAGGCGAATCCCTACGTCCCATAATAACCTGCATCTACATGCAGAGAGCTGAGAACTTTTGAAGGAGCAGAGCCGGGTCACTTGGTCCAGCTGGCTCATGTTACAAAAGGAGAGTCTGGGGCTCTGGGAGATGAAGGGATTTATCTAAGACCTCCCAGCTGGCGAGCAGCTCTAAGCCGGGATGCTTCCTCCAGCGTGCCCCCCAGACCGCAGCCCCCCACGGCCTTTTCCAGCTCAATGAGCGTGAGCGCTGAAGAGGGGCCGGGCCCCTCCCCGACTCCTGCCCGGGCTCCCGCGTCCTTCCCAGGAGCCCATTTCTGATCTGGGCGGGAGCTCCCCGCTTCCTGCAGGACGGTGGGTGGCCGCTTCAAACACTGCACATGTTTTTCCTTCTCCTCTCCAGAAGCTCCCTGAAAACCGTTACAAGCCGCTCGTGGCTAGAGTTTAAAGCCGACGCCCGCCAAGGCTGAACTCACCGGCTTTCAGGGATCGATGGATGGCTACGGGGAGGAACACTCAGCCCCGATAATTGAAGCCGGAAAGTCCCATTGGAGGGAAAAAATGTTCTAAAGCCTGGAAAGTTTCTTATGCAACAGCCAAGCCACAGCTTGAAAGTTCAACCCAACTGCTTAACTATGGACTCACCACTCGGGCTTTGCACTGGGGAAACATAAACTAAGCCAGCCCTCCCACCCCCACCCCAGCCTCCAGAGCAGCTGAGGAGACAGAACCGGTTCTTCATCCACAGGTACAGCCCCAGAGAACCCTTAGCCGGGAAAGGAGAGTGGAGGCACTCAGGACATGGCTAGTCGCTTCTCTTACAAGTAAAATATTTATTGTAACCGAGGGAGAAAGAGCCCTTATAAAACATCAGAGAAAGCATAAAAGCTTACTGTAGGGGGAAAAAAACCCTGGGAAGCTCTGATTTCAGATGGACGAGATTTACTGCTCCCTCCCTCAGTGTATTCTCCAAGCGCATTTAAAGTTCGCCTTTGAACTGCTGAGGCTTTTGAAGGGCACAGTGTGCTTCCAGACACCCCGGTACTTCCAATGAAAAGCCGGACAAAGGAGGAGACTGGATGGATCTCTAGGGAGACATAATCTTGATAAGTCTAGCCCTGAAAGGGAATCCTGGGATAGTACTGAAAAACCTGCAGGGTCACAACAAAGATTTCTGCACTCAGCTCGCAAATCCCCTGAAATTCCAGGAAGGAGGAGTGTCTAACTGGAGAAAAATGAATCCTGCTGATGACCACAGCTGCTGTCCATGGTGCTTATTATGGATGGGGGAAGGTGCTGGAGGAAAAAGACCATTTTCAAAATGATTCTACTTTTCTTGAACTTAAGGACCCCCCCACCCAAGAACCATAACATCTCATTTCTAATACAGAGAAAAATGAGAAAGAGCTAATAAACGACTACGTCCCAAATCATAAAGTAGCCTCTGGCAAGTACGAGCATGGATCTCAGGGGATGTGAGCAGTGGGAAGGGAAGAAAAAGAGAAGAAAATAAGAATTGATTAAGTATCTACTATGCCCTGGATAGTGTTCTAAGTATTACACAAATATATTCTCATTTGACCTGAGACAAGTGATCACTTTGCCAGGCACCAATTGGAAAAGGCTGGTAATGTCACCCTTCCTTCCCCCAATATCCACAATAATTGAATATTCACCACTTCTGAATTGAAGGGAATGAAGAGTTCTCAGAATCCAGAAACCAAGTAGTTTCTATAGAAATTGAAAGACAGTTTATTCCCATCAACCAGACTCCTACTGGAATTGTCTCAAAGATGCTCTCAGTGAGCCTGAAGAAAAGAACAGTAATTCAACATTGTTGAAAAAAGCAGTCATTGCATCCACCTGTAAAATGGTCCTCAGAAAACTAAGCACAAAGGAAGAGAAAGTCAATGACTTCTGCAGGACCTCTTCCATCTGCACGCTTCCCAAGATGAGATACATGAGACTAATAACAATAATAATCATAGGTGGCATTTATTAAACCTTGGACCCATTTTATTTCGTTTAGTGTCACAATAAGCCTGGGAGTTAATGTTATTATTCACAATTTACAGGTCTGAAGACTGAGGCACAAAACTGAGACTTTTTCAGTCATACAGTTACAAGGGTCTCCTTGACTCCGAGTCCGGGACTCTGTGCCTCGTTCAAGGACAGATTAAATTATTCACTGTCTGAGGTCAGAGGTTTAGAGCAAAACCAGACTCTAGAAACCCCTTCCCAGCAACTCTGAGATTCTGGGAGTCCTTGAATTGCTCAGGACTAAGAACTCATCAAAAAATTTCCATTAAACCAGGTTTCTGTAGTAAACTTCCTCTCCATCTTCAACTTTTCCACATCAATCATTATCACCACAGGAACTGTGGACTCCACTTCTGGAACCCTGATGAGTTCCAACAAGTGAGTTTTAGTCTTCCCTTGCCCAGACTGTATCTTACACTTACTTCTGGATTGTATCCCAGAGATGCCGAGATCCATGTCTCCCTTCTTCTTCCAACTCCCTTATTTGTGTTATCTTTCCAAATGAGAATGGCAACTTGAGCATAGGACTCTCTTGTTTACTTATATCCACACCTCCAAGTACTTGCCACAGAGTAAACACTAAACAGATTCTATCTACCTATCTGTCTATGTATCTATGCACTTATCTATCATTTACCTAGTTATCACTTCTCTGTCTCTCTCTGACTCCCTTTTTCCCTCTCTCCCTCTCCCTTTCCCTCTACTATCTATCTATGTATCTATGCACCTATCTCTATCACTCAATCTAGTTATCACTTGTCTCATCATCTCTGGCTCACACTGTCTATGTCTCTCTGTCTCTCCCTTTCTCCCTCTTTCTCCCTTTCTCTCTAATACCTATCTATGAATCCATGCACTTATCTATCATTCATCTAGTTATCACCTCTGTATCTGTAGTCCATCTGTCTATCTCTCCTTTTCCCTACTGTCTATCTATGCATCCATGCAAAGCATTCACTTAGTTATCACTTCTCTGGTTCTGTGTCTCTCTGTCTGTCTCTCTCTCCCTGTCTCTCTCCCTTTCTCCCTCTCCCTTTACTACTTGTCTGTTTATATATGTATGCACCTATTTCTCTATCATTTACCTAATTATCACCTCTCTGTCTCACTGTCTCTGGATCTCTGAATTTTTTTCTCTCTGTCTCTGTGTCTCTCTTCTGTCTCTCTTTTTCCCTGTCTTTTTCCCTCTCCCTCTACTACCTGTCTATGTATCTGTGCACCTATGTCTATCATTCACCTAGTTATCACCTCTCTGTCTCACCATCTCTGGCTCTGTTTCTCTCTGTCTCTCTCTCTGTCTTTCTCCCTCTTTCCCCTTCTCCCTTTTCCTCTACTACTTATCTGTCTATGTATGTATGTATCACCTATCTCTCTAGCATTCACCTAGTTATCACCTCTCTGTCTCACCATCTCTGGCTCTGTTTCTCTGTCTCTCTCTCCCTGTCTTTCTCCCTCTTTCCCCTTCTCCCTTTTCCTCTACTACTTA
Source organism: Antechinus flavipes (assembly GCF_016432865.1). Taxonomy (NCBI): domain Eukaryota; kingdom Metazoa; phylum Chordata; class Mammalia; order Dasyuromorphia; family Dasyuridae; genus Antechinus; species Antechinus flavipes. The sequence continues at coordinate 260,482,865 of NC_067403.1, forward strand.
TCTGTCTATGTATGTATGAATCACCTATCTCTCTAGCATTCACCTAGTTATCACCTCTCTGTCTCACCATCTCTGGCTCTGTTTCTCTCTGTCTCTGTGTCTCTCTGTTTGTATCTTTCTTTTCCTCTCCCTTTCTCCTTCTCTTTCTCCCTGTCTCTCTCCCTCCCTTTCCCTCTACTATCTAACTGGAATCTCCTAGCTGATCAGCTTAATGCTACATAATTTCCAACAGAGCATCGCTGCTTCTTCAGAGAAAAAGGAAAATATGACAAATGATATCAACTGAAACGTCCATATTTTAAAAGTTCCTCGAGCTCAATATCCCTTGTCTATCGCCGTGGCCACGGCCCCTCGCACGTTCTGGGCATCCACCCGGCACTTCGTAAATCACTTGATCGGAATAAAACTTTACACCCGTTAACTGATTTAAGTCTCTCAATCACTCTGTGATGGATTTGCTGCAGACACTGGGTCCCTTTCATTTTAAAGACAGATAAACCAAACTCCAAGGGAATCACTGCACTGCCCCAAATCACCCAGCTGCTAAATATCGTGGCCAGGACCAGAACTCGGGCCTCTCAGCTCCTCCTCCTGCCCTTTATCCGCTCTATGGTACTGTCTCTCATCATGGAAACATCACACTCGACCCGCAGAGCTCAAAGACTCCCGACTGCTTTATTCCCACAGAGAGATTCACGGAACTGTCACTAAAGTCTGTATGACCAGAGATAGATTAAGTGGGCAGTGTTGCACCCAGTGTCAGGAAGATCTGAGTTCAAAACTGGCCTTGGACATTCCCTAGCTGCTTAACACTAGAAGAGGAATTTAATCTTTGTCTGCCTCAGTTTCTTCACCTGCAAATTATGACACAGAAGCAGCCACCACCCAGAGCTGTCGTGGAGGTAAAACAGGTTCATATTAAAGTGCTCGGCAAATTTTAAAGCGCTATATAAGTGCTGTCACCACCATCATCACCGTGATGATCATCATTTCTCAAATATCCCAGGACTCAGAACAAACTAACCTGACCCAAGAGGCCATTAAATAATTAGCCTAGAACAGGCAGGGATACCTTGTCAAAAATAATGTTTCACACAAGGGAAGCTGGTCTCGACTTTCATAAAGACAGACTCCTAGTTGTGGGGAGGAAGTGGACTGATTTATTCTACTCAGACTGCCCTGTACCCTAAGGCATTTGCTCTCTATTCTCCTCACCATCTTCCCAATCATGGGAGCTCTCCTGACCAGGAATAGGTTGTCTCCAAAGAAACGAGCCTTTCCCACTGAGTGGACAACACATACACAAGGCTGGGCGGCTACTTGTCAGGGACGTTCCTGGGAGGCTGAACTGAACCGGTGATTTTTGAGGTCCTTTTTTACCTCTGAGGCTCTTTGTCTCTGACAAAGTTCAATGAAGGCTCTGAGGAGCTTCGTACTCCAGAGCCAGCATCGGGGCAGCCGGCACCTGCTCCCAAGCCACATTAAAGAATGAGAGCGTGGGCACCTCTTCCCCAGCACATACTGATGGGACGTCCAGGAGCCAACAGGGATGGAGATGATTCTTACAGGATTCTTCCAAGGTGCTAAGTCAGTTACCTAATTTAGCATGCTACTTGTCTAGCTCACTAATGTACTTAGTACTTACTAGAGTTCTACGAGATTCATATCTTTAAGATACCATATATAAGCTAGGAGCCTCAACCAGGATTCAGTCGGGGAGATTCAGAAGTCAGAGGGACAAGCCCATTCTCGGAGGAGGAGACAGATTCATTCCAATTTCCACCTTTGTGCTGGCTGGAGGCTGAAGTACAAACCTGTGGATTTGGAGACATTCGGAGGGAGCTAGAGACAGAAGCTGGCAGGGCAAAGGACTAGCGGCAAGATCCGGAAGCCTCCAGAAAACTAGCCGAGCCCCAAGTGAAGGAGATAAGATTTTGACGGAGACAATAAAGGATTTGGACTTTAACTCCTGGCTGCATTTGAAGTGATTATTACACTGAACTGAAACTAAGGCTGCTCCCAGAAGCCCTCCAAGAAACCTGCTCTCAGAGAAGATTATATTTTAGAGAAGAACATTACATGGAGAAACCCCATAAAGAACAATTCCAGCCCCCAATGGAGACAAGTCACCCCTCGAATTGGTTAGTAACCATACATCTCTAAAATGAACCAGAGCTTTAGACCAGCTATCAAGGCACCAGGATGCTTCTTCAGCTCTATAATTAGTTATCAGGGCATAAAAATAGAGATTTTTTTGTTTCCTTCAGTCATTTCAGTCATGGCCAACTTTCTGTGACCCCGTGGGGTTTTCTTGACAAAGAAATTGGAGCTGTTGCCATTTCCTTCTCCAACTCATTTTTACAGATGAGGAATTGACAGAGTTAAGTGACTTGCTCAGGGTCACACAATTTGTAAGTTTTTGAGGCCAGATTTGGACTCAAAAGGATGAATCTCCAGGGCCAGTGCTCTGCTAATTATATTCCTAGTTGTCATAGAAATGATTTAGATGCCATCTAGTTCAATCTCACAGAGGTCCAGATAAGTGACCTGCCCATGTCCCATAATTAGTGACACAGATACTCATATTAGAATGTAAATCATTTACATCCTTGTTTAATCCCTTATTATTACTAACTTTCTTTTTCCTTTTTATATTTCTCTCAACTCCTATCTTTATCATTCAGAGTTTCCCGGTAGCTCTGGTCTTTTCATCAGGAATATTTGGAAATTCTCGATTTCATGAAAGTTTCATTTTTTTCCTTTATAGAATTTTTCTCAGTTTTACTGAGTAAGATAGGATATCCTTGCCTCTAGCTTCTATTTCCTAGAATATTGCATTCCAAGCTCTCTATTCCTAACAAGGAATGGCTGCCAAGTCTTGTTCATTCCTGTCTGGCTCCTTAGCATTTGAATTCTTTCTGGTTGCATGCAGGATTTTGTCTATGACCTGAAAGCTCTAGATTTTAGCTATGATATTCCTGGGAGTTTTCCTTTGGATATTTTAAGAGGTGACTAGTAGATTCTTCCTATTTTCATTTTGTACTCTGGCTCTAAGAGATCTGGAGAATTTTCTTTTATGACTTCCTAAAATATGGCTAGGCTCTATTTTCCCCCATGGTTTTCAAGGAGTTCAATGATTGTTAAATTATCTCTCAATCTTTTCTAAGTCATTTGTTTCTGATATGAGATACCTCACACAAAAGTGGATTTTGCACTAACCTGACTGACCAACCAACTATGGAAGGATTCAGTGTCTCTAAACACTCCCACTTATAGTAGTGAATAGTCTGTTTCAAAGGTTAATGGTATTTGAGGAAATCGCTACGTTCCAATCAGATTTGATCTGAAAGCATCATTGAGAAATCACAAAGATCCACAAAATAGACAGCTATTCTCCATTCCTGCGGTCAGCAAATGGCCTACCTGAGGAGGTCAGGCAAATCTGATTAAAAGAATTTCTAGCAAACTCTTTTATTGACTTCTTTCTCATAGAAACCCAGGAAAGTTTCAGTAACTATGGGAGCGCACTTCCCCACACTCAGACCTCCTGGGGGATAGGAACTCAAGCTGATCTCTGTCCAAACTGACCATTTTCACAGGGGAATCACAAAACTTTTTTTTTTTTTTACTGGCTATTGCTGGAAAAATTTATCTTAAGACATAAGAGGCATAGGAAAAGTAAGGGGATAATTCGGAGCCATTAAATTTATCCGACTCAGCTCCCTCCTGGCCTCTCTTTACTCTTCTTCCCGTTTCTGCTGCCCCCATCTCAACACCTCTCCCCGGCCAGAAGAGCAGGGTCCATATTACCTCGCTGATGCTTCCTGGCTCCCGCTGACCAGCATGACAAATACATCTTCAGATATTGGTGTTACGAATCGAAGCTCCGGCGGCTTCTTCAAATCCCAGAAGTCAGTCCCTCTGAGGCACTCGTCTCAGAGCCACTGCATCCTAAGAAAGCGGTGACGGGGGCCACCGGGACTGTCACCCCCACGCTCAGCGACCACGTCAGCAGAGCTCGCACACAGAGCGCGCTCCAACCACTCGGGCTCGCTGACTGATGCTTCCACAGATGATTCAGGGGGCCATCTGTGGCCAGCTCCAGGGAGGCAAGATGCTGCCAGAAATAGCTGGCACATGTTGGCTCAGGAACCAGTTTTAGCCTCTTCCTGGGCAAACTGCGGGCAGAGGCCCACATCACCTAGGATGGGAGACATTTCTTCCCTCTAACGTGGGACCGTGGACTTCAGGACTGCCGTGACTCCTCCAGCCTTCCTACAACCGTGACCGTAATCCATAGTCTGGCTGTCATTATTAACAATAATAAAACCTCAAAACTCTAGCACTTTAAAGCTTACCAAGCACTTCCTCTCAAATCCATGAGAGTTGCGATGATTTCTTGAGTTCTCCTTATTGCAAAAGTACTTAAAGTTAGAAAGAACCCTAAATTTGGAGTCAAGAGGGCCGGAGTTCGAATCCCCCTCTTTGACATCAGTGACTTCTCTGGACCTCGGTTTCCTCACCTCCAAACTGAAGGGGAACCAGGTGACAGCTGAGATCTGCTCACCGTGGGACTCCAAACAAGTCACCTGCTCTCTCGTGACACTGCATGACTACGCTGTGACTGCCACTATCAAACAGTGCAAAAGTGCCATGAATCTAATGTATATATCACAGGATTAAAACTCCAGTTAAGCAACTGAGTTATTCATTGAAGTGAATTAAAAAGTAGGTCCCAATTGTGATTTCATTGCTAGTTCAGAAGCATCATCAGACAAACGGAGACGACTATAAATTGGCCTCAGCCATAACGCAGCTTGAGTTTTTGCTAAATACCCCCCCAAAAATTGACTTCTTACCCAAATGAAAGCATGGGTCCTCCCTGAGATGATGAAGGAGCCCATAAAAATCAAATCATCTCCAAAAGCCCTGTGACTGATGATCCTCCTCTCTGGGAACCTGGGTAAAAGCAACCTGGGAAGTCATTTAAAAGGGGAGTGAATCCAGCACCAAGGGGAGCTCACACTTATAAAATGAGAGAATATGGATAAAGAGCCTTAAAAAATATCAGTAATGGATACTGGATAATACCATTGGATCATCAGTGGATAGTGATCACTATTAGACTTAGGAGGCCTTGAAGGCCATCCCAGCAAATTGTGAGCTTGGGTGGACCTTTCAGGCCTGACAGCTGTCAAGTAAACGCACGGACAGATGGCGCCTGTCCCGTGGGACCAGCCTTTGGCTGGCTCCTCACCGGGAGGCTGCCCGTTTGGCGATGAATTCTTTGGCCACGGTGATCACTGAAGCAAAGGGAGAAACAGTCGTCCTGGGAGCGGGGTCTCCGCGTCCGGGACTGTTTTACACACAGAAATAGTGCACGGATGGGTTGCTATCCGAGGCAACGGAGGGAGTTCCCACACTGATTAATCGGGGATCTCTCAGGGTTTCAAAGTCCATGTCTCATCCCTCAGAAGAAGGGAATTTCCAGAGGGCAAATGTTTACATTTGCACCCCAAAGCTAGACATACAGGAAGCACTGGCTTGCCCAGTGGTTAGTGACCAGTTTCACCTGTTTGCTCCTGGCCGTGCTCCCTGAGGTCCATCAGGGCAGCCCAGCCCTTCCCCTACATCTTTCCTTTCCAGGCCAACCAGCTCCAACTTCCTCCAATGCTTTCCTACATGGAGTGGCCCCTGAGGCCCTCCCTGACCTGGAGCTCGGATCTTTTCTTGGGGAGGGGATGGACAAAGAGAATCCTCTGGGGAACTCTGACCAAAAAAGAAAAAAAAGAGCAGGCTCTATTGGGACAGAATGTAGTGGGGCAAAACCCCACTCTGAACAGACTAAAAATGGAAGGCAGTGTGGTCCAATGGACATCTGGTCTGTTCTGGCGTCACAGATCCCCTTGGCCTGGCTCTCGGCTCTGTGCCTTTCTCCTCCGGGCCTCGGTTTCCCCGTCTGCAATGTGAACGAGTGGCTGGGGCGAGGAGACCTCTAGGGTCCCTTCCAGTCCTATGTTAGTTATCCCAGGGCCTGCTGTGAAAATTTACTGCATTATCCCCTGGCAGGGCCCCCCGAAGCTTTCCTCTCTCAAGTCACACCGTTAATTTTAGCAGGAACCGTTTTAGGGCCCTCGAGTACAAGCGACTGAAATCAAGGCTGGTTTGAGACCCGGTGAATCATCAATTCCTGCTTTATTTTTACTGAATTTCCATGGAAAAGAGAGAGAGGCTACCTTAACAACAAAGATCTGCATTTCCCTGTCCTTGGAGACAAGACTCCCATCCTCCTCCCCTCCGAGAAAAGCAGGAGAGAAGGGAACGAGCGCCCGGAGCTTCCGACGCTTCCACCTCCTGCCTTAAAGTAAAAGCATCAGTGCCTCGGGGAAGGATCCCACCCAACTAAAGACGAAGCTCCAGTTCTCCCCTTTCCGGGGGCGAGTGCTGAGACCGTGCTCAAGGCCTGGCGAGGGAACGGGGGTCGCTTATTTTTAAAAAAGTGAAATAGGAGGAGGAGATTTCAGGATTTTGTGTAAAAGAGCGATCACACTTGTTCCGTGCAGCCTCGGGGGGCTCAGCTACGGAGAAGCGGGTGGGAACTCCAAAGAGGGGAACCTCGCTTAAAACACAGCTGGCCCAAGCGGGATCAGCTGCCTCCAGGAAGTGAGCTCCCTGCCATCGCAGAATGTCAGCAAAGGAGGTAGCCATGGGGTTTGTCAGGGGGACTACAGGGCTTCAGGCAGGAGTTAGGCTCTAGAGCTGGGAGGAACCCTGGGAACCCCTCCAGACCCTTCTGCTCTAGAGCTGAGAAGAACCCTGGGAATCCCCCCCCCGGACCCTTCTGCTCTAGAGCTGGGAGGAACCCAGGGAACCCCTCCAGGCCCTTTGGTTCCAGAGCTGAGAGCCCTGGGAACCCCTCCGGACCCTTCTGCTCTAGAGCTGGGGGGAACCCCTCCAGGCCCTTTGGTTCCAGAGCTGAGAGCCCAGGGAACCTCTCCAGACCCTTCTGCTCTAGATCTGAGATTTTCCAGGAGAATCCAACTTCTCATTTTAGAGGAAGAAGCAGAGGATATGAAGGATGGGATTCACACCAGTGGAGGCTCGCAGAGGTCCAGCAACCCGGCCAATCTGGAACTCGGATCATCTGGATTTGAAACCTGAGCCCATTCTACCGGAAGCAAAAGCCAGATGGAAGCTGAGAAATCCTCTTGTCATTTGTCTGAACTGAGCCTTCAGGGACCACTAGGTGGCACCAGAGAGCGAGTGCTCAGGCCAGACTCCAGAAGCTGGCCAGCTCCCATCTGTGGGCTCAGGCCCCTTCCCGGCTGGGAGACCCTGCACCCGTCACCTAGGACCCCCGAGGGCTCCGGCCCCTTCCTGACCAACCTGTCACCTAGGACCCCCGAGGGCTCCGGCCTCTTCCCGGCTGGGAGACCCTGCACCCGTCACCTAGGACCCCCGAGGGCTCCGGCCCCTTCCTGGGCAACCTGTCACCTAGGACCCCCAAGGGCTCCGGCTCCTTCCCGGCTGGGTGACCCTGCACCTGTCACCTAGGACCCCCGAGGGCTCCAGCCCCTTCCCGGCTGGGTGACCCTGCACCTGTCACCTAGGACCCCTGAGGGCTCCAGCCCCTTCCTGGGCAACCTGTCACCTAGGACCCCCGCAGGCTCAGGCCTCTTCAGGCTAGGAGACCCTGCACCCATCACTTGGACCCTCCCCCCAGACAAGGCCTGGGAAGCCCCTTAGCTTTCTCTGGGCCGAGGAGCTTTTTTTAAAACCTTCCTCGCAGATCTGGAAGAGTATTCTGACAAAGGGCTTCTGTGGAGCGAGCGCCCAGCAGCCAGGGCCCCCCTCAGTCCAGCGTGAGCAAGGCCTTATGGGTGCACGCGTGCGGGGCAGAACTGCTGAGGGCAGCCTTTTTCTGGGAGGGGGGAACTCCGATTTCAAAGCAGCCCAGATGCTTTAAAGACCCCGGGGGTCAATTAGCATATGCAAATGTTTATCTAAGCTGCTGCCTCCACAAACAGCTCCTTGAATAATGCATCCAGAATGCACCCCAGAAGGACCCTCCCAAGTGGGCCTGGGTGGGAGGGAGGGGCCTGCGCAGCAAAGGGGCTTTCTGCCTCAGCCATTGGAGCCGAGCCTTTCACTCAGTTTCCTCCCCTGTCAAATGAGAGGCCCTCTAGGGCCGAAGCCCCGCCCTACATCTCTTCTCCAGGCTAAGCATCCCTTTGCTGGGGCTCAATCCCTGCCCTAGATCCAGCCCCTCGCGGCCCATTTGGGTTTTTCTCAGACAAGATCCTGCACTGATTGGCTATTTCTTTCTCCAGTTCATTTTACAGATGGGGAAACTGAGGCAAAAGGGGTCACACAACTAGTGTCTGAAGCCACATTTGAACTCGGCTCTAACCACTCGACCATCCAGCCGCACCTTAAGCATCCCTCGATTCCCCAGTTGATATTGATGCAGGACAAAGTCAGGGCCTTTCATCCTATGGTCACCTTCTCATCTGTCAAATGGGCGTCCTAATGGCTTCCGCCTCACACAGGACTGTGAGGAATAAATGAAATGACTTTTGTAAGGTGTTTTGCAGACTTAAAATTCAGTATGAATATGTTGTTGTAATTATTTAAAATTTAGAGATGCCCATTTGACAGATGAGGAAGCGGAGGCTCAGACAAGGCCATCAAGCTAGTAAGCCACTAAGGCAGGGGGATGGAAGGGGGAAGGGGTCTGGGCCCAGCCTCCCAGCAAGTGCAGCCCTTATTATGGGCCGCAGTCAGCCCCGCCGCTCGGCTGCTGAGAGCCTGAAGAATGTTTCGGGGTGCAAAGAGCTATTAATTCAAGGTAGTTTGCATAATTTCCTTCCAGTCCTGTCGGCAGCATCTAATTGCATGTTGTGAGCAGAACAGAGACAGATGGCAGGGCCCGAGTTCCCGTGCAGCTTCTGGGGGAACGAGGGCGGGGCAGCTGTGTCTCTCCCCCCGCCCCCTGCCTGGGGATGGGACCGGGGGGGGGGGGTGGGGGGGGGAGAAGCAGATCCAGCAGCGGGAGAGGTCTCGGCACCATCCACCCGGACACAGGAAGCCCCCGAGGTCGTGCACTGGTGTCCAGGTCCAGCGCTCAAATACGGGCCAAACCTGAACCAGAACAGTCCCCAAGAGCCCAGAGCCTGCCCTCGAGGAGCTGCGGCCTCCGGAAGGAAAGCACAACCAGTGGCCAAACAAACAAAGGAAAGTGGAGTGCGGGGGGATTTCCTGGTAGTGGGGAGGCCTGAGCTAAGCTAAGGAGGCAGAGGCAGCGAGGAGCCATCCTGGGCGGGGGCACGGAAGGGGAAGATGGAATGTTCTCTGCGGAGCGTGTGGGGACGGTGCTCATCGGTCATAAACCTAAGCTGGAGCCAAGCAGAGAGTCCCAGGGGATCCCAGGAAAGGGGGAGCCCGTGCCTCCTGCAGACCACGGGTCAGGAGATCCCTTGGTGGTGGGCGGAGGAAGGCCCCCGGAAGGGAGCTTGTTGTCCACACCAAGGCTGGCCGGGGTCTTCTTGGAAACCATCAGACCCGCTGAGCACAAGTATGGAGTAATTTGAACACTCTTTAAAGTTGCCCTTTTTAGGATTGGGACCTAAAGGCTATTTTCCAATCCGCCGGCCATATTTGCTGGTATTTTGGGTTTTCAATAGCCCGGCTGGAATTCCATCCCCTCCACTAGCCTTCTTGTTAGCCATGCTTCCCAAGGCCCACCTGACTTCATTCTAGATCAATAACATGGTTTAGAGGGCTTTTTAGACCTTTCTTGGATATTCCCGCAATGAGCACTAACAGGGATGGTTGGATCATGTGAGAGCAAGAATCCTTCTCCACTCTCTGTCCACTATAGCATTCATTTATCCTCCCTCCTCATCCCTCCCTCCTTCCTTCCGTTCTTCCTCCTTCCTTCCTTCCTTCCTTCCTTCCTTTTTTTCTTCCCTTTCTTATGATCATGTGAGAGCAAAAATCACTCCACTCTACTTTCTCTCTGTCCATTATGGCAGTCTTCCTCCCTCCCTTTCCCTCTCCCTTTTTTCCTCTTATTCTGCATGAGGTACTCTGTTTGAAAGTTAAATACTATTTCATTATGATTGAATGAATGAATATTACTATTGCCACCAGTTAAACTTGGGCTTTAACTGGATAGGCAGCAGACGGAGAGCTGCCTTTAGAGTCAGGAATTCTGGGGTCTAGGTCCCCACCCGCTGTGAGACCCTCAGAAGTCACTTTCCCCTCTCACACGGTTCCACATACGTCTGTAAGATTTCCAACATGCTAAGCAGGTACAGATGTTCACTAATAGAGGCAGTCTCTTCATCCAGGATCTCCTGACATCAGGAATAGATTTATTTATTTTTTAAGATTTTTTTTCAAGCACCCACTGCGTGTGTGTCAGACATGGGGTTAAACACTGGAGAAGCAAAGTTAAAAAAAGAAAGAACAATCCCTGAACTCAAGAAGCTGAGGTTTTAATAGGACTTTTTCCTTTTTCTTTTTTTTTTTTTTAGCTCTAACAGCATTTTCTTCCTAAACTAGCTTGCTTTCAGGGAGAAACTGTCAATCTATCATTACGATGAATAAACACCTTTGATAAAATGATCAAAAGATGAAATGATTAAATAGTAACATTTAGAAACTGAAAACTATTTCTAAAAGAATGGCATTAGTCACACAATTTAGAAAGCAAATCTAGCTCAATTTGCAATAAAAAACTCCAAGCTGGAGGTAAAATCCAGCTCACTACCTTTGCCAGGACTTTCCTGGTTTCAAGGGAGCGGGAAGAAGGCAGCATGTGACGGAGACTGCAACGCCAAGTCTCAAAGACTGAACATCATGGCGGATGACATCAGTTGGGCGCCGGGTCCCACACTTCCCAAAACGTGTACAGCAGCACAGAACAGGAAGCAAAACGGGTGCCCAGCAATGGGGGGAGGGCTAGATGCAGGAGAGGATGGGAACATTTTGATCTCATATTGTGCTATAAGCAACACAGACATGGGGAAGTCTGAGAAACACAGGAAAATTCTCCAGAAGTGATCCAGAAAAAATGTTTGCAGCCGCTCTTTTTTGTAGTGGCGAAGAACCAGAAACCGAGAGGACGCCCATCAGCCACTGAGGAAGGGCTGAAAAAGTCACAGGATGTGAATGGAATAGTGTTGTTTTATAAGAAATGATGAGCAGCTGATTTCAGAAAGGCCTGGAGAGACTCTCACAAACTGGTGCTAAATGAAGGGAGCAGAACCAAGAGAACACTGTACACGGCAACAACATTACGTGATGATGGACGCGGCTCTTTTCAACAATGAGGTGATTCACGGTAATTCCAATAGACTAGGGATGGAGAGGGCCATCTACATCGAAAGTCCACGGGCACTGAATGGGGATCACAACATTGTATTTTCGCCTTTGTTGTTGCTTTTTGCTTGCTTTTTTCTTTCACCTTCTGATCCGACTTCTCTTACACAGCATGACAAAAATACAAAAATGTCTAACCTACATTGGATTGCTTGCTATCTATTGGGGGGGTGAATTTGGAACACAAGACTTTGCAAAGGTAAACGGTGAAAACTATCTTTGCATATTATTTGGAAAAATAAAAAAAACTATTAAAATTTTTAAAAATATTAAAAAAAAAACTTGATGCAAAGAAAGCAGAACTGGGCGGGGGGAGCAATATCACAAATTCAGTTCAATAAGGCAGAGAGAAACAACACTAATAGTCGAGACTGATTAACTGTAATGACCCATCTGAGATCCCAAGGATGGCCTCAGAACTATGAAACCAGATAAAGGTGGGGGGCAAAGGGTGCCCAATGGTATGCGTGCTGTGAAGCCGGGTCATTTTGCCAACAGAATTTTGCTTCATTGTTTTGTTATCGTAAAGAAGGAAGGCTAAGAGAGGAGGGGCAGGTTCGGTCAAGGAACAACTAAGGTTGAAAAAACAAAAAAAGCAAAATAAAACAATTTTTAAAAATCTACCTGGCCAATTGCATTAGTCTTTGAATGAGGATAGATAAAGGTAGGGAGTGGCTAAGTTCCTACCTTAGCTTACCCAAGTTCTGAAGTCAAGGTTCAAATCCCACCTCAGATGCTTATAACCACATTAACTTCTCCCTGACTCAGTTTCCTACTCTACAAAATGGGGATGGTTACAGTACTCTACCATGAGGTTGTAAAGATCAAAGAAGTTAATATAAATATCTCTGTAAACTTTAAATGTTAGTTATTGCATCATTAATGTCCTCATTATTAGCAAAAGACCATATGTAGCACTTAAGTTAACAAAGTTAGTTTACAAAGTGTTTTACGTGTGTTAATTATCTGATACTCAGAATATCCCTAAGTGGTGGGCACTATATTATTAGCTCCATTATACAGGGGCAGAAACTGAGGCAGAGAAAGATGATGTGGCTTGCTCAGGTCCATAAAATATATGGGGTCTGAGTTCAGATCTTCCCTATACCAAGACTGCTACTTTAGCCACGGGCTACCCAGCCCCCACAGCTAGAGCGTGGCCCCAAGGGCTTTCTCAGGGAGCTCACTCCATCCCGGGGACTTAGGAGACCAGCGGAAGTTCTGGGGGCGCAGACCGGAAAGCCTCTTCCTCTAATCCCTGGCAGCAGCTTCTTTCTGCGCAGAAGGCAGGGCCTGGCACAAGGCTCGAGCGGCTGCCAAACTGCATTTCTCTGAATTTTTGTCCCTTTTTCCAAAGCCACGTTCTGGGATACATGAATGCGAGGTGAAAGGTGACTGCTTAGGCTGCTTGGTCTGATGGGATAGAGGGCAGTGCAGGGAGAGGGTGGGTGGGGGCAAGTGGAGGCAGCTTCTAGAAGGGAGGGAGCCGCACTAAGGGCAGGGAGTAAGTATGATCACTCCAGAACAGGGAGTACAGTAAACCCTGGCAGGGAGCACAGCCACTCCAGAGCAGGGAGCACAGTCACCCCCAGCAGGGAGCACGGCCACCCCCTGCCGGGAGCACAGTCATCCTTGGCAGGGAGCATGGCCACACCAGAGCAGAGAGCAGTCACCCTGCAGGGAGCACAATCGCCCCCGGCAGGGAGCACAATCGCCCCTGGCAGGGAGCACAGTCACTCCTTGCAGAAAACACAGTAAACCCCGGCAGGGAGCATAGTCAGCCCTGGCAGGGAGCAGTCACCCCCTGCAGGGAGCACAGTCACCCCCTGCAGGGAGCACAGTCACCCTTGGCTATGTTCAGACACAACAGGACTAGCCACAGGACACGGCCCTCAGCCATCTGAGCGGCTTACCTGGAATGGCGTCTGGCTATTGTAATTCTTTAATTCCTTGTTGCCTCCACGGAACAGCAAAACTCGAGCACAGCTGTCCTGCAGGGGAAGAGGAGAAAGCCGGTCATTAATACCCATCTCCGAGGGATTCTCCCAGGAGGCCCTGCTAAAGCAGCGTAATCCTCAGGTTAAATAACACTATCAGGGAGCACTGACGTGGAATTTTACAGTTCTTAAAGTCTTTCCAAATATTATCTCCCTGCACACTCAGAATTACTCTAGACAGAAATCTAGATAGATAGATGCTGTTGCTCTCCCCATTTTACAGATGAGGGAATGGAGGAAGTGAGAGGTGATGGGACTTGCCCAGGATCATTGTTGGAATTGTGGTTTGTCCTTTGACAGCATCAGGGAGCTGCTGCTGTGACACAAAGTGAATTAGATTTAAATGAGAGGGCTGGGCAAGGTCACCGGCCTCACTTTACCCTCCAGAGACATCTGGGTCCAGTGGCCAGAGAGATCATTCAGGACACCTGGAGAGGGTCCTGGAAGCAATGGGAGACCTTGATCTTATTAAACTGAGTTCTTCCCCAAGGCTCAGTCTGACTGAGGCTGCACCCATTAAGCCTTGGGAGCAATTGGGGTAAAGTCCAAAAAAAACCTAAATAAATCCGGGAGGGGAAGCTCCCCCCGCCCCAAGCCTTCCATCCCTGCAGGTTTCTGACCAAAGCACAAATGACTGCTATTTCCACTCAATCTGAGTCAATCAGGATCTGAACAATGACCAGATGGGACTTGGCCCAAGACCTCTTGGTGATCAATAAGAATCAAATTGGTTTTGGTTTAAGGCCTGGTCCTTAAGAAAAAAAAATCTAGTCAGTAAAATCCCAAGATATCTTGGGAGGGTTCAGAAATATATAAAGAGAGAGAGAGAGAGAGAGAGAGAGAGAGAGAGAGAGGAAGAGAAGAAAGTGGGGGAGGAATGAGAGAGAGAGAAAAGCAAGAGAGAATGAGAGAGGAAGGAAGGGAAGGAGGGAAGGAAGGAGGAAGAGAGAGAGAGAGAGAGAGAGAGAGAGAGAGAGAGAGAGAGAGAGAGAGAGAGAGAGAGAGAGAGAGAGAGAGAGAGAAAGAAAGAAATGCTTTTAAGAACATCTGGAGGTGAGGTATGAGAGGGGGTCACAGAGCTGGGCAGTAATTGAGGCTGGTTCTGAGCTCCCTGACCCGAGATCTTTTGCTATATATATCCATTGAGCCATTTTGCTGTCAGAAAAGGATACAAGCTACCTTAATTCCTAGGATAGTGCAGGCTGAAACTAGTTCTGGGACAGCACCAGCCAGTGCTCCCAAGGGCAGGGCCCACTGAGGTTTCCCAAGTGTGTGGGAGTCGCATCCATGACCTCATCAGATTCCACTGGATGTCACCAGTGAGGCCATCTGGGGGTGCCCAGGAAGTCTCTGGGCCAAGCACACATTGGATGCTTAAGAAATGCTGTTGAAATGACTTGGAGCAATGGGCAGATTTGACCCTGCGGTGTCCCTTAGCTCACCCCCTCCCAGCATTCATAAGGGGGAAGCAATTCCTTTGCTCGTTTTAGAGCTCGTTTGCTCCAGGTTTGACAGTGGTGGTTGTTTTTTTCCTTTCTAGAGTAAGGTATCTGTGAGATTCTAAATGGTCTCTTAAACTCCCAGGGGATCCCTGGCCAGGACAATAAGCTTCAGGCTGGGGACGGAGCATCACAGCCATGTCTGTAGCTCTGGTTTCCCTTTCCCCTGGTTTGCTCATCCAGCTGCGTCGAGGAAAACTTGAGATGTTATCTCTAATTGTGGCTTCCTCTATATAGAGTAAACCATACATTTTCCCCCCAGTCTCCTTAGCAACCTTTCTTCCCGGAGGCTGAGAGATGAAGACAATCACACAGATTTATTAATCTATTTGCTTTACTACTTATAGGCCTCCTTGACTGTGCATTTCTGATCACCTCTCCCGGGTTCAGATTTCCCTCTTGCTTTATTATGAATTCAGCTAATTAGGGATTTGAAGGGAAGCAGCAAATTGGCTGCCTACCTGTGCATCGATATATCTCTGGCAGCTTGAGATCGACCACAGATTTATTTTAGGGCTCCATAATGAAGGAAACTTTAAATATCAAAGGCTATCAGGCTGAGGCAGTTTGTCAGGAAAAAGAAAAGAAGAAACTCAAGTTTGGGAGCAGAGGAAATCAAAGGAAACTATTATTAATGCCTCATATCTTCATCCAGCAGATCCTCTGAACGGTGACAGAGAAGCTGCCCAGGGTGTGTGTGTGGTGGGACCCCGGCACTGTCAACAGAGGCAGGAATCAGACAAATGGGAGCATCCATCAATGGCCCATTGACTGGATTCTACCTCCCAGGGAAGTCTTGGTCCATGTTTTGGTTGTGGGAGGGAGAGCGTTAAAAAGGGATCTTGCAGCATTTCCCCCCAAAGTTTCAATGGTTCTGAAAAACACAGTCTGGTCATTTCACTTGTTAATTGAGAAGCTCTGAAACACAGGGAGTATCAGAGCAGCCTGAAATTGGAAAGATACGAGAGGTTCAAGGTTTGCTCCTGACACACATCGGCAGCATAAGCATCAGGTCACCTCCTAGGTACTGAGACCATGCTTCAGGACCAAAGTCAGGGCAACACGATGTGGACTCCTCCAGCCTAACTGCCCTCCCCTTTCCTCAAGTTTATCAGGGTCCTATGAGAATTGACCATGATGCTCCAGATGAGCTGTGACAAGGCTTGAGCGTGCAGGGGCTCTTGATCCCTTTTTCCTGCTAATTGAGCTTTTCATAACATTGCTTTTTTTGTTTGTCACACCACCCTGCTGACCCACATTTTGCCTGTGTGGTCTGCCAGCTGTCTCCCATTCTTTTCAGACAGCCTCTGCCAGCCAATCTCTCTTCATGTAGCTGAACCCAATATGATACTTTACCCCTATCCCTATGGCATTTTATCATACTGGATTCAGCCATCATCCTTTTGAATCCTGTCTATCACCCAGAGCATAATCTATCCTGCCCCGTTGTCTTTTATGTGACAATTGCACAAACTCAGCATCTACGGCACTTTTCAAGTCATTGACACAAACATTTGATGGCAATGGACCAACTCCGGATCCCTGTGGAACTCCACCGGAGACATCCTGCCAAACTGACACTAATCGTTCATATCCACACTGGAATCCAGCCATGAGTCCTTCCACTGACTCTACCCTTCTATGCCTATGTCTAATATGTGCCAGGCAGTATATAGAGGATGGCATGAGCTG
This sequence comes from Antechinus flavipes, assembly GCF_016432865.1. Classification (NCBI taxonomy): domain Eukaryota; kingdom Metazoa; phylum Chordata; class Mammalia; order Dasyuromorphia; family Dasyuridae; genus Antechinus; species Antechinus flavipes. The sequence continues at coordinate 260,499,438 of NC_067403.1, forward strand.
CTGTGGTGTAGGCAAACTCTGGATGAGCCGCAGTGCACGTGGATAGAGTGTCCTGAGACTACACTTGAAGCCAGGACCCCGGTGGGGGAGGGAAGGGTCTGCCAAGATTTTGTTATTTGGGTCAAGCCTTTAAGAACTCTGGACCCCGGGGCAGATTAGGTGGCACAATGATAGAGCACTAGCCCTAAAGTCAGGAAGACCTGACTTCAAATCTGATCTCAGACACTTAACACTTCCGAACTTTGTCACCTTGGGAAAGTTACTTAACCCCAATTGCCTCAGAACTCTGGACCCTCTCAAGATCATAGTGAAGTACTGAGAGAGGGAGGAGAGCTGTGGAGGACATGTGTGAAGGTCCCAAATCCTATGCTGTCAGGTGGGACTTCTGAGCCAGCGACACTGATACTGGAGAGATCATCAAATCACAAGATGGGAGACAGGCAGAGTCAGTCCCTATTTTCAAAAAGGGGATGAGAAGAAAGTACACAAATGCAAGGCCCATGGTCTTGATTTGCATTCCTGGGAAATTCTAGAACCGATTTTCAGTGTCTTGGTGGAGACCAACTGGAAAGGAAGCAATGTGTACCAAGAGCTACCGTGGCTTCATTGAGGGCAACAGGTCAGGCCATCCCCCTCATTTCCTTTTCAGATATGACTGGAAGAGCAAGTGAACAGTGAGCATTGAGTTAACCTAGATTTCAATATGGCCTTGGAGAAGCCATCTCACAGAATTCTTGTGGAGAAGGCAGCACATATAGATTAGAGCACACAGACTCAGGTGGATTCAGATCTGGTCAGACGGCCAGACTCCAAAAGTAACTGTCAATGGCCCAATGCCCACATGACAGAAGGTCTCCAGAGAAGGACCCAGGGATCTTTGCATTGCACTTGTTTTTTGTTTTGTTTTTGTTTTTGTTTTTAATCCATGACTTTGATGAAGATTTGGATGGCAAACTTATCAACCCTGCAGATGACACAAAGCTGAGATGACACACTCTATGATAGTCAGAATTCAAAAAGATCTTGGCAGGTAAGAGCACTGGGCTGAACTTATCTAAGTAAATTCAGTAGAGGTAAATGCAAAGCTTTGCCCTTGGGACCAAAAAAAATTATACTTCCCTAAATATAAAATGGGAGAGGAATCCAACCAAATTTTTCTGATAAAGAGCTGAAGGTCTTGGTGCACCTCAAATTCAACGAGTTAGCGTGTGATGTGGTAAACAAAGAGCCATTGTAAACTTCAGCTGCATTAATAGAAGGGTCACAGCTTCCACAAACAACAAAGTGATAGGTCCATCGCACTTTGTCTCTGGCAGAGCTCAGAGTGTTGAATTCAGATCTGAATTCAGAAGAGCAGGAAGAGCTACTGATTGTCTAGAGGAGGGCAAATCAGGATGATGAGGGATCCTATAGACCATGTCATATGAAAAGCAATCACACAACGCTTATTAAGTGTCTAATATGTGCCAGGCAGTATGTTAAGGCAAAAATAATCCCTCCCTGTCTTCAAGGAGCTGGAGAAATAACGTGAAAGTACCAACTAAATACAGACAGTGAAAGCGAAAGTATTGGGTACAGTTAACCTGGAGAAACTGACAATAATTGTCTTCAAGTACTTGAAGGGATCAGATTTACGGTTTGATCCTTGAGGACAGAACCAAAAAGAGAGGAAGGAAGGTGGGGGAGGTGTAAGGAAGGCAAATGAGGTGTAGGGAAAAACTTCCTAAACGTGTGAGCTACTCCCAAGTGGTCCGCACTACAGGTGGACAGGAACTTATTGAGTGAGTTCTATTCCTCACTCTCACTTCCCACCCAATCTATCGTCAAAGCTTGTTGACTTCACTCTGTAGCAACTGTTTGGTTTCAACTCTGCAACATTTCTTTTCAATTTCACCTCTGTAGCATTTCTTATAGATTTCACTTTTGTGACAATTTCACTTCTACAGAATCTCTTGCCATTTCAATTCTGCTGCCTCTCTTGTCAATATCACCTCTGCAACATTTCTTTTCAATCTCACTGCTGAAGCATCTCTTGTGCATTTCACCTCTGAAGCCTCTCTTGTGCATTTCACAACATCACAACAACTGAACAACCAATAGCCCGGTGACCCTGGCCTCCTTCCCGTTCATTGTCTCCATTTTACAGCTGACAAAACAGAATGAGAGAGAGAAGGTGATTTGCCCACGACCACACACCAACTACTGTGTATCAGGCATAATACTAAAGACAGGGATACAAAGAAATGCATAAGGCAGTAACTGTCCTCAGGGACCTTTCTGTCTAGTGAGGGAGACAAGATGCAAACCAGGTACAAATAAATTACAGAAGGGGTAAAGTAGAAATACTTAATAGAGGGAGGGCAGCAGAATTAAGAAAGATCTGAAAAGGCTTCTTGTAGAAAGATGGAAGGAATCCGGGAGGTATCAATGAAGAAAGCGGCATCAGGGCTAGTCAAGGAAAATTCCTGGAGCCCAGGGATAGTCTTTTGTAGGAAAAACAACTTTGAGGCCAGTTTCGCTGAATTAGAGAATAGAGGGTAGAGAGTGTAGCTTTTAAGAAGGCTGGAAAGATGGGGATGGGTGGGTTATGAAGGGATTAAATGCCAAATAAAAGATTTTGGTTTTGAATCTAGAGGTAATAGAGAACCACTGAAGGTTATTGAGAGGGGTGGGGGTGACAGGGTCAGACCTGTGCTTTTGACAGCTTACTGAAGGATGGACTAGAGACTGTTCAAATAAACTCTTTGATCTGTGACTTCATCAACCTGGGCATTCTCTCCAGTAAACCAAGTTCCAGCCCATTCTGAGTGACTTTCTCAATCCATGTCCGTTTATTAACTTGCCCCATAGGCCTCAACCAAAATGGTGGTGAAAGCCTCCTCCTAATTAAAAAGCAGAACAATCCTTTGGCCCCTTGATTCTAAAAGTTACTGGGGAACCAGCTCAGTGTGAAGACAGGAAATAAGAGGAAACTTAGGGAGAGCTTGGGGGTAGTCTGTTTGGGGTGACCCAGAAGAGCATTAACCCTAACCCTAAATTCTTGGGGGTGCTGCCAACAACAATCACTTCTCACCTGGATAGCCTTTTAACTGCTCCCCTGCCTCAGGTCTCGCCTCAATCCCATCCCTCTTTCAAAGAGCCAGCAAGTGATTTTCTGATCATTTATGTCTCCTCCTCAATCCATTCTTGTGGCTCCTTATCACTGCCAGGATCAACAAAATGGTCTTTATGGCCTTGAATGTCCTGCCCTTGTCCTTCCTTTCTGGCCTTCTTACATTTCATTCCCTTCCATGGGTTCTAGGATCCACTCCCCTGGTTCTCTTTGATGTCCCTCACAAACTACACTGCAATGACCAACTTCCCGAATTTTCACTGGCTGTCCCCAAGCCTAAGCCTGCCCTCCTTTCCATCCTCCACATCCTGGCTTCCAGAAAGTCTCAGCACAAATCCCATCTTCTACAGGAAGCTCTTCCTTGTTCCTCACTACTACCTACCTACCTTCCCTTCCTCTTACATCATATACTGGAGGGGGAAGTGAATGTCCACCAGACCTTCTAGGAGAATGACTCCCAGTGAATCCCGATGAATCTGGAGATGTAGCCTTAGGTCACAGGGAAAGCCAAGACTTCCACTTCACACCTCGTCCTAGAACCTGTCTATTGAACCAAAAAGCCGAGACCATATAGAGCAAGGAACTGAGAATTCTCCAGATTCCCAAAGGATTTTTTAAACAATCAATCCTGAGTGAAATCAAATGGAAACACTGTAAAATCTTCCTCCTTTGGTTCTGTTTAAAACACAAACTAGCTCCAAAATGCCTATTTTTTTCAAATGGTGCATAATATGTACATGTTCTACTAAGGGAGATTAAGAATCCCCCACCCCTGGTGAGGTAGTAATTAAGAGGCAGATGACTGAACAGATGTTTCCCTGGTTCCAACCACGCCCTGGGATTTGTGTTTCTCTCCAGCAATGAGGCTCCATTAACAATGCTCCAAAGCAATTTCCCAACTCCAACAGCTGGCCTGGTTTCATAACAGTTCTGAAGACAAGGCACAGATTCAGTTCAGAAGAGGATCCCGTCACTCTCAGGCCCAGATGTAACGCCGTCACTTCCATGAAGCTTTCCTGGATTGCCCCGAGCCTGACTCTCAGCTCTGAGCCCAAAGGCACCCCGGTGGCCCCTCCCTTGGGCAAAGGCTGCACCGCCTTCCCTGTCAGGTTCTAACTCTGAGGGAAGGGCCCTGTCTCATTCATCTGTGTCCTGCTAATAGAGCTCATTAATCCAGTGGTTTCCATGTTCCTCTGTAGGGAGAGACCCTGCAGGGCCGTCCCTTTGGACTCCTCCTCTGGAAGAGGAGAGGCTGAGATTCCGAGTCCATCCAAGGTCCAGTCACACCTTTCTTCTGCAGAACTGTGGGTTCCCAGAGGAGATTTCCACCCATCAGTGTCTCTCTTCTTCTCGGCTTCTCCAGAAGCCCCGCCCCCCCATGTGCCTCTGCCTGGCTGCACATCAGGGACCCCCCCCTCTCCTGCCCACCTGCTCTGGTGACATCCTCCTTCCGGGTTCCCTTTCCCAGCAGGGTGGACGCTTTGTTATGGCCACCATCCCCCCGCTAGCCCCGAGTGACTTTCAAACGCCCAGACCCAGCGCCCTCGCCCCCCGCCCCCAGAATTCCTGGTGCAGGGGGCGCCTGTGAGGAAGGAGCCTCTCCTGGTGCCACTGGCACGTTCTGGGGCACGGACAGGGTCACCCAGCTTTAACGTGTCGGGATGACGTTTGTTTCGGGACGTGTGCACGCCGAGTGAGAACACGCCCCCGTCTCTCGGCCCCCCGGCTTCTCACCTGGTTGTAAAGGGCACAGATGTGCAGGGCCGTGTTCCCGGAGGCATTCTGGGCCCCCATGTCGGCTCCGTAGAACAGCAAGTGCTCGAGGTGGTGGACGTGGCCGTAGCGACAGGCCTGTGGGGGCAGAGGTCGGACAGTTATCAGACCCGGCTCCCCCGGCGGCAAACATGGGCCCTCCCCGCGCCGGGGCAAGGCCGGGAAGATCCCGCAGGAGAGACTGCATCCAATCTTCGGGCACAGCTCCCTTCGGTCTGGGGACCCCCGCCCCTGGGGGCCAGAGCCGTCGCCAGCTCAGAGACCGGCCCTGCCGTAGCAGGAGGCCTGAGGGACCGGGGTCTCACCTGCAGGGAGTCCCGGGCTATCGGCCTTTCAGCCACAACAACGGAGGACCCGGGGCTACAACCTCCAGGGGCAGGAGGAGGCTCCACTCACAAAACCGAACCCCCTGAAAGGGTTAGGGGGCTCCTGGCTGTGCAGCCTCCCCTTGGGGGAGACCAGACAAAGGGCTCTCCATGTGGGAAATGACCTCTGATAAGGAACAGCAGCACAGAGTGGGACGGGAGGCCAGGGAGCTGCTCATCCCCGAAGAGACCCAAAGGTCAGGGAGCAGCCCATCCCCAGAGGCCGGACAGCCATCCAAACAGCGGAGGATCCTGCCCCGGTGCCACAGGCGCCCCTGCCCCCCAGTGCGCCCCCCGGAGGAAGGGCAAAGCTGTCCCTGAGAGCCTGGTCTGAGCCAAGGGGGGAGCCCAGATGGGAGGGGGCGTCAGAGCTGGGCTAGGGAGGAAGCCCCTCGGGTAACTAAGATGGAGCAGAGGCGCCACCAGGTGGCAGCAGAGCAGCCCTTCTGAAAGAAGCCTCCGGTACTGAGCTGGAGATGCCGGGGCCGGGAGGGGGAGAGCGGAGACAGGGGGAAAAGACCCCCCAGCTGCAGCCCCTGGCCCTGGAGCCCAGGGAAGGGCCGGAAAGGGGCCCCTGGGCTTCACTAAGGAGACAGGCGGGGTCACAACCCTGCCCAGGGTCATTCAAGTGGCAAGTGTCCGAGGCAGGATTTGAAGTTGCATCTTTCTGACTCCAAGTCCGGACCTTGGGACTCATCCAAGGTCATCTTGGTCCTCGGGGGAAGCAGCGCCCCACCCCCTTGTGACTGCACCCCCACGGCCCCCAGCCCCACAACTGAAAGAGAGCCCTCATTTCTAGGGCTCCTGGGCCAGGCCACGGGGGGACACGCCCTCAAGTGTGGCCACAGCTGAGAAGAAACATTAAAGGGGGCACCAGAGGCAGAGCTGGTCAGTGGGGAGCCTGCAGGGGCGGGCGTCCAGGGCAGAGCTGGGTGAGGGGGCCTGCAGGGGCTGCGTCTGGGCGTCTGGAAGTCCTGCCCTCACTGTGAGCTTCCTGGAGCACGTGGTGGCGAGGAAATGGGGAGCTGTTCTGGGCAGGGTCTGGGGGCTTTCAGAGGAGGGAGCCTGACCGGGAGCCCGGTGCAGGGGAGGGATCCCTCAAGGATCCCTTGGGCAGTCCAGGCACCCGGGGAGTCTCCGCGACCTCGAGCACGGTGCACAAAGCAGGAGCCACGGCCGGGGCCGACGGAGCCTGTCCTCAGGGGCCCAAAGACTTGGGGTGAAAACTACTAGACCCTGATGGGTCTGAATACGGGGCGCAGCATCAGAAGCAAGGGCAAGCTGAACAGGGGCAGGGGGTGCCCGGACCCCGGGGCAGGGCCTGGATATGCTCCCACGCATCCTGTCCACACCCACAAACACACGTGCAGCCCCCCCCCACAACTCACAGTCGGCTCACACAATATCCACCAATCACGATCCGAGGTCAGAAAGCTTTTGGGGGGCACAGGGCAGAGGGATGGGACCCCCAGGCTGCCAGGGGACGGCAAGCCTTCTGCCTGGCGCGGGCAGGTTATCTGAGGGGTCTGGGGGCAGTAAAGGGCACCAGAGGGGCGCCTGCCAGGGACCCGCCTGGGGGTAGGGACAGAACGTCTCCAGTGCATTCTCCCCCCTTCCAACTTTGGGGCGATCTGGGAGCGATCCCCGCCCAGAGAAGCTCTCAGACCAGAAGGCCACCAGGTGGCACCGCAGGGCACACTCCGGAGCTGGCCCTGTACGTGTGAGCCGGGAGACGGGCATCCTGCCAGCCTCTGCTCCCGGCGGCGGTGCCCTCCCACCCAGCGCGCCAAGGCCGGCGGGCCCCCTTCTCCACCTCCAGGGCTCGTGGCTGAGGGACGTCAGTGACCGGCCAGCCCGGGCCTGGCCCAGAACCCCGGACATCGTCCTAATGGGAGCCCCACCCGGAGAGCACCGGGACAGGCCAGGGGTTCCTGCACCAAACTGAATCCCGACACTCGGCCCTTTGTCCCCGGGGCCCCGGGCCCTTCCTCTGGAGCCGAGTGCCCACGATACGCGTGCCCAGCGCCGACACCAGTGACAGAAAATAACAGGGGGCCCTCGGGCCGACCTGGTGGATCTCGTGCCAGCCGTTCTCGTCCTTGCAGCCGACCGTGGCGTGCTCGTGCAGGAGCAGCTCGCAGCAGTAGGGGTCGCCTCCGACGACGGCCGTGTGGTAGAGGGGCGTGAGGCCGTAGCTGTCCTTATAGTCCGGAGAGGCGCCGAGCTCCAGCAGGGTCTGCAAAGAGACCCAGACCGCGGTTGTTAGTCCCACGGGATGTGCGGGAAGGGCTGGGGCCCAGCTGGAAAGCTCCCCCTCTGCCCCACTCGGGCAGCCCCTGATACACTGACCTAAGAACCCATTGGGGGAAAAGCAAAAACTGGGACGTGGTCACTTAGAAATGGGCGAGGGGCGTCAGGCTGATGTCCCCCGCATTTCCCCGCTCTGTCCCCAAGGCCAAAGGCCAGACCGTCAAGGGGGAGGGAGCGTGCAAGGACACGTTCCAGTGCATGTGTTCACTCAACAAACAACAAGCGCCTACTATAACACACTGTTCCGGGAAGTCCTGGAGTGTGCAAGGACACGTTCCAGTGCATATGTTCACTCAACAAACAACAAGCGCCTACTATAACACACTGTTCCGGGAAGTCCTGGAGTGTGCAAGGACACGTTCCAGTGCATGTGTTCACTCAACAAACAACAAGCGCCTACTATAACACACTGTTCCGCAAAGTCCTAGAGTGTGCAAGGACACGTTCCAGTGCATTTGTTCACTCAACAAACATCAAGTGCCTACTATAACACACTGTCACGGGAAGTCCTGGAGTGTGTAAGGACACATTCCAGTGCATGTGTTCACTCAACAAACATTAAGTGCCTACTATAACACACTGTTCCGGGAAGTCCTAGAGTGTGCAAGGACACGTTCCAGTGCATGTGTTCACTCAACAAACAACAAGCGCCTACTATAACACACTGTTCCGCAAAGTCCTAGAGTGTGCAAGGACACGTTCCAGTGCATTTGTTCACTCAACAAACATCAAGTGCCTACTATAACACACTGTCACGGGAAGTCCTGGAGTGTGTAAGGACACATTCCAGTGCATGTGTTCACTCAACAAACATTAAGTGCCTACTATAACACACTGTCCCGGGAAGTCCTGGAGTGTGCAAGGACACATTCCAGTGCATTTGTTCACTCAACAAACATTAAGTGCCTACTATAACACACTGTCACGGGAAGTCCTGGAGGGCGCAAGGACACGAAAAAGCAGAAAGCTGCTTCCCTGCTTCTGGACCCATCACGAAGCTGTTTTCTAGTGCCTTGGAGGGGACTCTGGGGGCACTCATTCCGCCACCCTGGCACCAGAAGCCTTGCCAGGAGCTTTAATGGTTAAGAACAAAAGCCTCTCGACAAAGAAAAATCAAAAATTCCAAAATTCGAAGCGGGACTTGGGGAGGAGACTTAGTTTGCTTGAGGAAAAGCCGGTAGCAGCTGATAAAGCCTCAGATGATTGGCTCGGAGCTGCTGGGAAAGGGAGCGCTCACAGCCCGACCCCCAGCCCTTTACCTTGAGGGCCACCTGGTTCTTGGCTCGGGCCGCTTTGTGGAGGGCGGTCATTCCGTCCTTGGCTCGGAAATCCAGGTGGGCTCCTCCGTTTTTTAGAGCTTTGATCACCTCCACGGAGTTGTCGAGCTGGGCTGCTAGAGTCAGCGGCGTTTCTGAAGGGCAGAATGACAAGGGTTACAGAAGCCGATTCAACTTAATCAACATTTATTAAGCTCCAACTGTGTGCTGGGCCCCACACTAGGCAGGTAACGGGGACACAAAGAAAAAAAAATAGTCCCTGCCTTCAAAGACAGAACTTTCTCCTGAGAGACATCATGTGCACTAGGAAGTAAAAGCAGGGGGTCTCCAAGGGGGAGGAGCTCTCCGAAATAAGGGTTTGGGCTGGGCCTGGCACGGAGGGGGCACCTCCTAGGGCTGTGCTTCGGAGAAAGATGGGGCTCAAAGCCAGGTTAGGGCTCAGTTCTGCAAAGGCACGTCAGGAGGGCACACCCAGGGAAGTGCAGAGAAGCCAGTCGGACTGGAACGGAAAGCTGGTGAGACAGCCAGGAGTAGGGTGGAGGGCACTTGCGGGGAAGGCTCGAGAGGAGGGGTCTCTGAATCTCTTTTAAGTGAGAATTTACACTCCAATCAATTTCTAATTTCCTTAATGGCTCCCAATGATCAGCCATTGATCATCCTGTCCCCAAGTCTGATGTAACCTTAACGATGGTTCAGGAACGATGAAGGCAGACTCAGACCAAATGGATGGCCCCCTTTAGGCTCGCTCTCCACCAAGGTGGGGCAGGGACAACAGCTGACAAATGGGCAATCCCTTTGATCGATCTCCTACCGGACAAGATGGCCTTTCTTACCACAAAAATCACAGAATGGCTCGGCTGGGGGGAACTTGTGTCGGGGGGAATTAGTCCACGAGACGGTATTTCTTACGGGCTTACATCAGGCAGGGCACCGGGGACAAAAAGAAAAGCAAAATCCAGGAGATGAAATACAGACGGCGGAGGAGGAGTTAACTCCAAACACAAGATAGAATGAAGGTAACCTTCGCAGGACGGCTCAGGGGACTGAGCGAAGGACAGGCAAAAATCGAGACATTTGTGAACTACTAAAGCCTGGGGATGTCGGGACATGTATAAACCTAGGCCATGGCTTCCATGGTACTTCTGAGCTCCCAAAGGACAGCCAGGGCGACGGCTTAATAAAAATGGCGTCTACAACTCTGGTAGACTCGTGATGGGGAGAGCCATCCGCATCTGGGGAGAGGCCTGAGCGTGGATCACTTTGTTGTGGCTGTTCGCCTGTTTTTCTTTCTCATTTTTTCCCCTCTTGATCTGAATTTTTGTGTGTCTGCAGCACGATAAATGTGGAAATAAGTTTGGAAAGACTGCACATGTTTGACCTATATTGGATTGCTTGCTCTCTGGGGAAGGGAGAGAAAAAATCTGGAACACAGAGTTTTGCAGAGGTCAATGTTGAAGACTATCTTTGCATGTATAAAAATACATGAAAAATAGAAATAAAAATAAAAACAAATAAAAGAATAAAATAAAATAAAAATAAAAGGCTATTATTCAAAAATTTTAATGGCCTAAGTTTATGTAAGGGTGGGGTTGATCTATTTAGTCAATCACTCAACTAGGACACTCCACCCCCCTTAAAGTAAGAGGTAAAATGCTTTAGTGTGAGAAGGAACAAGTCTCAATCTACCCTAGATTTACATTAAATATGAAAAGTGTTTGGAAAAGTTGTAGTCATGCCCTAAAATAAGAAATCAAGCTCAGGAACCAATTGGTACCGGAGAAGAGTGAGCTTCTAGTCACTATGGCAGAGAAAGAGGGGCACTTCGGCTCTGGCTTTGGTCTGCTTCCCTACACCCCGCTCTGGCTGGAAGAAAAACCCCTTAAACGTTGAAGGAAGCTTCATCACACATGAGGAGATCCTCCCGACAAGCCACCGAGGGGAGAAAAACTTTTAACGCGCAGGAGCTCCTGCGGTAAAAAAAATCACTCCTTTGCCACTTGTGCTTTCTTCCCGAGTCTGAGCCCAATCTTGTCCTGGACTCTGTATGTACTCATGAAAGGGACTGTTAAAGACTATTTATTTCTTTTGGAGACATAGATGATAATGTTTTGTACCAATCTGTTTGCTGAGTACCATTCAACTAAATAAATACTCTATTTTAGCCATCCACTAAGTCTGATGGACTAACGGATTTTAAGATGAAAAATCAAGATGGAAGTCTCAGTGATGGGGGCTCACATCGATAGTACTAGGAAAGGCAGGGCCCAGCTCCTCAGGACTCCTCCAAAGACCTCAGGACTCCCAATGCCAAGAGGATGTGAGAGATGAGTTTGGGGGCTCAACTCATTAGTGAGAGCGAGAGTTAAGTGTCTCCGAGTAGTTATTACTCACTCACATAGGTAATAAGCACTCTCTGTGTGTATATGTATATTATATATATGTGTGTATAAATAATAAGTACTCTATAATATATATTATACATAATACACATAATAATATATAACATAACAAATAGTATATAATAAGCATGTGTGCTTTACCATTTAAGGTAAAAAAAACCGTCTCGGCGAGTTGACTCGGTACCAACGAGACCTCTGGAAACCCATGTCCACACACAAATGTCAGCAGAGATGTTGATCGGGTATGTCCCAATCAGTTTGTACATTCTCACAGCAAATCTCATTTTAATAAATGACCTCTTTTGGTCATCTTCACCCCCCTCCAGTAAGGAGGGGTGGTGAGACAACTTAGAAGCCATCAAGTTCAATCTTCTCATTTTACAGATGAGGGAAACTGAGACAGAGACAGACAGTGGTTAAATGATCACTGCTAGTGCGTGTCTGAGGCCATATTTGAACTCGGGAAGATTGTTCTTCCTCCCTGTGTCCTAGCTGTCCCCAAGAGCATGCACCCAAATACATCTCAGTGAGGGGAAAGGCAGTGTTGAGATGGAGGGCGTCGAGTTTGAGATCAAATCATCCCTCCACTTCCAAGTCAACAGCTGATGGAGGTCTTGTCAGCTCTGAGCTGGGGTCTCCTGTAAACACCCCCCCCCAAGGCACCTCATTTCTAAGCAAAATAAGGACCAGAGGTCTGACACCAATCTGTGCTTTTGCACAAAGCTTCTGAAACCAAGTCCGATTCTATCCATCGGCACGTGGGCACCGTGCGTGAAATCCAGCATTTCTTGTCAGCGAGAAGCAGGGAAACAAGCCGAGGTGGGACGGGAAACCCAAAGGGCTTGGCTACCCTGAATCAACTTAGCCAGTCGTGATATGGGCTGGAAGTTTAGGAGTAAGCCCGTCCCCGAGGCTGGGCAAAGGGTGCTTTCCGGTGTGGTCCACAGGCCCAGGGAGACAGCTGCTGAGACGCAGTGTATGTGAACTAATGCTCACTGTGCTTGGACTCCAGAAAAGGAAAGGGCAAAGGAGTCTTCTCCTTCTCCCTGGGACGGCCCTGTCCCATCAGCCCGGATATGGGACACCCGGGGCGAAAAGTTTCCTGTTCTGATGCCGTTTTTGTGATTAACTTCGTGAAATCCTTGTCCCACGTGGTACCAGACAGGCCTCTGGAACCCTACCGATTTTTGCTTTTTTTCCTTTTTATTGCCAGTTTCTACCTCTTGGGTTTAATTATCTGCTCAGCTGTCACTCAAATCAAATGTTTCCCTCTCTTGACTTGGCTCACCCGGTTTCACCTACAAACTAGACTGTCCCAGTGACATTAGCCAGTGGTAAAGGAGGAAGGAGAAGTGGAGGAAAGGGGAGAGGATAAAACTGGAAGGAGGCAACCATGAGCCCAAGATGGCCACCAAGGGATCCAAGAATCTTGGGAAAGACCCCAAGCCTTTAAGATGGCAGAGAGGGGCCCTTAGAAGTGAAACCTACTGTGCAGGGTCATTCTGGGGACTAAATGAGATCATATTTGCAGTGTCTGGCACATAGTAGGATGCTTATTCCCTTCCCTCTCTCCCCATATATTCATAAATGAGATGGTTGTATGATAATCATAAAAATAAATTTCTATACTTGACTCCAACAAACATTTATCAAGCACTTACTGTATACCAGTCACTGTGCAAAGTAACAACGATTAAAAAATAAGATGAACTAGTCTCTGCCCTCAGAGAGGCTACATTCTCAGGCTAAAGTAGAGAGAGCCCAAGGATGTACACACACGATAATATGGGGACGCTGCCCGGAGGAGGGGGATTTGTATGAGCCTCGAAGGAGCTGGGGATTCAGGGAGGGCGCTGCAGACATGTAGGACGTCCTATACAGAGGTAAAGAGAAAGAAGGAGCACCTGGTTCAGGGAACAGCGAGAAACCAAGGGAGGCGGACTGCGCGACAGCTCACGAAAAATCCAAGCAAACTGGAGAGTGGGGGGCAGAGTTAGGGGCTGGCCGGCTCAGGAGGCGTCCAGGGGGCACCCTCCCAACCACAAATGTTACTGCAAGGTTTAGCTCAGAAACCCCTCTGGAGCCAATTGTGCCAGACCGGCCTGCCCACGGGCAGCTCTCCACAAAGATCTGGGTTCCGTCCTGATTTGGCAGGTGGGATCTGAAAGCCAGCCCTCTGACCACTGTGGAGTACTGCCTGGGGGCAGAAGGCTGTGATGGGCTCTGATTCTTCTCACGAGATTGCCACAACTGTGAATGAGAAGGCGGCGCCTTTATTCTGGGGGACACCTGTGGGCAGCCGCACGTGAACACGCCGGCGGTGGGAGAGCCCGTGGCCCGCGTGGCCGAGCACTCACCTCCCGTGTCCGTGTCATGGAAGTTGGGATCCAGGCCCCTCTCCAGCATCTTGGAGATCTTCTCCACTGAGTGATGCTGGATGTGGTCCATGCATTTCCTCAGGTTTGTCTGCAGAACCAAAGAGGGACAGTTATTCCTCAGGGAAGTCCTCGAAGGACAGCCAAGGAGCCTTCTCCGCTTCGGCTCTTTGTTCTGGGGAAGCAGGGCACGGAAGTCCACAAGCCCTGGAGGCCCCGGGTCCAACTGTCCCCAGCTGGGGGAGAATCCCGCCGGCAGGGAAGGCCTCTCTCCCTGTCCTGCTCCCCAGTAAAAGCCTCTGGGAAGGCCTCAGTCTGCACTCCTCTGCTCAGCATTAATGCCAGGGGAAAAGGAAAACTGGCTATCTGAGAGGTCGGGGGGTCCATCTCCACAGTTATAAAAGCATTTATTTACTCCTTACTGTGTACGTGGCTCTATAGGAGACCAGTAAGTCACAAGCCACGTTCTCTACAGTTACAGGGAGAGATCCTCAGTCACCACATGGGTCATTTCAGACCTAGTATATACAGAGCCCAGGCACCGGACTGGCTGAGACTCCGAGGTTAGTTCTGATTAGATTCTGGCTCTGATGGAAATCCCAGTCGAAGACAGAGGATGGGATATAGACAACTGAACATTACACGAGACTCCAGAGTTAAGTACAATATTTAGTCATTCAACAGGCTTTTATTAAGTACTCACTGTCACTCAGGCAGTCAATAAATATTTATTAAGAGCCTATTGTGAGAAGAAAAAGCCACATTGGGGATTAAAAAAAGAAAAAAGAAAGAAAGAACAAAGAAAGAATGGGGAAGGAGGAAGGGAAGGGGGAAAGGGAGGAAAGGGAGGAGGAAAGGGAGAAAGGGAGGGAGGAAGGGAGGAAGGAAGAAAGGGAGGAAAGGAGGGAGGGAGGGAAGGAATAAAGGAGGGAGGGAAGGAAGAAAGGAGGAAGGAAAGAAGGGAGGGAGGAAGGGAGGAAAGTGGGAGGGAGGGAGGAAAGAAGGGAGGGAGAGAGAGAAAAGGAAAGAAAGAGGAAAGAAGGAAGAGAGGGAGGAAAAGAGGGAAATAAAGTCTGGTGTTTTAAGGGCTCTTCTGAAAGAGCTCAGCACCTGGCATAGACAGGAGGCACTTAATAAATGCCTGTTGATGTTTTTGCCTTATCTCTCCAGCACTCAGCACAGAGCCTGGAATACTAATGGAGACTTTCTAAGTGTTTGATTATTTTTTTGTCCCATCTCTCCGGCTTAGCACCAAGCCTGGAGCCCAGCAGATGCCCAACGTCTGTTGCTTCTTGATCAGTGCTAAGGGGAAACACTCAAGCCCAATGAGGTGACATCTTCTAGAGCCAACCCACCTTGGTATGGAGCTTGGCCAGCTGCTTCTCATCCAGATTCGCCTGCTTGTACACCCGCCTTTTGTACCGGAACTGAGAAAACAAACGGCAGAGCAGACAGAATTTTCCCATGGAGTCTACGTAAGAAAGGTGAGCCCAAAAGCTGATTTCGTTCCTCCCCAGAAGGGAGGGATGCGGGCAAACGGCCAGAAATCACATCTTGTTCCAGGGCACCCCCAAACATCAGCCTCCCGACGGTTTTCCACCAAGGACTCCTGTATCCCAGAGGCGACAATCACCTTCATAATCACTTTCTCTAAAACATCCAGTTCTGCTTCTTCATGCCCCTCAACAGCTAAGATCAAGGCTTTTGTCCCAGAAGGCCGGCCTGGTCCCAGAAGCCCCTTGGTGACAGAAGCCCAGTCGTCCCCAGCCCTGGCTTTCAGAACAGGCCCACAGGGCCTTGATTCTCCTGTGGCCCCTGGAGCACGCCAGGCTGCGTGAGCAGCTCTTTCTTGCCCAGGACCCTCGATGCCATGTAGCACCTTTCTTAATTAGGGAGGAGGGGCAGAAGTGGGTTAGGGTCACTCGCACTGGGCCCTTCCTTGAGCCAACCTCTCCTGCCCTGTCATGAGCTCGCCCCTCCGGCTCTGAAAGGCTGTGGATGACCCAGGCTTTTTAGTTTGCCTTTTTCTTTATCCCTGGAAACGGAGATGATTCCATGGGGAAAAAAAAAATCAGGGCTTATTGTGATTTTCTTCTTTATTAAACTGGTTTTTCCTTCCCTCTTTCAAGAACTTTCCACGGACCCCAAGTGCATACAGAAAGAACAGACAGTCTATTGGCACCTGAATACTGGAGCTTAAAACCAGACCCACAGAACATCCGGGTCTGCTTCTAAAGGGTCTGGCCCCAGCGGGCGGGGAGGCTGAGCCTAAAAGTCCTACAACAAAGGCATCCCGGGGGCTTTCCAGGACAACCTCCTGCCCCCCACTGGGCTCCGGCCTCTCAGGACAAATCCGAATTCCTCCTCGGCAGGGGGGAAATGAAACCCAGGGAGGGCTTCGAGCCTTGTTTATCTTGGCAGATCAGGGAGTTTCGAGGCAGCTCAGGAAATGCCCGGGAGTTTCAGGGCAGAAAGGGCCTGCTATTCATCCTCGGCCTGATTAGGGCAGGGGCGTGGATGGGCCACAAGGGCTCCCAGCTCCCCTCTCCTATCACCACCGTATAGATTAACACATTCCAGCAACATTCCAACTGTGAATGTGCATCGGGAAGGGATCCATTATCAGAGGAGGGATTAAGAGGATGGAATGGGGGAGGGTTGGTAGGAGCCCACTGGGGAGGAACAATGGTTTTCTTGAAGCAGTGGGCCCAGCCGCATCCGTTAGCCCTCTCGGCCCACGGCCCACCCTCCCTGAAAGTGGGGCCGATCGGCCCAGAGCAGAGAGCAACACTGGCAACACCGGCTACTCTCCCGGGACAGAGGCCATACTCGTGTCCTCGGACAGCAGGAGGAAGGCGGGCGAGCGGCCGGTCAAACCACCTTTAGAGGTGACCAGCAGAGCCCCTGGGAATAAGCTTGGGAGGAAAGAAAGGTGCTCTCGAGTAACCGGGAAATTTGGGCCCAGATCCTACTTGTCCCCTTGTCCTTCTCTGGTAAATTTGGGAATCATGGAGAAATTCAGCCTTATCCAAATATTTGCGACGAAGCCGATGATTAATTTTACGGAGGGCTTTTAAAGCTTGTAAAACACTCAACGGGCGCTGTCTCGTGTATCCTCCTCACAGTTACCCCACTAGGAAACACTCTTATTGTCCCCATTTTATAGATAAGGCACAGAGAAGCTGATTTAAGTGACTCGCCCACGATCACATAGCCAGAAAGTGGGAGTGGAAGGCTCGGAGCTCAGGTTTTCCCCACTCTCTCTCATAAAGGGTCTGCTTCCTTCTAGGAAAGTATTCCCACCTGCCTCAAATCTGGGACCCAGAGGCCTCAGCGGGGTTTCCTCCCCCTCCCCGCCACGGCCGCTTTCATCGGGCCTATTTTCTCCACGGCCGATACCTCCAGAGAAGGGATTCCTTTGGGCACGTGCTGCGGGTACTCCCTGAGGAGGCGCTCCTCGTCCAAGAACTTCCCGTCTCTCCCATTGCTGGCAGGTTGGAACAGCCCGTAGTTGAGAACATCCTTGAGACTCTGGTTCAAGGTGCATAGAATCCGCTGCTTTGCCACCCACACAGAAGCATCTGGGTTAAATCGGATGCATTTCTGGTAAGGAGGAAAAAAATACAATTAAGTCTTAGTAACTTCTTGGGGTTAGTGCGACAAGCGGCTCTCACGTGGAGGGGACCCAGAAGCCTCTGGTCCGACACCCTCGTGAAGCAGTCTTCTGCTCAGATGGCCACTCTCTACATTCAGGGCAGTGGTCTAACAGGAGGAGCTGAGCCGGAGGACCCGGATTCGAATCCCACCTCTAACACTTTTTATGAGCCCCTCTCCTGATCTGCAAAACAAGAAACTTGGACTAAATCTGAAATGAGAAATGTGCCAAGGGAAATAAAGGAACAGGTTGGACTACGTGAGCCTGCAGAGCTGTTTGCATTTCTTGTCAATAAACAAGAGATCCTCCTTGAGCCAGCACAACCCTCCCCCAGTCATTACAGCCACAGAAAACAGCTGACCATGACATCAGGCGACCTGACCCCAGACGCTGGTGGCCCCAGGAAGCCCAATCTCGTGAGAATGAGCAGGAAAGGGGTTTTCAAACCCAGAACGACCAAAGAAACAGCTGGCAGGATGACCATTTCCTTCTTTTGGCTTCTCCCCTGAGATTTTAAGCTTCTCGAGGGTAGGGAGACTTTTTCTCACATTCCCTGAGACTCTGGATTTAGACTAGAGTAGGTACTTGATAAATGATCATCCATTAAGGTTAAATGAGTGGGAAAATGCAAATCAGATTTCCTGGCAACTCTAGGGAAACCTGTGTGAGTTGGCATTGGGGGGGAGGGAGGGGGGGAGAGAGGCCTGGCCACCCAAGGGAGGTGCCCTCTGCCTTTTTCTGGTCTCGGGGCTCTCACTTTACTACCCAGTAACACATGACACAGGCTTTGGGTTCAGTCATTCAAATCCCTGTATACTAGGTACCTATTGTCTACGCTGGACGAGCCTCAAAAGCCCACCATGATGAGGATTTCAGGGAATGGCTACCACCTGGGCCCTCTCAGAAGGAAATTCATAGCACCTTGCTAAAGGTTCCAGTTCCTTAGAGGTGCAAAACGAAGGCATTCATCTTGGGGGAAACAAATCTATGCACTGGGACCAGCTGAGACTGTGAACATCCTAGAGTTCCACCTTCCTCCTAGAACTCCCCTCCATGTCACGGGAGCTGCTTCCAGGAGTACACGTGTGGGTCTTGTCAAAGGATGACTCCACATGGGATGGACTCCCCAGCCCCAGAGTGTGTCAGGAAACAGGGTCCCCACTTGGTTACCCCAGCACCCGGGTCTCCAAGAGAGAAGAACAAAAAGACTGCGATGGAACAATGGGATGCCCTGAGCCTGAAGCACGTCCCACATGGAACAGCAGCAGAATCACCGGGCTCTAAGTCTGCTAATTGCATCTCAAGTGAAAGGCCAGCAGACAGGACTTGCTCCTCCTGCTCCCCTCACAGGGATCCCTCCAGGAGACCACAAAGCTAAGCAGTTTGCTGATAAATGGTCCTCAGCCTATGAACAGCCACCCTAGGAATGGAGGGACAAATGCCCAGGGGCTCACAGGCGAGGAATCCCCTTTCCTTTTGTTTGATGGGGTGCTGCAGGATGAAGAGCTCAGCAAGGGGAGAATGGTTCGGGAAACTCTTACAGAACTTGACTCTTTAAATGAACAACTTCAGCCTCAAGGGAACTTCAAATTGTGCCCAATTTATAATCAACTAATAACTATTTTTTGAGCACCTACTGTGTGCAGGGAATTAAGAACCCAAAGTCAGAAATTAAACAATGCCTGCTCCCAAGGAGTTTGTGTCGCCTCCACATGAACACATCACGTGGGAGGACCTGTAATTTCCGCCATTAATCCACAACCTCCTTCTAGTTTCGGCTCTTATAGAGTCGCCCAAAGCTCAGCAAAGTTGAGGAAACTCTTCTTAATGATTCAGTGAGTGTCAGAGAGTAGAGTCTGCTCGACTCTATCCACTGGACCAAGGGACCTCTGAATATGCTGATTGGGAACTTTTAAAACTGAAAGTTTTTATTAATATTGCTCTTTCTTATAGCATCAAAGCTATTCCAAATACCCCTCCTCCTCCCTCTCCCAGAGAGCTAGAAATATGACAAACTACTCTGAGAGGGGGAAAAAAGTCAGCATAAACTGATGAATAAATGAGAAAAGTTCAAGAATAAATACAATATACAACACCTGTAGCTCTCCCCCCTCCACAAAGGGACAGTGAGGATATCTTTTCATCCCTCATCTTTCAAGTCCTGGTGATCGTCATGATTTTCTTCTGGACTAACTTTATAAAATCAATTTCAGGCTCACTTAGAGTTGAGGGAGATTCATCGAGTCTCTGGCCCACTTTTTATAAAGTTGGAAACTGAGGCCATGAAACAGGAAGAGAAATTAGGTCACGATTGTAAAGCTAGGACATTGGACCCGAGTCAGGGTACGGAGCCAGATCCTCTGACCAAAATGTACTTTCCAAGACCACCTGAGATTTCAGGGAGAGTTTTTTGAAAGTCATTGGGGAGTCTCCCAATGGGGCCTGACCTAGAAATTCACACAGGACAAACTACATGGAGGAAGGATGCTGATTTGCTCAGAGAAGGAGCTGTAGGTACCTAATGGTGGCGAACTTGTCACAGAAAGCATCCGAATGAAGTCTAATCTTAGCCAAAGAGCTGCATGCAGCCATGCCCAAAGGACCGCTCACACTGGGAAGCCCCAGGAATCTGTCCTAGGACGTAAGGTGTCCAACCCTGGGTAGTTGGGGTGGGCTTGGAGTCAAGAAAAGCTCAGTTCAGATCGGGTCTCAGATACTTATCATCATTACTTACAAGCTTTGTGACCCTGGGCAAGTTACCTAACCTTTCCCTAGCTCAGTTTCCTCAACTATAAAATGGAGATAATGAGTTACCTCCCCATATTGTGGTGAGGATCAAATAAGATAATAATTGTAAAGCTAACTTAGCACAGTATTTAGCAAATAATTGGTACTTCGTAAATCCATCCACTCTTCCTCCCTTCTTTCTTTCCTTTCTTGTTTCTTCCTTCCTTCTTTCTTTCCTTCCTTCTGTCTGTCTTCTTTCCTTTGCTTTTTCCTTTCCTTTCTTCCTTCCTTTTCTCCCTCCCTCCCTTTATTTCCTTCCTTTTTTCTTTCTTTAGCAACGACTTGAATAAGGACATATCTTTCAGTTCTCTAGATGACACAAAACAGAGAGGCAAAGTGTACGCAATAGACTCAAAAAGTCTTCATGGAACCTCATTCTAATGGATGAGGAAGAGGAAGGCAAGATGCAGACAAAGAGCTTTAGGGGAAAAAAATCTAAGAAAGGAAAGAACTCTTTCTTTTGAGGGAAAGGGCCAATCAGAGAAGGCTCCAAGGAAGAGGAGACACCAGAAACGGTCCTGGAAGAAGAAGACAAGTTTTGATGGGTGGGTGCTCCTGAAAGGAGAGATGACCACTATGAATAAAGAGGCAGCTTGTAAGGAAACCTAATGAGGAGAAATGGCACTTGGATTCCAAAAAGTCAACTTCCCCACTAAGAGATGGGGGACCTACTTTAAGTGGAAATGATTTGGGGCAGATGTATTGAGAAGGCAGCTTGAGCTCTAGATGAGTCGCCCCAAGGGCTGCCTGGAGAATGAGGGAGGTCATTATCCACTGCCCTCTCTATTCGCCGACAACATCGGAGAATTCATTGCCCTACATTGTGAACATAAGCAGGGAAGTGTCCGGAGGAGGGTAATCACAGCAGGGAAGGGCCTGGAGAGCACCTCAGAGGAGAATGGACATGATTAGTCTGACAGGGAGAAGACTCAGAGAAGGACATGAGTTATCTGAAAGACTGTCCCGTGCAGGGAACAGGTCTACTCTGCTAGGCCCAAGGCAGAGCAATCAGCAGCAATGCACAGACATTATCTGGTACACTGTAGGTGCTTAATAAATGTGTGTTCTGATACACAGGATTCAGGTTGTCCAAAGGTGCAAGTAGGTGCCTTAACCAGGTTTGTTCTGTTAGCCCCAGCAATCAGCAGCAATGAACAGACAATATCTAGAACACCATAGGTGCTTAATAAATGTATGTTCTGCTACAAAGGAATCTTCCTTAGTGATGCAGGTCATCCAAAGGTGCAATGAGGTGCCTTAAACAGGTTTATTCTGCTAGACCGAGAAATCGGCAGCAATGCCCAGACAATATCTGGAACACCGTAGGTGCTTAATAAATGTGTGTTCTGATACAAAGGAAGCTTCCTAGTGATTCAGGTTGTCCAAAGGTACAATGAGGTGCTTTGAGAAGGAGTAACTTCACCCCCACAGAAGCTTCCAGGCAGAGGCAGGATGACCACTTGTCAGGGATGTTACTGAAGATGCTCCAGAGAAAGAAGCAGATGACTTCTGAAGGACGATGGCCAAAAGACTTGGGTTCGGGTCTCAGTTTTGCCAGCCTGCTTCCCTTGAGGTCTCTCTGAGCCTCCATTTCCTTCCTCCAGAGCTGAATAAAGGGGTGAACCACAGGATCCCCCATGGCTTCTTCTTGCTCTGACCATCTTTGCCATGTCCTTGACAACACGATAATTCTCTAAATTTGCTTAAAACAAGGGCTTCATAATGACTCTTTCAGAGGCAGAGAAAGAATATCTGGGTGACCTTGATAAAGAAGATTTATTCCATTTGGGATAATTAATGCAATTAAGGAACTCTAGGGTTTTTCTTAATTTAGCATTTATCCTCTGATATCAGGTAGAGCAGAAATGAGAGTGGGCTACTCTTTAGTTTTGTGTTTAGATAAAAGAAAATACTTCATTTGAAAGATAAAGAAAGGCTCAATTAGAAGCCAAAACCCCTTCTCCACCAAGAAAACCCCTTTCCTACAAAAATAATTGAGATCAAATCCATTCCCTGAAAATCAAAGCGCTTCTCTCCCTTTTCCTTTTTTCCAAAATCTTTCTGACCTGGAAAAATTGGTCCTAAACTATCTTGGGGCCCCAGATTTATGCCCAGAAGTGATCTCAGAGGACAGTTTGTTCAATTCTCATTTTACAGAGGGGGAAACTGAGGCCCAGAGTGATCAAGTGATGTCCAAATTTACAAGAGAAGCAAGCTAGAATTCTAATTCAGATCTCCCCTCTCTAAATCTGGGTCTTTCCATCACCTCTTTGCTGCCTCATGATACTTCTCGAAGAGTCAAATCCCCCCGTGGGGGCCCATTATGTCATTGAAAGATGAGAACACGCTATTTTAGGATACCTGCACAAGCTATTTTGGAAATCCTTACTCAGTCGTACCCTACTACCCTGGATAAAACTCATTTCCTCCGAAAGGGCAGAAGGAAGCCTCGGGCAGCAAAGGGGGCAGCAGCTGGTATGAAGGCCCACAAAGGGTACCCTCAACAATGAGACTAAAGCTTGCTGACCCCCCTCAGGTTTCCTTAACTCCATTTTACAGAAAAAGAAAAAACTCAAATAATTAACTGACCCATTCACGGGGCAAAGCGAGGAAATATTGTCAGAGGCAAGATTACACCCCACGAGGTCGTGCTTCTTCTACGGTGACCCCCAATGTCACCTTCTCCCCTCACATCCCGGGAGGATGCTCACTCGGTCACTCACTCACTCACTCATTCATTCAATATCCATTTCTTGAGGACAGTCTGCTCCATGAAAAGCTTTAAAAGTATTGGGTAGAGTTTTCCCTGCCTGACAGATGGGAAGGCTGAGGCACTGAGAGATGGGTCAAACCTGCATCAAATTTGGGATCTGGAAACTGGCTCACAAGCGTCTCCATGGCCAAGCAGAGCGATGGAAGGGAGCTCAAATCTGGGGGTTTCTTTATGTATTTGGCAATGAATGACTAATTTAATATAATATATACATATGAATAAGTAGATAAATGAGCAAATGAAAGAGTAATTTAACATAATATATATATACATATAAAATAAATGAGTGAATAAAGGAATAATTTAATATATATACATATAAATAAGTAAATGAGTGAAGTAATGAATGAATGAATGAATGAATGAAAGCTGATTCAGAAGAAGTGAAATGTCTTAGGAACAGGATAAGACATGAACTTCATGGCCTGGAGAGTGCCAGCAGTCCAGTGGGATTTATGGAGTTTTCCTTCTGCAATGGTTGCAGACTCGGTGGCTGCTGAGGTCCCGCAGCCCTCAGAGAAGCTGCCCCTCCTCCCTAAGACTCCGTGAATCCCTTAGTAGGGTCTGCAGAAATTCAAACAGAGGCACGGCCCCAGGAGCACCCCAAGTAAAATGTTCTCTCTCAGGGGCTGCTGCTAAACCATTCCTTCCTTAGAAAATATTAACCTAATGGCTAACAAAGGGAGGCAGTGAATGAACAGCATTCTGAAATGATTCACAGAGGAGAGAAAGGGAGGGGAGAGAGAGAATGAGG
Organism: Antechinus flavipes; assembly: GCF_016432865.1. Classification (NCBI taxonomy): domain Eukaryota; kingdom Metazoa; phylum Chordata; class Mammalia; order Dasyuromorphia; family Dasyuridae; genus Antechinus; species Antechinus flavipes. Next base: position 260,523,018 of record NC_067403.1, read on the forward strand.
GGGGAAAAAGGGAGGAGAAAAAAAGGAAAGAGAATGGGAAGGGGAAAGGGAAGAGGAAGCAAGACAGAGGGATATGAGAGAAGGATGGAAGGAAGGAGAAAGGGAGAAGAGAGGAAGATGGGGCTGAGGGAAAAAAGAGGGGTAGAGGATGTGGGGAAGGAGAGGGGAGAAGGAAAGGGAGAGAAGATAGAGGCAGAATGGAATATAGGGGAGAAGTCCCGCGTAATCTCAGTTCCCATTGCCTTCAGCACGAGACTCAGCCAAATCCCAAAGCTAATCCCAAAGTAATGAGAAATTCCTTTTAAGTGGTTCAGAAGAAATCAGGGGAGGCAAAAGATGGAGGGCAAAGGGAAGGAAAGGCGGAGAGCAATGCAGCGTCCTCCAAGGCTCAGTCCCCGTCGGCCGTCCTCTGCCAGAGCTGGGTGTCTGGCACTGGAGGGAGCCAACGGGGGTCTTGCGCATGGCACACAGTAGGTGCTTGGCAAAGGCTTTTTGATTGAGAGGCCTGAATTCATGGAAGAATCCCCATCTTAGGGGATGAGGCTCCACACACTAACGCCAGGGAGGGGGCCCAGAGCCTGCAGCTTCCCTGGGGCCGGGAGCCTCCCCTGCTGATGGAGGGCAGGCGCCCCCTTCGTGATTTCTGGATGTAGAAGGTACACAGGGCAGCTAAAGGTGGGATGAAGCGGGTGGTCTCGCCACCAAACTGCCACAAGACCTTAAAATCAGCTAACCCAATTCAGGTAAAGTGTGGAACGAGTCTCAGTCAAAAACTTCTACCTAGTCACTCTTGTGGTCCAAGAGTCAAGATGTGGAACTCGCCTCAGAGAAAAGTGGTTCAGGTTTACAAGGACCTATGACTAGGCCCATTTTACAGAGGAGAAAACCGGGGCCTAGAGGACCTACTAAGCGAAGGAGAGGAGATTCGCACCCGGGGTCTGCTTGACTCCTAGTCACTCACTCTGTGTCCTGAGCCACGGACGCTGCCCCCAAATTTCCTCAAAGGTTTCAGGCTGGGCCATGGCGGCCAGGACCCCGCCCCTGCACTGTCCCAGGGAGCCGAGGGCACAAGCCTGACCCAGGGACAAGTGGCCAGAGGCAGTTTCCTCCATAAGAGCCATAAGCAGAAAGGGAGCTTCGGGGTGGCGCTCCCCAGCCCCCCAAGCACCCGCTGGGCAGGGGTGGGGGCAAGGACCTCTCCGGTGAAAAAGATCCCATGACGAATTCACTTCATGAGTCACTCGCAGGATCCCATTGTGCTTTTAAAAGTCAGCGACCAGAAGTCGGGAACAGAACACGCTGTGGGCAGAGCCGCAAACGGGGCCGAGCTTTCTGGAAAGCCGCGGGCAATCGCCCGAGCTAAGGCGCCCAGCTGTTATCCGCTCTGGCCCGAGCGCAGCCCCAGCGGGTCCAAGACAAAGGGAACGGGCCCGCCGGGGGGCAAAGTATTCCGAACGGCAATTTGTATTTTTATTTTTGTTCTCTGGTTGCAGAACAGTGGAAACAAAGGAGCTGCCCCGTGATTAGCGGATGGCTGACTCAGATTTGAAATCGGAATACATTACTTTCCTGTGATGAATTCTGAGAAATTTGAGCAAGTTGGTTTGCACTTAGAGAAAAAGAGAGCGAGCCAGGCCAGCGGCCCGTGGGGACAAGCCAGAAAGACCGGGGTTCAAATGAAGTCTCGGACACTTAGTTGTGTGACCTTGGCCAAGGCACCTCTGCCTCAGTTTCCTCATCTGTAAAATGGGGATATTGATAGAACCTATCACCCAGGTAATAGGGGAGGAGCAAATGAGATAATTATTGCCACGGTGCTTAGCACATTGTAGGCGCTATACAAATGTCAGCTGTTGTTGTGGCTTATTGTTACTATTTTTATTATTGGAGCCCGGGTGCCTAGGATGACAGTGCTCCCTGGGCCCAGGACAGGGGAGCTGTTATCAGCTAGAATCTGTACCAGAAGAGGGAGTCCTCACCCTCATGATCGGACCCCTCTCTCTCCTCACTTATAAGCACTTTTCTTTCGCATCTATTTTGTTTTCCCGTGTCTGGGCCCGCGGCAGCTCCGTGCCCAGCCCAGGAGAGGTCTCTGTCTCCCCGTCTCCTAGCCTGGTGCCCGACAGACGCCAAGGATTTAATGGAGTTTACTGAATAGAGCCGGCCTCACGGTCACCACAGGGGACGCTGCGGGAAGCCCGGTTCTATGGGACCAATGAGGAGCCTTTCCCGCCTCTCGTTTGACAGGGACAGAGATGACAGAAAAAGGGACCCCAACGTCACCCGCCTTCACTGAGGCAGAAACTGCTTCTGTCTATTGTACGGGCCGGGATTAAGGCGGGGGAGGGGGAAACTGGGGGAGGGGGAGACATCGGTAACTCACAGGACTGTGAAAAGCAAAAGGCAAAAATCACAAAACCTAAAGAAAATCGATGAAGTGAGAGCGGCTCCGAGAGCCCCACATCCTTCAGAAACAGTGGTTCCAAACCAGGAGGGAGCTGGCTCGGGGGGGGGGGGGTGGCCACAGAGGCAGAAGCGAGGGCTGGGGTCCTCAGCCTGGTGGCTTAAAGCAGCTGGAAGGTAAGGATCCCAGCGGGCAAGCAAAAGGAGAACAGGAGACCCAAAGGACAGCCCGCAGCCCCGGAACGACCAAGGGACGTGATCAAGAGGGAGGGACACGATTCTCTGTCTCCCCCGCCCCCCGTCCCAAACTGCATTTTACATCCGCAAATCCCAAGGTCACTTAGAGACCCAGCACAGCTGGCCGGCCATTTCCCATAAAGCCATAAGGCTTGTGTTTCTGTGGGTGACAAGTGGGGTCCCACGGCGGGGAGGCCGACCCCGAGGCCGGTGGGAATCCCTGCGCTCACTAACTCTGGCAGGACATCAGAGAGCAAAGAGCCCGGCAGGATACGGTGTCCAGTGCCGGGGATCAGTCGGAATTATATTTGACAGCAGGTTCTAAGAACACGTCTCCCAGCTAAAGATGCTCTTGATGGACGGAGCGCCCCCTTCTCCTGGGGGCAGGAGGGGAGTCTGTGCCGTGAATATTCTCCCCGAGACCATCGGGTTCTCCTGCAGCCTCCGGCCTCGTGAGCCGTGGAAGGGAGCCACAGCCTCGGATGTCAGGATCCCTCCCGGCAGGGCCGCAACTCCAGAAAACATTAACAGAGCCCCGAGATGTATTGACTTTGGCACGAGCGGGGGCTTTGCAAACAGGCAAGACGACTGTGACTGCTCTGAGCCCAGAGTCAGCACAATAGAGGGCATTGTGAGTGCGGAACAGCGGGCAGCCCCGGGGAACAAAGGGCTCCCACCCACCTTCCCTCAGCCAATCCGAGGTGCTCTCGCAGCCGGTCCCGGGATGGGGAGCTTCAAGGGACCCAGGGCTTGGCCAAGTGGGAGAAACTGAGACCCGCAGAGGGGATTCTCTGCCCATGGTAACCCTGGGAGCAAGAGGCCGAACTTCAGACCCTGGGGGGAACGTACGGGAAGCCTTCTACCTTCCCGCTTGGGACCCCTAGCCAGGAGGCTACACTTTCCCTGGGTGCGGGAGTCACTCCACCAACAGTCGTTTATTAAGCACTTGCTTTGTGCCGAGCAAAGAGGGGCAAAATCATTCCCCCCTCCAGGAGTCTGAGGGAAACGGCTACGAATCTCCAAGATGTGACAGGATAAATCAGCCATCCCTTTATAGGGAAGAAGCCATCCAGAAAGGAATGAATAAAGGGCCCCTGCTAGGGGATGACGGGGTTTGAGCACAGACGAGGGATCTCTGACGCTGGTCTCAGAACCAAAAAACGTCCTGGGAGTACGGACAAGGGGAAAGGAACGTTCCCTGAAATCCAGACTTCGGGCGCGTTTCTCACTTCCAAGATTCCAAAAGGACAGAAGAAGGAAGACCATCGGTGCAATTCCGCGCTCTTTGTGTGTCGGGATTCGGAAACATCTCTGGCCCTCGTGACCGTGTAATTGGGAGCGCAAATTCAGGGCCTTTTCCCAAAGTGCGCTCACGTGCAGGGACAGACTCACAGATGATCTCGCCCGTGATGGACACGGAGCTGGGGAAGCCCAGAGAGGCTAAAATCCCGTGATTCCCTACAGCCTGAATCAAGAAGGAGCTCTGCATGCAGGACACCATTTCCTAGAGTTCCTGAAGCCTTAGTCAGTACTTAACTGCATTCATCTCGCAATCGCGAGCAGCTCCCAATCAATTGGATTTAATGGAAAGGAAATTCTGAATTTAGCACCTGTGGACAAGGGATCAAATTCTGATCCAGATCATTACTCACTTCGTGACCCTGGAGAAATCACTTCCTCTCTCTCTCCCTGGGGCTCAATTCCTTCAAAGTATAGACATGAGAGGATTTGACGGAAGAAGAGGGCAATTTAATTTAGAAAACGTTTACTAGGTGAAGCTAGGTGGCGCATGTGGGAGCACTAGATGTGGAAGCAGGAAGACATTTTTCTGGGTTCAAATCCAGCCTCAGACATTTACTAGCTAAGTGACCCTGGGGCAAGACACTTCATCATCCTGTTTGCCTCAGTTCTTTATCTGTAAAATGGGCTGGAGAAGGAAACGGCAAACCATTCCAGTATATTCTCCAAATGGGGTTAGGAAGAATTGAACATGACTGGGATGACTCCATAAGGACAATCCAACGTGTTCTGCAGGAATTCAGGAACTCCGGATGAAAATCCTCGCTCTGCTACCTAATTGTTGGGAGCGTTTTCCCCTCCCCTCTGGCCTCAGTATCCCTATCTACAAAGTGGGGGGAGGACAGGGTCACTGCTAAGCTTTCTTCCATTGTAGATTCTCCAAATCTACCATCCCACGTGCTCAATGTCCACTAACTCTGGGTGCTGTCCAAGGTTCTGCGACTAAAAAGCCACAAACAAAACGATTGCCATGTACAGTCTACCGAGGGAACAGAACAGGCCCAGAGCTAAGAAAACACAAAGTGTACACAACACAAAGTGATTACAAGATGTAAAGAGGGCTCACAGCTGGCAAGGGGAGAAAACCAGCTAGCACCTGAGCTGGCCTCTGAAGGCATTTTCTCTCTGAGGTTGCTTTGAGCTCTAAATCCTATTATCTCCAGGAATCTTTTGATTTTGCACAAAACGGGCCCCTTTCCCAGGGAGAGACTAAGTTAACCTGTCTGGCTCTGATGCACATGTGACCTCGGATCAGTGCCTCCATTTCCCAGGATCTCACTTTCCTCATCCATATAATGAGGTTTCCTGATGTTGACTTATGATCCACTGATTTTATGATTTATTTACTTCCAGAATAAATTTAACCAAATCCTTGATAATCAAAACAAAATTTATGTGAAAATATGAGCTGGCCCTGGGTCCCAGGGAGGATTGAGGACATAGGGGAACATGTAGGCAATTAAAAACGTCAAACAAACCAACTAAGCCCACGCCAATGGAATATGAAGTCTTTGAGAGCCAGGACTGTGTCCTTTTGGGGTATGTGCTCTCAGCATCTGGCACAGCACCTGGCACAAAGTCACAGCTTTAAAATTGCTCCTGAAGTGAAATCGCTGAAAGATTTTGGGCTATCGAGGTTCTGCTACATCAGGCATGTCATCTTTGACAACCTTATTTATGAAGTCAAGAGATATTTATCTAGGATGACTCAGGGGTCTTATCTACACTGTACAAAGCAGAATGAGAGTCACTTGATAGAGTTTGACTGATAGCACTGACTGAAGAGATACTGAGCTGCTACTCCTGCTACTACTGCTGCTACTTCCATTACTATTATTACTATTATTGCTACTATTACTACCACTAGTGCTACTATTATTACTATTGCTACTGCTACTACTACTACTACTACTACTACTACTGCTACTATTATTGCTATTGCTACTATTACTAGTACTGCTACTATTATTACTATTGCTACTACTAATATTACTATTACTACAACTACTGCTATTATTATTACTATTGCTACTGCTACTACTACTACTATTATTATTGCTGCTATACTACTACTATTACTATTACTACTACTACTATTATTACTATTGCTACTACTACTACTATTACTATGACTACTTCTATTATTACTATTGCTACTACTACTACTATTACTACAACTACTTCTGCTACTATTATTACTATTGCTACTACTACTATTACTACGACTACTCCTACTATTATTACTATTGCTACTACTACTATTACTACGACTACTCCTACTATTATTACTATTGCTACTACTACTATTACTATTATTACAACTACTGCTACTATTACTATTACTATGACTACTGCTATTATTATTACTATTACTACTACTATTATTACTATTGCTACTATTACTACTATTACTATAACTACTTCTGACTATTATTACTATTGCTACTACTACTACTATTACTACGACTACTTCTGCTACTATTATTACTATTGCTACTACTACTACTACTATTACTATGACTACTGCTGCTACTATTATTACTATTGCTACTACTACTATTACTACGACTACTGCTACTATTATTACTATTGCTACTACTGCTATTACTACAACTACTGCTACTATTATTACTATTGCTACTACTTCTATTACTATTACTACAACTACTGCTACTATTACTATTACTACTACTACTACGACTACTGCTACTATTATTACTATTGCTACTACTGCTGCTGCTATTACTTGAATAAGATAATAACAACACAGAATAAAGTACTATATTAATTGGTTTCTCTACTTTGGGGGTTCAAAAGGTAATGATTCTTGGAAAACTCTGAGACCTTTCAGAGGTTATATTAGAACTATGTTCACAATAATACAAAGACATTTTAATTCATAACATAATAAATATGAATAGATAAAAGCACGTAAAGAAAATCTCTTTGGGAGAATTTAATTATTTTTAAGAGCATAAAGGAGTCAAGAGATCAAAAAGTTTAAGAACTGCTATTCTAAGGAAAGGAGGAATTCAGAAAAGGAAGAGCAGGACCCAGGTCACAGAGATTCCAGAAGTTTAAATCACAGAATAAGAGCTAGCTCCATCAAGTTATGCTTACTATGTACTAAATACTTTACAATTATTATCTCAGTTGCTCCTCACAACAACCCTGCATGGCAGATGCTATTATTGCTCCCATTTTACAGGTAAGAAAATGGAGGTAGTTAAAGGCTAATCAGCTTACCCAGGGTCACATAGCTAGATCTGAATTCAAGTCTTCTGGAGTCCAGGCCCCATGCTCTCCCCTGTGCTATCAGAGCTGGAAGCGACCTCAGAGGCATGTAATCTAGTTTACACCCAACTCTGTTCTCTGTGTCATCCTGAGGGATTTTTGCTTATTGATGTAGGATGAGGGGCAGCCCCTCCCATCTGGGACAACTCTAGTTTTAGGAAATTTTCCAATAATTGAGCCTTGGACTTCTCTTGTTCCCAGTCCTGCCCTCAGAGCCAAGCAGATCAGAGGAGAGGCAGCCCACTGGTAATAGAAACCATGTTGAATTTGGTGACCAGGGATCTGGATTCAAATCCAGCTCCGCCCCCTCCTATTGGAACCTTTGCCAGCCACGTCACTTTTGGCTCCTCCGTAAAGGGCTGGGGCTGGGCAGGACGGCTGCGCAGCCTGGGCTCTGAAGACACTCTAAGACCCGGTTCTCTGACCCTTAGAGGGGGTCTCAAGCTGAGAGAGAAGGAAGAGGAATGAAGAAATGACCGGGCCCAAGAACAATTCCAGCAGCTGGGCAAGGGCAGAGACCGCGGTGGGCACAGACTCCCTGTCCAGTGTCCTCGGGGAGCGAGACAAGACCTTCCTTAGCCAAGCCCAGAGGCGCAGACCCACCCCCCACACTAGCCGGGTCCTTCCAAATCCTACCGTCTGCTGCAGGTCCTGGATGATGACGCGAATGACCAGAGTGTTGCCCTGGCTCTCCTCCATCTTGACCGTGGGTTTCTCCGAGGTCGCCCGGATGGTGTCATAGATGGTTTCCTCTTTGGAGCTGTCCGACTCGGACTCCATCGAATAATCGGAAAAGCTCTGGGCCATCTCATCTTCGCTGGACGTGGGACTCCGCGGCATGGCTCCGAGGCTGCCTTGTCCCCTCCTGTCTTAGAAAAAAACCAAAGGGACAAAGCGGAAGCACATTTTAAAACTTGGGAAGGTAAAACAATGTTTTCAACAACTCAGAGAGCTCTTTTTCACTTCCTATTTATCTTTATAAGACTTATTTCTGTCTTCCCTTCCTTTACTCCCCTTCCCCCTCATCCCTCAAGTATTAGGGCCATGGAGTAAAGGATGATGGTAGCTTGAACATTTCTCTAAAAATCAAGACTTGGTCCAACCAAAGTGTCCAACAAAAAGAAACCCGTGGTCCAGGGCACGGGCATGTGGCGCTCTCAGTCCTGCGCTGAGCATCTTAACACCAATTTAATTCAATGTAATTTAACAAACATGGAGGATCTCCCTATGTAAGAAGCCATGCTAGTGATAAGAACAGAAAGAAGTAAAGGAAACAAATCCTTGCCTCAATAAACTCACATAATAAGGCAGTGCAGTGGGGAGCGTGTAATAGTGAGTAAGGGCAATATAAACACGAGAAAAATAAATTTCAATAATCAGAGCCGACATCGATATAACTTCTTAAGGTTTTCCTTAAAGTGTTTTACATCTGATATCTCGCATCATCCTTACAACCCTATGAGTTAAATCCCATTATTATCCTCATTTTACAGTTTAGGAAACTGAGGCAGAGGCTCACAGACTTACTCGGAGTCACACAGTAAGTGTACGAGACAAGAACTAAACCCAGGTCTTTCCCGACTATAAATCCCACACTCTATGCAGTGTGTCACCTGTTTTGCACATGAAAAAGAAAGAGGAGAGAAGAAAGGAAAGAAGGAGGGAAGGAGGAGGAAAAGAGCAAGACAGAGAGAGACAGAGACAATGAGACAAGATGAGAGGCAGAGAGAGGAAGAGAGGGAAAGAGACAGAGAGGAGAGAGGAAGAGAGACAAAGACAGAGACAGAGAGAAGACAGAGAAATGGAAAGGAGGGAAAGAGAGCGACAGACAGACGGGGGGGGGGGACATGGAGGGGAAACAGAGGACAGGCAGAGACAGAGAGCTAGGCAAAATTAGAGTAAAATTCACTTAGAGGAATGAAATATGTAGGTTTTCAAAAAAAAATAATGAAAAAACTAGAAAAGACATGAGCTTTTTAAGTTCTCCAGAGCTCCAAATATACTCTAAAGCAGTAATCACCAGGATATTTGGTCATGAGAAAAAATAGAAAAGGAAATCAATGGAACAGGCTAAATAAGAAAGTATTTTAAAAATTGACTCAATACTCCAATTACTGCTAAATCCATGAACATCACTGACTTGGGGAAAAGCTCCCTCTAAGATATGCTGAGGAAACAAAAAAGGAGTTGGACAAAATGAGGTTTAAAGCAACAGCTTACACCACGTGTCACAGTAAACTCAAAATGTATATAGCCTTAAAGGGCATGTGATTAAAAATATAAGAGAACAAGATGTCAAAGTTTTTCTAGCAATGGCCAAGAGGAGGTTTTAATCAAGCAAGGCATACAGGGAATCATGAAAGATCAAAACCGGTTCATTTTGATTATATAAAATTAAAAAGTAGTGGGGACAGAGCTAGAGAGAGAATGACCACTGTCTTATATGGAAGTTTAAGAAGGAACAGCCAGTTGGGAACGCCAGGAGGCAGTTGATTGGCTACAGAATCTGAACTCAGGAGACTAGGGCTGTACCTCTCTCTCTGGGCACATCAGCATAGAGATAATTACCTCTCCAGGAGGTTCTCTAGGTGAGAGACAAAGAGACAAAGAGAGAGACTCTCAGCGGAGACTGACAGGGAGGGGTTTGATAGGAAGCAGGAGAAACAAGAGGGAACCGTGTCACAAAAACAGAGAATCTGGGAGGAAAACCAAGCAGGGGCTCAAATACAACAGCCCAGGATAGAGGGTCGAGAACCTAACGTTGAGTAGTTAGACTATGGGAAGAGAGAAGGGACAGACACCGAGTCAGGGAGAAGAGGACGAGAAATTTTGCTCCTTCAATTTGAGGTAAGAGAGAGTGAGGATCTTAGAGTGAAGTGGGTAAGAAGTGGGGTGACAGGCTGGAGTACCCCAAGACAAATGGGAACCCCACTTTCCTGGGCCTCATGCTAACCCTTCCAAATCGGCATTCTGCAAGAAAAATCAATTCAGAAACTCCCAGCTTCTCAGACCATCCCAGCAGGAGGATGTCATCCCGTCCCACGTACTGGGTAACCTCTTTCACCTTTGTTTTAGCTTCTTTTTAGTCGTTTGCTCATCCACTCGATGGTGAGCTTCTCGATCCATTTTATGCTTTTCTTTGAATTTCCAACCTTTAGCCTATTGCCTAGCCCGTAGGGGAAACCTAACAAATGTTTATTGATTACTATTGAGTTTGAGATGCCTATGGGAGAGACCGGAGGATCCCAAGCAAGCCAAGGACTTGGCATGGGCGCTTCCTTTCACCCCAGCAGATGGATGTGCCAATTTCTGTTTGATCCCAGCTAATCCTGTAAGCAATTTCCCTGCCTTGGGGCATATATTGAGTCAAAGTAGGGGCAGGAGGCAGTGGCCACCATGTGCTCTTGTACAAAGAGTTGTCCTTGGAGAGCCAAGGGCCAGGCTCTTTTCCCAGCTCCCCTTCTTGCTTCCTCAGAAATCACTGCAGATAAATCCCCAGCTCCATCATTGTCCGCAGTAAACAATGAGCCTGGACTTGAAGATCTTAAAGTCATGTAATCTTGGAAAGCAGCGATGTAATTATGTCTGCTCCCACTAATCTACAGTCACCCCACAGAGAAAACAGCCGATGCGGTGCTTTCCACCCACTAGAAACATAGAAGACCAGGTAAGGACAACAATCCGAGACACAGACCAGGCTCTTCACCTGTGGGATGAGGATGCTGGGCCCGAGCAGGCTGAAGGCCCCACGCAGATCCACTTCAATCCCCTGGACAAGTCCCAAAGAAAAGTCCCAGGAAAAGGTCCCAGATGCCATACTGGAGGCAGTGGGTGCAGCGTGGGAGCACGGGTGGGAGCACGGATGGGAGCACGGATGGGAGTCGGGGAGCCACTTTTCTGGGTTTTCATATGAGGGAAGTTAAGAAGGAAAAGCCAGTGGGCACCAGCTGGTCCCATTCTCACAGAAGATACGGAGAACCATTTTTTAGATCTAGAGTCATCCTTTCCTCATGCCATGGGCAACCCCTCTGTCAGGAGGGCCAAAGGATAGAAGATTAAAGCCCCACAGATTTATAGCTGGAGGAGACCCCTGAACCCCTATCTCACAGATGAGGAGATCAAGGCTCTGGAAGGGTTAAAGTCACACAAATGTCAAGGCCAGCAGTTGAGCCTCCTTTCTACCAATCACATCAAATGGACCCCAGTGGGGACAGGGAGCAAGTGGGACAGACTTGGGTGACTGGAGCTGAAAGGCGACTCTGAAGCGATTTAAATGAGCTTCTGCTTAAAAGCGCCATAATGGAAACCATAAAAAGGGGCCTGAACACCTTCCAATTGGGAATTTCATGACTGGCTGGCTACAAATCAACCAGGGCCTCCTGGGGAGCTCAGAAACACTGCAGTGGCCACATGTCTGCAGGTAAAGCTGCTGCAGGAAGCCCAGCCTCAGCAGCCACACAAAAGGGCCACTCTGGGCCACTCACCAAGCAGCCTCAAGGCACAGGAGCCGATTTCCAAAATAATTATGCCTTTGCTTAGCCCCATCACAGAAAAAAAGGAGGTGCAATGAAATCCTCAGCTCCAGAACACCTGTGAAAAGAAGGGTGATCTGACCAAGATCCCAACCCGTGGGTCTGAACCTGACCGAGATCCCAACCCGGGAGTCTGAACCTGACCGAGATCCCAACCCGTCTACATCCTCCCCCAGGTTCTGTCCTCTCTTGGAGACTTTCAGACAGCCAGGGCCAGGCCCACGCCACTGCTTCCATATCACCTGGCCAGAGTTTTCCTGTTATTTAAATCACAGGCTCCGAGCTTTAGAGCGGGCCAGCCCTTGGAGGCCACATAATCCAGCCCCATCCACTTACAGGAAAGGGAAATGAGGGTTCAAGCAAGAACCCCCAGCCTGTGAGAGCAGGGAGAATCACAGATTGGGGCTGGAAAGGTTCCCTGGGCTCCTCTGAGCCAACTCATCTTACAGACAAGGAAACAAGGGATCAAGAGAGGTGACGAGCCATGAGCCAACATATATTGGATCACTTGCCAACTGGGGAAGGGGGGGGGAGGGAGGGGAAAAAAGGAGAACAAAGGGTTTTGTAGGAGGGGTATCAAAAAGCATCCAGGTATATATTTTGAAAATAAAAGTTTTAATTAAAAAGAGAGAGAGGTGATGAGCAATGTGCTAAGGTGACCCAGGGAGAAAGTGACCAAGGTAGGACTGCCCTCTCCCTGGTGACTCTGGCTCCAAAATCCTGACTTTTGTCCTGTCTATGGCATCCTGGCACAGTAAAGAGAGTCTGGTTTGGATGTTCTCCAAATGTTTGAATCTTTTCTCTGAAATTCAGTCACTGGACAATTCACCCCAACTCTCTCTCTGAACCTCAAGCACATCTTTAAGACAAATTGTTGGAACATTAATGTATTGTTGGTGGCGTTGTGAACTGATCCAACCATTCTGGAGAACAGTTTAAAACCTTGCCCAAAGGGCCATCAAACTGTGCATACCCTGTCATCCAGCAGAGGCTCAACTGGGCCTGTATCCCAAAGAGATCTTAAAGGAGGGAAAGGGACCCACATGGGCAGAAATGTTTGTAGGGGCGAGGAATAGCAGCTGAGTGGCTGCCATCAGTGGGGGCTGAATAAGTGATGGCACATGAATGGGGTGGAATATTATTGTTCTGTAAGAAACAATCAGCGGGATGATTTCAGAGAGAACTGGTGCTAAGTGAAGTGAGCAGAACCAGTAGATCATTGTAGAGGCAACAACATGATTATACAATGATCGATTCTGATGGATGTGGCTCTTCTCAATAATGGGAGATTCAAGGCAATTCCAATAGACTTGGGATGGAGAGAGCCGTCTGCCCCCGGAGGGAGAACTATGGAGATTGAACGTGGATCAAAGTATTTTCGCCACCGGTGCACTTGCCAGGCTTGTACGTGGGTGGGTGTGGGTGGTTGGTTCTCTCAAGGTTCTTCCCTTTTGTTTGGATGGAAATTTATTTTGGATATGGAAATATATTTTAAATGATTGTACACATATAACCTATATCATCAGATTGCTTGCTGTCTTGGGGAGGAAGAAGGGAAGGAGGAAAGTTTTTGAGCTGAAAATCTTTCAAAAATAAATTTGAAAACCATCTTTCTATGTAATTGGAAAAATAATATATTCAGTTTTTTTAAAAGGCTACAAATTGTGGTCAGGTTACTATTTGCATTGGTGGAGGTCCAGGCACTTCAGGACAGGGAACACCAGGCACTTCCATACTGATAAAATCATGTCTTTGATGTTCTGATGTAGCAATACCGAAGAACAACAAGACACCATAACTGCCTCCAATTTTTGTTATTCCAAACACAGTAACTCGTACTTTTTGTGTACAGGGAGGATCATTCTGTCTGCTAATATTTGTGGACACAGCATTATCAGTAAGATCCCTAGGGGATAAGACAACACTATGTAACTTGAAGATCAAAAGACATAAATATATAAAGTGCTTTGTAAACCTCAAAGAACTGTACAATGCTGCTTCTTGTCATTATTATAACTCTCAGGATATAAAGTTCTGTCCTATAACCCCAATTTCTATTTCTGCTGCTTTTATAAAAATCAATTTCAACACTCTTCATTATTTGTGCTAATTAAAGTTAGTTTGCTATTTCCCAAATTATTAACTATATCAGAAAACTTTTCGTTATTATTAGTGACAATTTCCATTTCTCCTTTCAAAGACGATCTATTCCCATACTTTGCCAATTTAGCCACCGGAGAATGAATTTCCAATCAACCTTCTAAGAAATCTGAAGTCATATTTTTAAATCAAATATTTAAAACAAAGATTTTTCCCTGATGTGTTTCTATCGTTTTATCTCAGCTACAATACTTTTTTTTTTCTAGGCAGGGGTTAATTATAAAATCAAATTAACTTATTTTATACTAAATTCCCATACTTTGCCAATTTAGCCACTAGAGAATGAATTTCCAATCAATCTTCTAAGAAATCTGAAGTCATATTTTTAAATCAAATATTTAAAACAAAGATTTTTCCGTGATATGTTGCTATCATTTTATCTCAGCTACAATGCTTTTTTTTTCCCTAGGCAAGGGTTAATTATAAAGTCAAATTAACTTATTTTATATTAAATTGGCAAAGTATGAGAATAGATCGTCTTTGAAGGGAGAAATGGAAATTGTCACTAATAATACGAAAAGTTTTCTGATAGAGTTAATAATTTGGGAAATAGCAAACTAACGTCCATACCTTTAATTAGCACAAATAATGAAGAGTGTTGAAATTCATTTTTTTATAAAAAATTATTCAATACATTTTCCCATTTCTTGATATATAATTAAAATTTGTTCTCCTTTTTATAACTGGAATAAATATATGACTTCCTTTATGTCAATTTTTATTCTATATTCATATTTGATTGGGGGAGGGATTGACACATTTCCCTGTGGATTCAGAGCTCAGGATCCCCAATCCTACCCAGCCCTCAGACCACCCGTTATAGATGCATGGTCAGAGACAGGCAATCAGCCACAGGCAGACCAGCTAAAGGGCTCTTTCTGGGGAAGAGATGCTTTCTTAGAGATGGACTAACTGGGCTTAGAAGCTTGTGGTCCTGCTGAGAGACTAGGAGAAGAATTGGCTGGAGAAGAGCAACAGGCAGAGGTTTGAGAGGTGCAGATTTCAGTTAACAGGAGGCAAGCTTTCCTAAGGCTGAGCTGTCCCAGAATGTAAGAGCTTGCCTCCAAAGGCCCCATGCCCTTTCATCCCCCCAAGAGAAAGCTGTTGAGCTTGTCCGTGATCTGGGAGAAGTAATTCCAGGGGAAGTCGAGGTTGGACTGGATGGTGAGTCAGTCAACAATCATCAAGGCTTTATTAGCCAGGATTCTTGCCAAGAACGATAGATGGAAGAGAAGTCAAAGACATCTCCAATAGGAGAGACCAGCACACAGCCAGGGACATCCAAGCTACACACTGGGCAGACGGCGAGGGGGGTGTGACTTCTTGCAAAAGGGGATTGCGGCCAACTTGAGACTAAGACAGCACAGGAGAGGAGAGGAAACACTCAGCAGGGGGACAGCTAGGAAAAAGGAACATAGTAAATAAAGGAATACGGTTATAAGAAGGAATGTGCTGTCTGTGAGGCTAATGTGGCTGGATCACAGAGTCTAGGGAAAGGTAAAATGCAGAAAACTGGAAAGATAGAAAGGGCTCAGACTATGCAAGGCTTAAACACCCCCCAAAATGACTTTATTTTTGACTCTGGAAGTAAAAGGAAGCCACTAACAACCTACACTTTTAAAAATTCACTTTGGCAAAGGAGGAGAGGGTAGATTAAAATGAGGAGAAACTTGAGGAAGAGAGAACAATTAGGAAGTTATTATTAAAGTCCAAGCAAGAGATGAATTAAAGTAATTGGGGGGAGGAGGAAGCAGTACAGAAAAGAAGACATGTCATGAAAATAGAAATGCCAATATTTGGCAACAGGCTGGATATTCATGGGGAATACAGGAAAACACCAAAGTTTTGAACTTGGGTGATTGGGTGGTGATCCCCTCAATAATACCAAGAAATCTGGAAAAGAAGAGGATTAGAAGAAAAAGATGGGTTTTGTTTTTCACATTTTGAGTTCGAGATGTCTATGTATTGAGATGTCCAAAAAGGCAGTCACAGGACTGAAATTCAGGAGAGAAGGCGGGGCTGGATATATAAATCTGGAACTCATCTCCTTAAACATGACCGTTGTTGAAATGGTCTCCAAAAAAATGACAGAGTGAGAAAGACGGATGCCTTGGGAGAAAGGGGAAGAAAGGAGTAGAATGGGGCAGATATTCTCACATCTAGGAGGCACAAAAGGAGAGCTCTTACAGGGCAAGGAAATGAGGGATGGTGATGGCAGGGGATACTTAAACCTCACTCTCCTTAGAATTGGTTCAAACAGGGAAGAATATTTATACACTCAATTGTGTCTAGAAATTTAAATTACCCAATAAGGAAATAAGAGGAGAAAAAAAATGAGAGAAATGGGAGAGATGAAAAAAGCATGAGAGAATTAAGTAAACAGTGGTTAAAAGTTAAATAGACTTTTGAAGAGAAACAGGGTAAAATGAGAAAGAAAAGAAGAAACAAGAAAAAGAGATGGAGTGGAGGAAAAAACCATAATAATCATAACTGTGAATGTGAATGGAATAAACTCACCCATAAAATGGAAGCAGATAGCAGAACAGATTAGAAACCAGAATTCAACAATATGTTATTTATAGGAAGCATGCTTGAGACAGAAAGGTACACAAACAGTTAAAGTAAGGGGCTAGAAGAGAATCTAATATGCTTCAGCAAACTTTAAAAAAAAAGGTAGGAGTTGCAATTCTGACCTCACACAAAACAAAAGCAAAAATAGAACAGGAAATCTACATTTTGCTAAAAGATACCATAAGCAGTAAAGTAATATCAAAGCTATTTACAAGTTTCTCTGATAAAAGTCTAATTTTTTCAAATATATGAAGAGTATAGAATAAAGTCAAACTTAAAAAGAGTCATTCTTTAATGGACAGTCAAATAAGCAGGCAATTATCAGAAGAAGAAATCAAAGCTATGTATACTCATTTAAATATGCTCTAAATCACTATTGGTTAGAGAAAGGCAAATTAAAACAACTCTAAGGAACAACTTCACATCTAACAAAAATGAGAAATGCTGGAGGGCATGAAGGAAAACAGGTACACTAATAAACTGGTGGTGGAGTAGTGACCTGGAACGCTTTCTGAAGAATAACTTGGGGCTATAAAACCGTTAATATTCCTTGACCAGGCAATCCCACTACTAGGTCTAAACCCCAAAGAGATCAAAATAGAACCCATATGTACAACAATACTTTTAGCAACTCTTTTTGTGTTATCAAATAATGGTAATCAAGGGCAGTTGGGGAATGGCATATTGATTTTGGTAAAATACTATTGTGCTCTGAGACATGATGAAGGGGTGGTTTGAGAAAAAACCATGGCATGATTATATGAATTTATGCAAAGTGAAGTGAGAAGAACTGGGAAATCCTTGTAATGATCAATTATGAGACCTGACTACTCTGAACAAGACGATGATCAAGACATTTCCAAAGAGCTCATGATGAAAAAATACTAAACAACTCCAGAAAGAGAATGGATGAATGCAAACTGAAGTATATTTTTCTTTTGGTTTTGGGGGAATAATATCACTATTATGGATATGTTTTAGATCACTTCACATGTATAACTGATATCCCTATTGTTTGCCTTCTCAGTGGGTGGGGAGAACCAAGAGAATTTTATACTCAAAATTTTAAAAGTAAAGAATGTCAAAAAATAAATAATATGATACACATATGTATAGACATATAAATATCCTATATCATGTATGATATATATGTATATATTTTAAAACATGATCATTGAACCCATGGGAGCTGATGAGATCATTACATGAGAAAGTCTATGGGAAGAAGAGGACCCAGAACAGAGTGCTGTGGGATACTCATGGTTATTAAATGTAATATGGATATGGTTCTAGTAAAAGAGTCCTAAGGCATAATTAGGTAAAATGAGAATCAGGAGAGAGCAACATGAGACTAATGTAGAAAGGAGAGCTTGCCGGGGAGAAGGGGATCGGCTATGTGGTCAAAGGTTTCACAGAGGTCGAAAGGATAGAAGAAAAGGCGACTGATCTGGCTGGTCAGGGATCACCAGATCCTTTGGAGAGGAGTTTCAGGTGAATAATGATGCTTAGAAGCCAGGTTGCAGAGGGTGCTGAGGTGGAGGATCTGGTGTAGACGGCTTCCCCAGAAAACTTGGCCAAGGAGATTTAGGAGAGCTCAGATCAGGAGATTATTATGGACAGATAAAAAGTAAGCAACAAGCGGGGAAGGAGGGAGGGGGTGGTTATGAAGAGTCAGGAGAGGAGGAGTGTGATAACTGGGCCCATCACTTGGGGAGACGGGAGCAGATGGGATGGAGGGTCTTTTCATTCTGGCAAAGTAAATGGCCACCTCTCCATCCAGGACCCGAGTGAAGGAGCTTTTGAGGAAAACCACCCAAGTTAAGAAGGGGAAGCTCTTGGCAAATGGCCTCAGTTTGCTCTGTAAAGGGCAAGGCTCTCAGCTGAGGAAGGAAGTGCCACAAGATACTTGTAGAGGGAGGGAAATGTTTGCAGCAAGTTGCTGAAAAGTGAAATCTATTAGGGAGGTGAGAAACAGCGGGCTCAGCGCGATCTCATGATTTCCCCCAGCTCCGAACCCAAGCGACGGGCAGCAGGAGCCCAAGCGACAGGCGGCAGGAGCGATCCCGCGGGCAGGTGGGGAGCCGCCGGGCAGCCAGCTCCAGTCATTAGGGAGCCGCTCCTGACCACGCGTCTAAGCGAGCCCCATCATTGCTCTAACCTGTTGGTCTGAGTTTCAAGGTGAGAATTAACTGCCCGCCAGGCTGAGAGCTCAACACTCAGGCTGAGTCATGTCTGTAGCCTCGCCAGCATTTTGCAACATGTGCCTTCTCCCCTGGTATTATTTCTGAGGAGGATAAAGTGATTATAGAGGTCTATGAATTCAAAACATCTGTTTGAAAAGAGCACCTTGGGACAATGCTGGAGAGAAGGAAGCGCTGGTTTAGTCTCTTCCCCCTCCTATGGCTACAAACAGACCCGCTCCAGATAACAGAAAACTCCCAGGCGAAGCTGCTTCCCTGGGCACCCTTCTGGATGGCTATAATCTGAATTTACCCCAAAGCCAGCGCTGCTTCTCCTTCCTTAATCTGCAGGGGTAAATAAAAGCCCTCTGACTGCAAGAGAAGGAATGCAAATGATCACAAGTTTTCTGAAGCAGAGGCACCTCCAGGCCTTCTCCTATCACAGCAGCACAGATAGGGAGTTGGAAGGACCCTGGGGTCCCAGGATGGCAGAGAAAAAACAGGGATTTGTATGAGCTTTCCCAAATTTCCTTCCAAACCATTTTAAATAATGCCACAAAATGAGTTTTTGAATGGCAGAGCCCACCCCAAAACAAGTTAGAACGCTTTTTCAGCCCAGCAACTGAAAAGAGGCAAGAAAGGTCTCTCAGACCAAGGTAAGGGCAGGTCAGTAAGTAAGAAAGAAACCAGGGGCAGGCCTTCGGACAATGGCCTCCAGAGCACTCAGTCCACAGATGATAAGGGTGATGGATGGACCACTGTCAGGAGATCACAGGAGCTCCTTTGCTGGCGCTGGGTACAAGGCACTGTTGCACTGCTCATCCTTGGATCTGGGTTCTGGTCACAGTCCCAGGATGAGAAGGAGCATTAGCACCCCAGAACTTGCAGCCCCGGGGGAACAGGGACACACGTCACAGCCGTGAATTGGTCATTCACAAACCAAAGCACAGCCTAGGATAATAGTAAGCATACCTCTCCTTATAGCATATCCACTGGGAAAAGCTGAAAATTTAAAGACCCCCCCAAAATTAGCTCTAAGGGCAGCAGTAGAGCTCAAAAGTATAGCCCAACTTAAAAATTGAGTTAAAAGCCAAGAAATAGGCTGGAAAATTGAGTAAACAACAATCACAAAAAAGCCTGATCATAGAAAGTTACTGTCATGACAGGAAAGATAAAAACACAGACTCAAGAGAACTTAAAAATAGAATTAAAAGTCAAGAAATGTTTACTCAAAAATGAGTAAACAACAACCACAAAAAAGCCTGATCATAGAAAGTTACTGTCATGGCTGGAAAGATAAAAATACAAATTCAAGAGAACTTAAAAATAGAGTTAAAAGTCAAGAAATAGTCTGGGAAAATGAGTAAACAATAACAAGGAGCCTGACCATAGAAAGTTACTGTAGTTACAGAGAAGATTAAAAATACAAACTCAGAGAACTTAAGTTAAAAGTCAAGAAATGTTTATTCAAAAATGAGTAAACAACAACCACAAAAAGAGTTTGACGATAGAAAGTTACTGTAGTGACAGGGAAAATAAAAAGACAAACTCAAAGAACTTTAAAATAGAGTTAAAAGCCAAGAAATAGGCTGGAAAAATGAGTAAACAACAACCACAAAAAAGCCTGACCATAGAAAGTTATTGTTGAGACAGGAAAGATAAAAACACAAACTCAGAAGACAATAACAAAGTCAAAACTACTCTATGCAAAGCTTCATATAAGAATATGAATGTCTCAGGCCCCAGAAGAATTCCTGGAAACACTCAAAAAAAAGGATTTTTTAAAAACCAAATAAGAGAAATAAAGTAAAAATTGGAAAAAGAGTGATGCTGAAAATCATGGGGTTAAAAATGAAGTAATAGCTTTGAAATGGCAACAAAAATACTAAAGAAAATAACACTTTAAAAAATAAAATAGGACAAATGGTAAAAGAGGCATAAAACTCCAATGAAGATAAGAACTTATTAAGAAGCAAAAGTGGCCAAATGGAAAAAGAGGTACAAAAATTCACTAAAGAATTTCTCAAAAAAGTAGAATTAGCCAAAATGAAAAATAAAGAAACTAATTTCTTAAACATTAGAATTGAACAAGTAGAAACAATAAAACAAAATCAAAAGAATAAAAATAGAAAAATGTAAAAATGCCTCATTGGAAAAACACCTAACATGGAAAATAAATAATTTAAGAACCACTGGAATTTGGAATTCAAAAATTTTAAAAACAAGTATTAAACATTGTTTTTGTATGAGATTAACTCAAAGGTCCACCCACTATAAAACTACAGAGAATTTCCATACAGTCAATTCAGCTTCTCCTAAGGCTATTGCAGCATGGGGGGGATTGTCATCCAATACATCATCTACCTGTCATTTCCCAAAGCTACTCAATCAATAGTTTCTGGACCCTGGATGTCTCGATCCCTTCACCCGTAAGATAAGGGGGCTAACGACTCCCAGGATTCAAGGGATGGTCCAATCCAACGTCTGCCTTTATAAATGTGTCCCGCTAATTCCACGCCAGCTAAGTGGGGAGCGTGGTGTAGAGGGGAAGACGGGGACCTTCACAGTTACAGTTTCAACCTTAGTCTCGGGGGATGAATAATCTATTAACT
The DNA here is from genome assembly GCF_016432865.1 of Antechinus flavipes. Taxonomy (NCBI): domain Eukaryota; kingdom Metazoa; phylum Chordata; class Mammalia; order Dasyuromorphia; family Dasyuridae; genus Antechinus; species Antechinus flavipes. Next base: position 260,544,306 of record NC_067403.1, read on the forward strand.
ACACAGTGGGAACAGATCGGGGAGGGCTGGGAAAGACACTTAATTATTAACTCCTGGGAAACATAAGCAGAAAACACCTTTCTAAAAAGCAAAGGTGTGGAAAGGGAACCAAGACGTCGGGCTCCTCCTTATCACCCCGGCTCACCACCTGTTAAGAAGGAGACATGGGGCTTTCTAATTCCTTCCTGCTGCCCGTGCTTGGGAAGGGATGATGTTACATGGCCACCAGCACTGTCTGAGATGAAAACAAGAGCCGAGGGAGGAGAGGCCGAGGGGACGCCGCCTTCCCCGCTGGCCAGCCGGACTCCAGGAACACTCGCTAGCAAGAAAAGCTTCTTAAATGGCCAGTTGTTCTTAAGGCACGTTCCCCATAAGATGGTGAAACCGGAGCTCTTCACACAAATGAATTATACAGGAGACTCTCCTTGGGATGACATTTAAGGCCTTTCACAATCTGGCTTCTGCCTGGCTTTCCAGGATGATTGCACATTACTTGTCCAGACAAATTGATCCGCTTCCTGTTCCCCATCTATGATACTGAATCTCTCACCTCTGGGCCTTTGCCCAGGCTGTGCCCCCTTCCCATCTAAAGCTTCACTCCCATGCTACAGCCCACAACTCTTCCCCGACCCCTCCACAAAAATGACTTTCCCATTACTGTGTGTATCATGTCTGTCACAGTAGAATGTGACTTCCTTCAGATCAACAACCTCCCTTTTTGCCTTTCCATCCCCACTTCTTAATTCAGTGCCTGGAGCACAGCGAGTGATTAGTGTAGGCTTGTTGGACTGAATCCAAGGATTAATCATTAATAATAATAAGAGTTACCATTTCTGCAGGGCTTTAAGGTTTGGAAAATGTTTTACTTTAACTCCTTCCTTTAACTCTTCCAGCAGCCCTAGGAGAGAGGGGCTTTTATCACCCACATTCTACCAAAGAGAAAAGAAAGCTCTGTCTGCTAAACAGACTCGGCCAAGACCGCTCAGCTCAAAGTTCTGAAGCTGGATTTCAACTCGGGTCTTCCTCACTCAAGACCTTGCACTCTAAGCACTGTGCCAGCCAGATGCCCAAATGACTGCTGGGTAAGCGATACTTGTATCAAGAGGCTAAATTTGATTAAATTCAGTAAGCATTCATCAAACATCTACTATGTGCAGGGACTGTGTTAGGTCCTCCAAGAAATCTTTGGCCAATTCCCCAATCCCCAAAGCAGGTAATGGACAAAGCACCCCACCTTGCCGATTCCTCGTTCCACAAACACGCAAACACAGAATTATCTACAGAATGTAACTTGAAGGGAATGGCAGAATTTCCAGCAATTTTCTGGAATTTAATTGCCTCTGTTTCCTCATCTGTAAAATGAGCTGAAGAAAGAAATGGCAAGGCACTCCAGAATGTCTGCCAAGAAAACTCCAAATGGGGTCATGAAGAGTCAGACATGACTGTAAAATGACTGAACATCAACAAACCCTTCCAAAATGGAGGAACTGAGGGGTCATCAGAGAGTTTGGACTGAATGGGCAACATTATATCTTATGGGGTCTCAGTGATCATATCCATTAGCATGAGGGGGTGGAGGCAGCAGGGAAGCAGTATTACCACTCAAACTGAATACTACTGTTTTATTTCTATTTATTATTTCTATCTAATAGGTTATATTATATTATTTCTACCAATAGTATATTATATTATTTCTACTAGTAGATTTATTATTTCTATCTAATAGGTTATATTATATAATTTCTACCAATAGTATATTATATTATTTCTACTAGTAGAGTATGTTATATTATTTCTACTAAAAGATTTATTATTTCTACCTAATAGGTTATATTATATTATTTCTACTAATAGTATATTATTTCTACTAGTAGAATATGTTATATTATTTCTACTAAAAGATTTATTATTTCTATCTAATAGGTTATATTATATAATTTCTACCAATAGTATATTATATTATTTCTACTAGTAAAGTATGTTATATTATTTCTACTAAAAGATTTATTATTTCTACCTAATAGGTTATATTATAGTATTTCTACCAATAGTATATTATTTCTACTAGTAGAATATGTTATATTATTTCTACTAAAAGATTTATTATTTCTATCTAATAGGTTATATTATATAATTTCTACCAATAGTATATTATATTATTTCTACTAGTAAAGTATGTTATATTATTTCTACTAAAAGATTTATTATTTCTACCTAATAGGTTATATTATAGTATTTCTACCAATAGTATATTATTTCTACTAGTAGAATATGTTATATTATTTCTACTAAAAGATTTATTATTTCTATCTAATAGGTTATATTATATTATTTCTACTAATAGTTTATTATTTCTACTAGTAGAATATGTTATATTATTTCTACTAAAAGATTTATTATTTCTATCTAATAGGTCATATGATATTATTTCTACTAATAGATTATATCATTTCTATTCATAGATTGTATTATATTATTTCTACTCATAAATTATATTATTTCTATCTAGCAGAATTGCATTTTCACAAATAATCCTCTTTTCTCTTGTTTCAGAATATTTATATTCTGAAATATTTCTGTTTGTTGACTTTTAAATTCAAAATGCTTTTGAAGGAAGTTCTCCTTGTGACTCGGAGATGGTAGAATTGAAAGGAGGTGGCCCTGGCTGCTGCCGAGTGACCCACAAGCCCACCCTCTGGGAAGAGAACAAACCGAGTAGGCCTTCGGGTTCTAGGATGAAGTCCAGGCTAAATGAGAAAGCAAAATTGCCGACTCGACTTCCATACCCATCACACAACTCTCGCCATCCCTTGCCATCCCCCGCCCTCCCAGGTTGCTCTGGCCACCATATGGCTCTCTGCGCGGGTCGGTGCCTTCCTTCCCTAAGGACATGTTCTTATGGGCCCCATAAGGCTGCATCCACCAGAGACCGGCTCTGAGAAAAAAGATTTAGGAGCTCGGCGCGCTCTGAAAATAGCACGATTCATGTGAGCGATCAGCAGAGGTGGATGGTCTTCTGGGGACTTGGGCCCAAGGCTCGCAGAAGCCCAGGAAAGGTGATCCCTGAAGGCCTCTTTGCCAGCCTCCCCATCTTACTGCTTCCTGGTCCAATCTTTGTGGAATTCTGGCATCCGCTCCGGGAACTGGACCAAGAGAGGCTACGGAAAACCTGGAGAGATCCTGGGATAAATCTCACAGAGCAGTAAGGCTCCCGAAGCACAGAAAAGCAGGGGGGCGATGACACAGCAGGGAGCTGCCGAATTTTATGCCGGAGAAAGGGGTTTGGTAGCGTTTGAAGCTTTCTGATGGTCGTGGGGCGATCCTGACAAGCTGGGGGCCCAGTCGACGGCTCTCCTCCATCTCCATCTAACACAAGACGGCCCGAGCTCTATAGTGAGAGCATCTAAATACCAGAACAAGAAAACCAAGGAAAGGAGGGGGTCGCGTCTCCTAGAAACCCTTAAGAAACAGACCAAACTAAGCTCCACGGTGACGAGGGACCCGTAAAGGTTCTGAGACCTCGTTCCTTGGCCCCAGTGATCCCAGGCTCATGGAAGGCTCTGGCCCTTGGGTAAACACACACTGGGCTCCTCAGAGAGCACAGTGCATGGTGGGGATGAGGGACATCTGGGAAGGCTCCTCCTGGAAGACGGGCTATGTCTGCTGGACCTGATGTGTCAGCAGGACTCCAAGAGTCAAAGGGAAGACAGCAAACAATGGAGAGAAAACAGCACTTGTTCATTAGCAGAGCTGGGCTGGAGGGAAGGGGTGAGGAAGGGAAGGATGGGAGACAAGGAACAAGGGAGGAAATCACCAGACTGGAGACGTCCTTGAATGGCAAGCAAGGGGTAGAGCTCTCGGTTCAGATGCCTTCTGAGCCAGTGACACAACTAGATCTCAGCGCAGGCTCTAGCACTTAGTAGGGTCTAGCACTTAGTAGGAACTCGCCATGTGATTACTGACTGAGCCACAGTCTGGAATCCACCGGAAGGGTGGCTCTGGGCTTGGGACCTGATCCATCACTAAAGACTAAATGAATCAGTCTCTTCAGGCCCTCAAGCCTGATTCTCTGTCAGTGAAAAGAAGCCTTTGTGGGAAGGTCTCGGGGACATCCACCACAAAAGGCAACTTTAGACGCGCTTCATAATGGCTGTATTTTGAAGCACAAAAAGAGGGCCACTTCCCGCTGCCCGCTTTCCCAGGCCGTCGGCTCTCAAACAAGGGAGCGCCTCATTTTGCCGGGGGACCTCGTCTCTGCGCCAGGGAGAGGAGGCAGAGACTTCTGCGACAGTCTGTCCGGGGCAGACAGTCCCTCTCCCCGGGGACGGGACGAGTCACCGGCCTGCTTTTCAAGTACAGAGAATTCAGCTCTGTTCCTCGGCCCGCTCGCCTCCTTGGGTTTCACGGCTGATAAGGGGGGTATCCCTTTCAGCATTTCATTCATCCGTCTCCCTCAGGTAGGAAGCCAGCTCCTCCCTCAAGGAGACAAAAGCCAGACAAAGCAGCAGTCTGGTGACAAGAAGCCAGCTTCCCACGGATGGCACTGCCAACGAGACAAACGGGGCGGGGCCCCCATCGAGACGGCCCCGAAGATAAGGGACCTTCGGCCCCCTGGCTCTCGTGGGCAGTGGGCCGGGAAAGAAAAGAGAAAATTACTGGGTCTGAAAAGAGAGCCAGGCCCTGGGTCCCGGTGCAGTCGGGTCCAGGGGGCGGGAGGTGACCCGCGTGTCTTGGACGGACACTCGGAACGAGCGGGGGTCAGAATTCGGTGCAATCCGATAGGGGCCTGTCTAAGAAAGTGCTCTCCAAGCCATCAATCCTTCGGCCCTTTGTCTCACTTATGAACTCGGGCTGAAAGCAAAATTAAAACAAAGAAATCCTCCCCTGACATTGAAGATGCAGTAATCAAAAATGCTAAGCAGGGAGCTAAGGACGCATTGGGACAATCCCATCCGCTCAAGGAGGAAAAATACAGGGCGCCGGGGCATGGGACAGAACTGGCAAAGAGGAGAAAGCTTTGCTTGTGGGCTGGGAGGAAGCCCCTCGTGTGCCCCTGGAGCGCCCAGGTGGGCGGCTGTGGGAACTCCCCCACCCACCCACCCAGCACAGAGGGGAAAGCTCCATCGGCGCAGGGCCTGCCGGCTTTTCTGGGCTATTTTATAAAAGACCCTCCCAGCTCTGAATCTAGGAGCGAGGAGGTGCAGGGAAATGATCGGACACTTACTAGCTGTGTGACTCCGGGCGATACTTGGCCCTGTTTGCGCCTCAGTTTCCTTAACTGTAAAATGGGATAATAGCTCACCTACCTCACAGGGTTATTGTGAGGATCAAATAAAATAACGATCTTATAAATAACAATTCTAAAGTGCGAATAAATTATGACAATTATAAAGCACTTAATGTAAGGAAGCACATGATAAACACTAGGTACATATTAGCCATCGCCATCGTCCCCATCACCAGCTGTAGCATTTTCATTACCGGTTCCCAGGGGCAGATTCAACCCAACACCTGTGATTCACCGGGCCCCCCGATATCCAAGCCGGGCCCTCCGGGGTCAGGTACCCGTCCGGGGCCCTCCTCAGGGACGGGCGAGACGTCCGCCACAAAAACTCTTAGTTGCCATTGTGGGCCGTGGCCCAGATGGATCCACCGAGCCCACGCGGAGCTGCCTCTTGAAAGTTTTCAGTCCCGGACAAGATTTGGCCAAGACCCACCATTCCTCAGCAAAACAAGCCGAGACGCAAACTGCTGACGCGCGAGTCAGCCCCGAGAAGGCTCGTAAGCAGTACTTAGCCCCAGCCTCACTCCAGCCTGGGCGGAGGCCGCAGGACAATTGGCAGGTGGAGGCTCAGGGCGGGGGTCTGGCTCAGGATGGGGGTCTGGCTCAGGGCAGGGTCTGGCTCTTACGTCTGCGCTCCCAGGCTAGTTTTCCCACCACCCATCCTTCCTGGAAGCCTTCTGAAGGCACCGACTGCTGCCGAACCGCCGAGCTAGAGAGCCCGAGAACAGACGGGCTCCTCGGGACACAGAACGTGGGACGTCAGAGATGAGAGGGCCCTTCGGGCGCGGGAACCGGACCTGCCGTGCCACAACGGGCTTCAGACTATCAAGTGATGGAGCATTTTCTGCTAAATTTTCACATGTCAAGTGCCTCTGTCTCTCTCTCTCTGTGTCTCTCTGTGTCTGTCTCTCTCTCTCACACACACACTCCATCCCCAAGCCCAGCACGGACCACCGCAGGCTGACTGCAGTCACCTGACCAGCCCGGACGAACAGGTCTCCATCTGAGGGCTCCCCCGTGTCCCCTCCGACCTCCTACCACAGCACGGACCTTGCTCGGCCCCCGGCTCTCTCAGCCGTCCGCCCCGGGCTTGCTATATCGTACTTAATCAGAGACGTCGGCGCCCCCGGGGACCCTCTGCCCTTGCACTGTACAAACTGGCCGGGAGGGAGCGGACCCTTCCCTTTAATGAGCTCATTCACGAGGGTTCTGGCAAACAGGCGGCGGGTTCCGGGCCCGCAAGAGGCCACTGGGAGGAAGCTTGAGACCCGCACTTGGGGAGCCCCAGACCTCGGGGCCGCTTCGGGGAGGGGGGGACTGGTCCCACTTCTGGGGCCACAGGGAAGAGGGAGCAATTCTACAAAGTCACACTTAGCTGAGGCAGAGCAGGGGAAGGAGTGGTTAATCAGGGGCAGAAGAAGAGAGAGTCTGGCTCAAGCTGCCGCCTAATAAATTACCTACAAATTAAGATAATGAGATTATCTTGATCAATCAAGCTTCCCCACTTAGAAGGTAGCCCTTCAGGGGTGACACTGGCCTTGGGGGGAACGGGGCTCAGCTCCTGCCTCAGCATCCCTAGCTCTGGAGGGGACTCTGTTTCAACATCTGTAAAATGGGAATGAAGAAGACTAATATATAATGTGGTACACAGAGAGGCAGCCCCGGGTTTGGAATGAGAGGAACAGAGAGTAAGGCCGAAAAGGAGCCGGGAGACCACGTGGGGCAGCGGGCACAAATCAGGAGTAAAATACCCAGGCAACATCTCCATTGGCAAGTGCTGATGGTGAGACTGGAACTCTGCTGGGCCCCAAGCCCCAGGGTCCCTCCTAGCTGGACCCAGTGACCCTGAGTTATTAATCAAAAGGTGAAAATGAGAACTGAAGGGAGAGAATCTGGAGATCCTCACGGGCTGCACTCCTCTCGGGAATAATGACAAGCAGCCCGGCGATAACCCCGATGTTCCCAGACTCCTCTGGGGCGCAGGGACCACAGGAAGCAAATCCAAGACCCCAGCTTAATTTCCACACAATATGCGTTCTCTCAGCAGGCAGGAACCCCCCCCCACTCCCACTCCCGGGGAAAATACAAGCACCTCTCTGAGCCCCACAAAGGCCTCCCCCAGCCTCCCAAGCTGCCCTGGTGGAGTCTCCTTGGTGAGACCCTGCAAACCCCAAGGGGGCCTGGAACAAGGAAAATTCCGAGTTCAAATCCAACCTCCAAAGACACTTCGAGATCAGTGGGATCTTTAACAAGTCACTGAACTTCATTCTGCCTTATCTGGGTAAAATGGAGACAATAGGAGCATCTCCCTCCATCGGCCTTATCTGGGTGATATGGAGATAATAAGTCTCCCTCGGCCTTATCTGGGGACAATAAGGGCGTCTCCCTGGCAGGGTCATTGTGAGGGTTACATGAGGACTGTGCAGAAAGCACCTGGTACACAGTAGGCGTTTAGCAAATGCTTATTTCCTTCTGCCCTTCCGGCACAGGGTCACTCCCACACCCCAGCCACAGATGGAAAAACAGGGAGGATTGTGGGTCAGCCTTCTCACAGGGGCTATGACCTCTAAGCAGTGAGAGCACCGTCATCCCCGTTTCACAGATAAAGGAACTGAGGCTCCAGTGGGACTAACAAGAAAGCGCAGGGACACCACGTGCAGCCCCCTCACTTAACAACTGACACCGACAGGGGGCGGACCTGCCCCCAGACCCTCAGAGTCCTAGCCCAGCCCCTGGGAGAAGGCCTTCCAAGCCTATGGCCCAGGCAGCCCCAGGGGCTCCTGGGAATGTTTCTCACAGGGCTCCCGAGGCACCAGCTCATCGATTTTCTGGCACCATCTAAATGTCCCTCCCAGAATTCTGCGCCCAGGGCCTTGACCCTTCCCACCACCCCCCAGACAGCCCGGCCGTGGGGATCAGGGAAGAGGGGGAGCCGCTGAAAGCTTTTCTCCGACCCCCAGGAAGGTTGTCCCCCTCCCTGTCCCCTGTGGCGGCGGTCCCTGCGGCCCAGTCTGGGGTGGGCTTAGAAAGCAACTGGAGGAAATAGGGCGGGGCCCCAAACCGACCAATCCGGCGGGGCGCGGAGCAGCCCTGACAAAGCCCCCCTCTCCCCAGCCAGCATCCCAGGAGCCCCAGGGCCTCAGAAACATGTTAGAGGAGAAGCGGGAGCTCTCAATGTCCCGGGAAGGGAGCGTTTCAAATAGCCACAAACTGGACCCAAGACACTGGGGCCGTGGCCGGGAGGCTGGGAGAAAACGACCCTGGCGGGAGTGACAGTCGGGGCACGCGGGGCCCCACGTGCGGGCGAAGCTCCCCAAAGGGCCCGAGCCTGCGGTCAGTCTGCAGTTATTAAGCTCCCCTGCAGGCCGGGGGTGGGCAGAGCCATCCCCAAACTCCCTCTCACTGGATAACGAGGCCCCAGAAACGTGGGGAGATCCCGAAATGCTCGGCGGGGATGGCCCCGTGCTGGGCCCTAACCCAGAATGCCCTTCAAGGCCTCGCGCCCGAGGGACAGACTGGATCCCCAAGCAAGAGCAGAGGGAGGCCGGGGCCAGGAAGGTCAAGGTCAGAGGGAGGCCAGGGACAGGGAGAACACGACCACAGGGGAACCAGTCCCAGACATCTCTCACAGAAAGCCGACAGGACCATGTCCGGCCTGGCCCTGCCAGCCCACGAGAGCTTTTCTCACTGCGGGGAGGGGGGGTTTCTAGGGAAAGCTGTCACCTGCTTCCTGCCTCAGCTGGTTTTCTTCTGAGGGACCCGTCTCCCACCTCCCTCCCACCTCCGTACCTTGGGCCCAGCTGCTCCTCCCCCCAGACTCCACTCCTCTTCTCCTCTGGCCTCCTTCCTCTCCCCTCCCCCACATTTGCCCTTTGCAGGGATGGATTTATGTCCCGAGAGAGTGAGAGGACCTGCTTTATGGCTTACAGCAGGCACTTAATAAGTGCTCGCTGCCTCCCCCCGTGACTCTCCCCTCCTGAGCTGGGGCAGGGGCAGCACTTACCCAGGAGCAGAGAGGAGCTCACAGAATCACCGCCTCAGTTTCCCCCGGGTCCCCTCGACCTCGGCATCCTGTGGGAGACAGCAGAGGGAGCACGGGGTGAGCACAGAAGGCGGCCATCGGCGTCCCTGCGGCGCTCTGGGTGCTCCGGGACCCTGAGCCGAGGGCAGCCACGGTTTTCCCTCGAGCCATTCCCCGGGAAGAGTTTTTTTTCTTTTGGAAATAACTAAATCCACGTTTCCACCCGAATTTTATTCCCTCTCCTGCTCTTCCACCTGGTCCATATATCAGGGAGGGGGGGCAGGCTGGAGGGGGCAGCCCCGGCCCCGGGCACAATGGCTGGCCCAGCGTGGAGACTTCCTCACCTCCCTCCCCAGGCCCGGCCTGACCCGCGGCCTGACTCCCGGTCCTAGAGGCTGAGGGACAACGTGGGGGCGACGCCCAGAACCCAAAAGGCCCCTTGCCCGAAGGCGCATTTACTGCTGCAATGCTGGCCAGGCCGGGAGTCCCGAAGCTGGAGCCGAGTCCTGGGCTCCCACGGCACCTCCGAGGCTCCGGGCACTCCCTGCCCCTGAGCCCCCCACTCTCTGCCTCCTGAGCCGCCACGGCTCCTCCTTTGTAAATTAGGGATTTTCTGGTCCGGAGTTGGCTTTGGCAGCCGTGGCCCAGGGATAAATCCGACGATCCGGTGCGTTTCCTCCCAGCGAGGGCTCCGGAGCCGTCTGCTCCAACTTTAATTAACCGGAGACAGATGCCCCGCGCCCAGGGCGCCCAGAAAGGGACCAGACGGAAAAGTGGGGAGAACAGCCAGTCAGCAGCCACACAAAATGGCGGCCTCTACCAGGGGGTTCAAAGCCTTCCCAAGAGCTAAGGGGGTGGGGGAGGGGGCTGTGGGAAGGGTCGTCCTGGGCCGGCTCTTTAGCCAAACACACCAGGAGCACGAAGCCGTCCCCAGCCCGGAAACGTGGGAGCTTGTGTGGAGGGCCTGCGCGTGCTTAACGGGAGGGAGGTGGGGGAGGGAGGGAGAAAAACATGAGGCTGAAAGCGGCCCTTGGGTGGATTTTGAAAATAAAAAGCATCATTAAAAAATAAATAATTAAAATAAACTGATGAAGGGGCTGATTCGCTGGCCCAGCAGCCCTCGCCGCTAACTTCCGTCGGCCTGTAAACGTTACCTAACCGGGACTAAAGGAAACGTTAACGTACAAAACACACTTCTCTGCAGCATATCATCCAAAATAAGATATTGCAGAAAATGTCAAAAAAAAAGAAATAGGGGCTGTTAAGGTGGAGTCACAGCGGGGAGAAAGCTGGTCTTAGAGTGAGGGGGTCCTGGGTTCAAGGGCTGGATGACCCTGGACTTGACCTTTCAGTCCATCATTATAGATCATATAGATTATTACATATAGTTATATAAGGGCCGGCTTCATTAGCACCAGGAATTCTCCTTATTAATCACAGATTTGGACCAACTGGAAAATCAGCTCCAAGGATCCAGCAGAATCAGCATTCGCCCGTCTTGGACCCCGGGGCCTTCTTCTCTCCTCCCTCCCACCCCAGGCCCTTCCCTGGATGCTGGACTTTCGGGCAATGACGAAGGCCCAATAACCTTCCATGGCTCCCTATTGCCTGCACTCGGCACGTCCGGTGGTTTGTTGCAGCTCAATAACCTTCCATGGCTCCCTATTGCCTGCACTCGGCACGTCCGGTGGTTTGTCACCGACTCCAGCCCGCACGCTGCCTCCCCTCCTGCACTCGGCCCCCCCAGAACCACCGGGGAGCCCCCAGACCCGGACCTCCCTCTCCAGCCCCCTTAGCCCCAGCTAATGTCACGGCTCCGGCCCCTCAGCTGAGAACAAGCAGCTTCTCTCCTCCCTCAGCCGCGATAATTAGCAGCCTGAGGGAGGATCCGAAGGGGAGGGGGGCAGAGCTGGGGAATCAGCGGACTTGGCGCAGCACCTCGGGCTCGCCGCAATCCCGGGCCGGGCCTGGCAGGGCCCCAGAGCCCGTCTGCGTCTCTCCGGGCCGTGCCGAGGAAGCCCGGAGTCAGCAGGTTCTCGGTCCACTTTGACGACTCTGCTAAAAAGGGCGTCCGGAGCTGCACCTTCTGGACCAGGAAGCAGGGAGGCTCCGTTTCCCAGAAAAGCAGAAAGAGGGGCCTGATGGGCCAAGAAACCCCAAGGAACCTGGGGTCTCCTGCTCGCAGCGGAGCAAGAGCATCATGTCTGGAGACGAGCTGGCCTGAGTTCGAATCCAGCCTCCGGTACTCATTAGCTACTCATTACCCTAGCAAGTCACTGAATCTCTCTCAGTCTCAGTTTCCTCAACTGTAAAATAGGGATAGTAATAGCACCGGCCTCTCGGGATTAATGCTTTGCAAACCTCAAATAAAGCCCCATCACAGATACTAACTGTGCCCATCACCACGTCCAACCCTCGGGCTCCTTAGCCCTCCTCCTTCCCCAAGGCTGTGTCTAGACCTTACTCCTACCCCTGTCTACACCGGAGGCCGATGTCTTCCAGCTCTGGTGTCTTCTATGGCCTCTCTCCTATCCCAAGGCCTCCACTTCTGGTCCCTGAGGGTGACACGTCAAAGGCTAACAACCTCACATCTCCCCGGTCAATAACAAACTGAATAAGTAGAAAAAAAAAAATCTGAATCCCATAAGCGGCTGTTGCTTCTGTTTGCCTCAAAGACAGCCTCGGCTCCCGGACCGAGAGCACTCCCCCGACCCCCTAAGGGGGAGCCCCGGCCTGGCAGGAAGAGATCCCGGGACTCCTTAAAGGCAGCCTTTGGCGCGCAGCCGCGAGGCCTCCGATGGAACCCACCCCGCCGAGCCAAACTCTCCTGAGCGCACCCGGAGGCGCGTGGGTACCCGGCCGTGGCGGGAAGGGCGGCAAGAAGAGGAGCTTCCGCTTAAAGGAGACAAGTGGGAAGGGTCAAAGGGGGCGATGTGTGACTGAAGAGTAAGACGGGTCCCAGGAGAAAGAACGGGGATGTGGGGGGGCACTTCTTGTGGGAAGAACCTATGCAGGTGAGGAGCCTCGGTCTAAAAGGAGGGACACGGAGGACCGGAATAAGCTCAAGATCCCGGCCCGGGAGGTGCCCCAGCTCAAGCCAAAGGAAATAGCGAGGAGCCAAGGCGGGCACCAGGAAGGGGCGAGGCCTGAGGGAGCAGGAGGAGCTCAGGACCTCACAGGGACCGCAGGGCCCACCGGAGAGCCGAAAAGGAGGCCCGAGCTCCAAGTGGGAGCCCGCCATTGCAGCAGGTGTTACCCACCGATCGCCGCCTAAAAACTCGGCCTGGGCCGGGGGGAGCCCGACAGCGGAGAGGGAAGCACTGTGGGGTAGAGTGCCGGAGGCCTTTGTCTTAGGAGGGATGTCTCAAATACCACAGGAGCCCTGGATGTAGATTAAGGAGCCACGATCAGTCGTGAAAAAGAGGCAGGCTCAGCCTTGCTTTGGGAGGGAGAGAGAGGGAAAGGGAGAAGAAGGGAGAGAGAGGGAGGAAAGGGAGAAGGAGAGTAAAGGGGACGTCTGAAATACCACAGGAGTCTGGGATGCAGATTTAGGAGCCTCGATCAGATGTGAAAAAGAGGCAGACTCAGCCTTGCTTTGGAAAGGAGAAGGAGAGTATAAGGGCTATCTGCTTTTCCTTTGCATCAGCATTTAACCCCCCATGGCACACAGGGAACAGCCACTCAGTGTTTTCTGGGGGACCCACCAGGCCGAGGAGCCACGCTAGCGCAGAATGGGCTTGGGGCACGTGGGAGAGCTCTCCCCCCACACACTCGCTGATTAGACACAACATGGGTTGGACTAGGTGTCCGATCCCTTCCCAGTGCTCAGACTAGGTTCGTGTCAGCCACCTCCTCCTCTCCATTTGGGCCCACGAAGACTTCCCTCGTCCTCTCATGCCTTCTCCTTCCTCACGTTTTTGTACACAACCCTCTCTCGTCTGAGCCCTTCTCCCAACCACCATTCCAAGTAGCCCGGTGGATCTCCAAGGGTGGCTACTAATTCTTCCTTCAAGGTTCTGGGGTTTTCTCTTAAAAACGGGGAAACTGAGGCCCACTGAAGGGACGTCACTTGGCCGAGGTCAGAGGTAGGATGTGAACGCAGGGTCTGGGGCTCCGGAGTCGGGGGCCGTTCTCTCGCCCCGCACAGATCTTACAACATGGTGATGGAGCCCAGACCACCGAGCAAGAAGGGGCTAGACCGTATCCTGCACCCTCGAAACAACCGGTGAAGAGGGAGATCGATCCAGGCTGGCCGTGGAAAATCGGTTACCTAACGAGTTATAAATATGGCTGCTATATATATAGAAAGAGAGCGAGAGAAATTCCCAAAGCAAGCCCCATACAATTATAGAACACGGCCCAAACTTTAATGATCGCAGAAAGTGAGCTGGGGCTAATTGATCTTTCTAACCAGCTAATGACTTTTTGTAATTTAGAAAGAAGCAGAAATTCCCTGGGTCAATCAGGAGGGATTGATCTCGTTTCTCAGCACTGATTTTCAGAAAGTGTTGTCCCCCCCCATCCCACACTCCCATCTGCAGGAGGGGCTCACCCCCAAGGGCCCCGGGCAGCCGGAGAAAGCCCTGCTGGGCTCCCCTGCCGGGCTCCCCTGCCCAGAAGACCCGTCCCCACTTCTGAGTGATGCGGCCGAGGCCCAATTACTGGGTCCCCGGGGCGGCCTGATTTTCCTGCTTCTTAAGCTCTCCAGGGGAGAGAGATGAAGCTCAAACCTGCTTAGTTTTGCTTTGTGCTAATAGCCCTGCTAATAATAATGGGGGGAGGAGAGCCGGGAGGAAGCTGGCCGTGTAATTTCATCAGGGTGGGGAAGTCCTAGCATGGAAAGGCCCTCCCCTGGCAAAGATGGCTGACGTTCCGTGTTAAGTATCAAAGAGCAGAACATGGGTTTGTGATTAGTTACTGGGGGTGCCTCATTTTGCATCCTGCGGGGTTCAGTCTCTGGCCAGCCAGGGCTTCTATCCCTAACTCAGATGATCAATCAGTTCTGATTCATCTGCCCGTCTTGCCAAGGCCACAAAACCGTAAGCTAGTGGCTTAGGATTCTGGGCTGTGAAAGATGGGCTGGGCCAGGGCCCCCACGTCTCAGAGACGATCACCTTCTCCCACAAAAACTGTCCTCGAGTCCCTTGTCTGGGTATGGGGGTGACCCTCTGAGACAGCTGGCCAGGCTGGAAGGGGTTCAAGGACAGGGCCAAAGTGTCTATTATTCAAGCATCAGCCCAGCGAGGAACAGAGTTATCCCCGGCAGCTGTCTCAGGAATGGACCTGAGGCCTTCTCAGAAAGCTGAGCTCTGCCATAGTTTAGGGGCACAGTTCCAGGAAACCCCCTCGTGCCTTTGCTTAATCTTGCACAAAACAACCTACAGCCTTGGTTCTTGTACCCTGAGGGCGGAGTGGAATCCCCTGACAGACTGAGTCCAGGGACAGCTGGGATCCACGCTGGCGAAGGCAGAAAAGAGCCCGCCCCGTGGTCCTCCTCAGGCCCACGCTGGCTAAGGTAGAAAAGAGTGGCCCTCCTCGGGCCCACGAAGGCTAAGGTAGAAAAGAGCCCACCCCGTGGCCCTCCTCGGGCCCACGAAGGTTAAGGTAGAAAAGAGCCCGTCCCGTGGCCCTCCTCGGGCCCACGAAGGTTAAGGTAGAAAAGAGCCCGCCCCGTGGCCCTCCTCGGGCCCACGAAGGTTAAGGTAGAAAAGAGCCCGCCCCGTGGCCCTCCTCGGGCCCACGAAGGCTAAGGTAGAAAAGAGCCCGTCCCGTGGCCCTCCTTGGGCCCACGAAGGCTAAGGTAGAAAAGAGCCCGCCCCGTGGCCCTCCTCGGGCCCACTCTATCAGACTCTGATGGGCTGCTGAGCTTTATTAACCCGGCTTCGTGCCTCAGTTCTGGGGCCAAGCAGAACAAACCCAGCAGCCTTCAGAGGGCTGATCTGTTCCCCAGCTCACTGTACCAGGTCCTGGCCCTGATCTTCCCAAGGCTGGACCGGCAGCTCTCAGAGGAGCCTCAGCATTAACATCACAAGAAAATCCAGGTCCTGGAAGGAAGGGCTCCTCCTAGGGAGAAGGGCCGCTGACAGCGGAGGGTTTCAGACCACTCAGGGCCCGTAGGAAGGGACACTCTCACCAATAAAACATTTCCAGGGCAGGGACCCAGCTCAGGGAGGTGAGATCCAGGAGCTCTGATCCCCAACCCACCCCCACTTCCGGAGAAACAGCTCCCAAGCAGCTCAGCTCATTGCCCTCCTCAGAGCTGCTGATGAAAGTGGAAGGAGGCCCAGGGCAGAGACTCGGGTGGGAGGGGTCTCCCCTTAAGGTGTCCAGTCTGCGGCTCCCCGTTTGAAGAGGACCATAATGAAGAGCCTGCTCTTTCTCTAGGGGCCTGGACTCCCATGGGCTTACCACGGCGGCCTCCTGTCCAGCTCCCAGGCCAGCTGTGGGTCTTCCTGGGTGGCTCGTGGACAAGAGAGGAGATTTCTGCCGGCCAAATGGGAAGGCTGGGGTCCAGCCAAGGCCATGGTCCACATTGAGCAAATCCCCACCGTACTTGTTTGTCTGGGGACAATCTCCCCCATCAAAGTCAACTCCAGAGTTCACTGGAAAGCAAGGGCCAATGCCTTTTGGGTCAGTTCATTCCCACCAAAAAAGCCTTGGGAAATAGGTTGCTTTTTTTTTTTCTTGCCGTCATTAGATCCTGGCTACATTTAACTAGCATCCCTGGTCTCATGTAGGGAAAAATAAAATCCTTGGGGCTCCTCCTCGGCGAAGCTGAGAACTAGAGTATTACTGAACTCAGAGAAACAATGAACATGAAAAGTCCAGAAAAGCACAGGAAGACCCACCAGCACTGAGGCAGAAAGAAAGCAGAAGAGCCAGAAAAACCGCATGTCAAAGCACGAGAACAAAGTTAAAGAAGAAAGGGGAAGGTGAAAATGAAAACGGTGCAGTTAGAATGTACAAACTTCAGTCAGGCACCCTCTGACCCAGCAGGGTTGCTACTGGGCTTGTATCCAAAGAGATCTTAAAGGAGGGAAAGGGACCCACGTGTGCAAAAATATTTGTGGCGGCCCTTTTTGTGGTGGCAAGAAATTGGAAACAGGGGATGCCCATCAGCGGGGGAAGGGCTGAATAAGTGAAGGGATATGGATGCTATGGAATATTATTGTTCTATAAGAAATGAGCAGCAGGAGGATTGCAGAGAAGCCTGGAGAGACTGACAGGAACTGATGCTGAAGGAAGTGAGCAGAACCAGGAGATCATCATACACGGCAACAACAATATTATATACAATAATCATTCTGAGGTACACGGCTCTCTTCAACAGGCCAGTTCCAATGATCTTGTGATGGAGAGAGCCATCTACACTCGGGGAGAGGACTGTGGGAACCGAGTGTGGAACACAACACAGCATTCTCACTCTTTTTGTTGTTTGTTTGCAATTTTGTCTTCTTACTCATTTACTTTCCTTTTTGCTCTTGTTTTTCTTGTGCAACAAGAGAATTGTATCAATAACTTGACACATATTGGATTTAACCTATATTTTAACCTGTCTAACATATATTGACTACTTGCCATCTAGGGGAGGAGGAGAAATGAAGGGAAGATCTGAAACGCGAGGCTACGCAAGGGTCAATGTTGAAAAATGATCCATGCTTCTGTTTTGAAAATAAAAAGCTTAAAAAAAAACTTAAGTCAGGGAAAGGAGTGAGAAAGCACACAGGGGAGGAGAACACATTCATCATTCGATAGAATTTGTGTATGGAGTATTTTATCCCATTCTTTTTTCATTTTGCAAGTGACGGCTTGCTGAGTTTGGACAGTTCGGTGATACTTGGAAAATACAAAAAGGCCAATAGGATGTAATCACAAAATAGGACCATAATGTCATACATGCATAAGAACGCTTTTAAAACAATAAAAATAAACTTGAGTTCCAAATAAAGTGAAGAAAAGGACCGTGATTTCCGATAGCCTCAAAATCTTAAATTTAAACTCTTCACTGGTCCAGCACAGACGTCGCTGGGGTACAAGAACCCCCGAGCGCCATTTCCGAAACCCACCTTCTCCTCCCAGATCCCGCTCAGCCTGGACAGGACTCGCAGTGGGAAACTCCCAGGCTGTGTACACATTGCAGTCAGGCTGTTTATGCTTTTCCTTTGAATCTGCTACATGCCAGAATCTCTTACAAGCAGCCTTTCAGGAACAAATGGAGGAGGGAAATGAGCTCTTTGATGCCCTGGTTCGCTGGCAGGCTCCAGCACTACAAATAACCCTCCTGGTCACACACTGGTCATCATCTCGAGCAAACAGCCTTTTAGGCCAGCCACTAAAACGCACTTCAGCTCAGAAGGCCCAAGGCCCATTTCCTTAATGGACAAAGAAAAAAGGCTATTCCTTGTCCCATCAAAGTACAAGAACACTCAGGTGCAAAATCTGCCATCTCAGTATGATTTCCCAGAAATATCCTGTCCCTTGAAACAGGAATAAAATGTCCTCAGTGGATCTCCTCGTCCTGATCTGCTGGACACCCGGGACAGAACGGGTCTGCTCTCGGGGCTGGAAATCTCCCCGGCAGAAGCCCAGAAAACACTTAGTGACTGTCACACCTGCACAAGGATGACTTGGCTATGTGTCTCACAAGGGGCCATCCCGCTTCTGGCTGCAGACTTGGGGGCTGACAACTCTGACTCTGAGACTTCTAGATAGATCAAGGTCAAATGCAGCTCTTTGTGACTCAGGACCCAACCAGACAAATCTTCCTTCCACCAGACAACCGTACAGACAACTTTCAGTTGACTTCTGGCCCCCTTCCCTTTTCCAGACAAACCCACCCCCATCCTCCACTGTCCAAGGACAGTGTGCCCTGTCTGAAGTCAGGAAGAAGAGTCCCAATCCAACCCCAAACACGTACTGGCTGTGTGACCCTGGACATGTCACCCTGCTGAGTTTATCTCAGTTTCCCCATCTGTAACATGAGCTGGAAAAGGAATTGCAAGGGAACTCCTCCAGCTTCTTAGCCGGAAAATCCCAAATGGAGTGATGGAGAAAAACTCCCAAGACTTTATATTCAACCTTATTCAGATTAGTCTTTTTGGATTGTCACCCAGAGGGCAAGCTCCCAATCTAGTTCATGTCAGCTCTGCTCAGATTGCCAAGTAACACCTTCATTCTAGTTAATAATAAAAACACTGAGCAGCCAGGGGCCACTCCAGACCCCCGGGCACTTCCCCTAGTCCTTCCAAGAGGACATCCAAACACCCACTGCTCTATCCCTTTGGCCATTCAGTTAGTCTGGAGAACATCTCAATGCCCTTATCCCCTTGCCCCAGTCTCATCTTTCCACTACGTTTACAAGAATGACATGAAACTTTGTCTAATGCTTTGTGGGACTCCCCCTACCCTCTAATCAATGGATCTGTTCCAGTTAATAAACAACTGGTTACCAGTGATGAAATAATTTCACACCTATCAGTGAGCAACCAATCACGGTCTGGCTAAAGTAAAAGTCAAAATCAATACAAAATGAGAAGGAAGGATGGAGAGAAGACGCTGGATATTCTCACTATTCCCGTATAATCAGTTTGATCAAGTCAAATACAAAATGAAACTGGGACTCAATCACCATTTTAAAAGGACATTTAAACATGAGAATATAGAAATATGTTTAAAAGAATTGCACATATCTAACCTAAATCAGATTGCCTGCTGTCTTGGAGGAAAAAGAAATAAGGGAAAGAGGGAGAAAAATTTGGAACACAAAGTCTTACAAAAAAACTATCTTTATGTGTATTTGGAAAAATATTATTGAAAATTTAATAAAATTTAAAAAGACATTTGAGCAACGCAAAACACTCGTCACAGTAAAGAGGCAAAAAGGGCCCAGAAATTGTATTCCTTGGGAAACAACTTGATCTCTTTATACAGACAAGAAGATTAATCCTGATTTTAAGTACAAGTTTACTAATAAAACTCTATGGAGGATGATCTTGAAGTTAGGATTAAGCTCATTTCCAAAACATCAAAAAGTAGCTAAGAGGAATTATGAAATCCCCTTCCTTTCTATGTAGAGTATTGTAAGAGTGATAGATATTGATACTTAGATGGTCAGCTGCTCATTTTCATTTAAATTGGTTTGTTGTTGTTAGATTTAAAAATCAAAAGAGTATTGGGAAACAACTAGGTTGCAAAAAAAAAATCATCAATTTTCTTTAATGAATTTGTCTATTAGTGTCAAAAAGATATCAACCTTTAAAAAAAAACACAGGTTTTTGTCACTTGAAGAATAACAACATTTCCAGGCGCTTTGAAGTTACACGTTATAGAATCCAAAGATAGGATTCCCTGACTGGTTCCTTTCAAAGGACACATTTGTGGAACATGTAGTCATCCTATTACAATTTACCTATTAGAACGGGAAGAGTCTCCTTGTGCAGGAAACGAGATATGTCTTCCAGGTCACAATGTCTCCTAAGAAACAAGGGTAAGCCCCCGAGGGAAAACCTTGTGTCTTTCGAGAAAAAACGAACTGAACTTCTCCGGGCGATGAATGGCAGCCAGGCTGGTGGCCAAGCAGGGCCAAGTCGGCCTCCAGAACAACTCCTAAGGGGGAGAGAGCTTGCTGGAGAGACATCAGGAGGTCGCCTCCCCCCGAGAGAATGGGGCAGAGGAGGAGCAAAACTCCCTGCTCCCCGATTCCTCAACAGCCACCACATCCTCCTCCTCCTCCTGCCTACTGTGCTCGGCCCAAGTGGAGAGGCCTGCCAGCGGCACGGTTCTAGGGAACGTGTCCGTGAGCCATCGTTACCTATTTATACGTTACTTCCCGTGCTGGAACACAAGTCGGCTCCAGGCTGACGAGCCAGCTTCATTCTGGCCTTTGTACCCCGGCACAGAACCGACGATGTAATAAATCCCGAACCGAACTGGAGACCAGGAAAACGACTCGGGCACAGTCACCATTCCCAGGAGGGGCGGCTGTGGGCGCAGCCCGGGCCCTTCTTCCACAAGCCACAGGACAAAGTCTTTCCTGATAATTGCCTTCATTTACAAAGAACCACAACACGGGAGCATCTGGGGACCGGAGGCTCCAGGGATCCCTCGTGGGATCACCCAGGCCTGCTGTTTGTTTTCTGAAGCAGAGAAGGCTGCCCTCGCTGCAGGAAGGGATGGGGGCCAAGAAGCTCGGTTCATTACGGGAATTCCAGGACAGTCTCGGATTCGAGGGGACCCACCGGCTGACACAAACGCGCTCGAGCCTCGGCCCACAGTGCCGGAAAGAAAGGATTCTAGGCTTGTGGAGAACAAGGCAAGAACCGGGCCAGAAAACACGGCAAGAACCCGGCCAAGCTGTTGCCTTTATCTGAGCAGACCAGAGAAAGGCTTGGCAATCACGTTTAAAGCGAATAAATGAAGAACTCACCTCCAAAATGAGCTTGGTCCCCACCCTCGGACACTTCTCAGGGCTTTAGATACCCAATCTGTGCAGGGGAAGGGGGTGTCTGTCTCTTGTCTCTCTGAGTCTCTGTCTTTCCCTTTTTTCTTTTTTCTCTCCTTCCCTCCCTCTTTCTCTTCCTCTCTCCCTTTCTCCTTCCCTCCCTCTTTCTCTTCCTTTCTCCCTTTCTCCTTCCCTCCCTCTTTCTCTTCCTCTCTCCTTTCTCCTTCCTCCCTTTCTCTTCCTCTCTCCCTTTCTCCTTCCCTCCCCTTTCTCTTCCTCTCTCCCTTTCTCCTTCCCTCCCCTTTCTCTTCCTCTCTCCCTTTCTCCTTCCCTCCCTCTTTCTCTTCCTCTCTCCCTTTCTCCTTCCCTCCCTCTTTCTCTTCCTCTCTCCCTTTCTCCTTCCTTCCCTCCTCTTCCTCTCTCCCTTTCTCCTTCCTTCCCTCCTCTTCCTCTCTCCCTTTCTCCTTCCTCCCCTCCTTCTCTCCCTCTGTGCCAGGGGAGCCCAGCGTGCTGGTCCAGCAGGTTTCCTGGCCAAGCAGAGTCTGGGAAAGAGCCGGGCCCCTCCAGGTCAAGTTCAGAAGCTGAAAGACTCTCCTTTCTCAAGGGCTCCTACCTGGGATCTTGGGAGGTCACTAAGGCATTACATTTCAGCTACAAGTTAAAAGAAAGTAACATTAAAAAAAAATAATAAAACCTTTTTTAAAATCTGTTCAGGAAAACGCGATCTGAAAGCTCCGAAGTAACCCAATATGGGTTTCGATGTGAAAACGGAAACTTCCCCGTCCCCCTCAGTAAGTCCCGCTCTGCAGACCCAAGGCACCCTTCCCCTAGCCCAGGGCCGGCTCCCCGGAAAGGCTCCCCCAGTTTCTTTGTCTTTCTCCTCTGGGCTAATCTGATGGAAATGAGGTCGAATTTCCTTTGCGTTTCTCTAGAATTATTTTTCTCGATCTTGAAAGTTGCTGTCGAGTCTGTTTGTCCATCTTGGGCCCTGGCTGCTCTCCCCGGGGCGGGACAGCTGGGGGTTAATGTCACCTTCCTGCCCCTGGGGACCAGAACAAAAGCCCAAACCTGCCATTCAAGGCCTTCTGCAATCAGGTTCCGCCTGGGCCAAGGTCCTTATCTCATTCCCCTCCCTGGCACATTGTATGCACATTCTAGTCAAACAGGACACTTGAGGCAGTTCCCAGAACTCGCCTCCATCTTTCCCCGCCCGGGACCACGCCCAGGGAGGGGCGGGGACCGAGTCAGAACCATCACCCCTCAGAGTCCCAGCGAGAAGCCGTACCTGAGGGCTCCGGGCGCACATCTGGCTTTTGTTTTATTTTTCATTTTTTCTAGTTAAAGCTTTTTATTTTCAAAACACATGCACAGGTCATTTTCACCACTGCAAAGGGTTGCAAAACTCTCGGTTCCAAAGTTTCTTCTGCCTCCCTTCCCCCTCCTTCCCCTATACAGCACGAAAGGCAACATAGATTACACGGGCAGTTCTATAATATTTCCACAATTGTCAGGCTGCACAAGAAAAACCAGATCAAAAAGAGGAAAAAAAGAGAAAGAAAACATGGAAGCGAACGACAAAAAGTGAGAAGGCCGTGTTGTGGTGATCCCCCCTCAGTCCCCGCAGTGCTCCCTGGGTGCAGATGGCTCCCTCCATCACAAGGCCCCTGGTCCTGCCCATTTCCCTCAGTCTCCCCGGGAGATGGTTTCTTACAGATCAATTCTATCCCACAAGCTCCATGTCCCACCCAATTCCCCCATCCCCCAGCTGAAGGGCATCCATCACTGAGCCCAAACCCCTGATCCCCATCACTGTAGGAGGAACTGGAGGTGACACTGGGGAGGAGGGACGGCCCAGCTGGGGAGGAGGGACGGCCCAGCTGGGGAGGAAGGCTGGTCATGCCTCCTGGGAGTCAACGGGGGAGGGGCCACCAAGAGCTGAATCTGGCACTGGGGGGCCCTGGTTCAGGCCCTTCCCTTTCTGAAGCCTCAGCTAGCTCACCTGTAAAATGGGAATAATAACCGGACAGTGCCTGTATTTAGTGCCCCCCCCCACCCAGGTATTCTCCCATTTCCCCTTCTTTCTGAAAAGCTGTTACTTCTGACCCAGCGACGCTTGCAGAGGTTTACCCCCCAGGTAAACCTCCTGTTTGGGGGGGGGCCTCTCCCAAAGAGCATGTCCCACACCTCCCCTCCAGTCCTCAGCCCGCCCGGGGGGGAGGGGGGCTGCTTCCTCTGGGGGGTCCCCAGAACCCCGAGCCCAGGACCATGCCCTGCACTGATAGCTGAGTTCCAGAAATGAGTGACCCCCCCCCCAGCTTGGATGTCCAGAGAGTCCTCAGCACGGGGAAGCCTCAGAGGCCCAGAGCTCCTGACCCACTCGAGGTGTTTCCTGCCTAAGCAAGCCCCTTTCCTGCCAGACCTCAGTTTCCCCATCTGTCAGATGAGGCTGCGATGGACGGTCTCCAAGGACCTCCAGCCCAGAGAACCAGCATCTCCAGGGCCCCAAGGGGTCCCCAACCTGCCGGGCAGTCAGTGCCCTTTTCTACACACTAAGCTTAATGAAGACCCCATCCCTGTCCCTCAGCTCGGCTTTCCCAACGGGACTAGCCTCGCAAATGAATGGCAAGGGGCCAGGAACCAAAGAGAGGCAGGGAACACAGTTGGGGGGGGGAGGAGAAGGCAGGGAACACAGTTGGGGGGGGGAGGAGAAGGCAGGGGGCCTTCTCCTGTCTGCGGGGGGGGGGGGGGAGAGAGGGGAGGGAGGAAAGGCAGGAGTCAAGCTCAAGTTCAAATGGGAATAACGAGCACATTTTTCCTCCTATGAGGTAGAGGGGTCCTCACAGGGAACGAGCCCTTGGACCCGTAAGAGGAAGGGAGGAAAGGAAAAAGAGAGGGAGGGAAAAAGGGAGAGGGGGAGGCAGCCTCAGTTTCTCCATCTGTACAATGGGGCTAATCACTGTGCCTATTTCATGAAGAGGTAAGAAGTGATATTTTTGAGGCACTTTGCAAATCTTATGTTTACAAATGTTATCATCGTTGGGAATAACTCTCTATACAGACACACGGACTGTACCCATGGGCATTGTGTATTCGATGGATTTGCCCAGTTCGGGGCCCCCAGAGGCTGCCCATGGCCCCGGGATCTCCCCATTACCCTGAGCTCGGGGAGGCAGATTGTCCCGGAGATAAGGTGTCAGCTAATTCTGTCCCGCCTCCCAGAACCAGCCCGACGGGTTGTTGGCTGCCAGGTATTTCCTCTGCTGTGACCCGGGCCAAACATTAACCCCCACCAGCTGCCGCTCCCCCAGTTACACTGCACAGCCTCTGTGCCCACAGGGCCGGCCCCCACCCAAGGCCCCCTGAGAAGGGCCTGGCTCCCGTTCAGGAGCCTGAAACACCCCCCACGTCAGAACGGAGCAGCCCCCGAGGGCCAGGTCTGGGGGGCCCCTGCTGCCGGGGGGGGGGAGCAGAGCGGGAGGGGAGGGGTCCCACCTCCGGGGCCAGGACGACCCCCCACGGGGGTCCCTGCAGCGCTGTGATCCCTCTGAGGATCTGCCGACACCTCCAGCCAAGTGACTGGGAATCCTCCGTGCCCGAGACCAAGGTGAGCATCTGGTCCTCAGGCCGACTTCAGAAAAGTGCAGAGACTCGGAGAACGTGATGGAACGTGATCGTTCTGAAAGGAGCAGGAGGACATCGGAGCGGCCGGGAGAGGCCGACGGGAACCGAGGCCGACGGGAACCGAGGCCGACGGGAACCGAGGCCGACGGGAACCGAGGCCGACGGGAAGCGAGGCCGACGGGAAGCGAGGCCGACGGGAAGCGAGGCCGAAGGGAAGCGAGGCCGACGGAAGCGAGCACGACCAGGAGATCGACAACAAGACTATACGAGGCTCAATCCTGAGGGACGTGGCTCTTCTCAACAACAAGGAGATTCAGAACAAGTCCAATGGTCTTGTGATGGAGGGAGCCTGTGCTCCCAGAGAGAGGCTGTGGGGACTGAGTGGGGAGCACCACACGGCATCCTCCCTCTTCTTGTTTGCTTGTTTTGTTTTTCCTTTTTGATCTGATTTTTCTTGTGCAGAATGAGAAACGTGGAATATACACAAGAACTGCACATGTTTAACCTTGTTATTGGGGGAGATAGAGGACGAGGGAGAAAACTTTGCACATGAGGGCAAATATTGAAAACTCTCTTTACCTGTTGTTTGAAAAATAAAACAAAAAAAGGAGCTTCCCGAGTCAGTCAGACCAATGTCGAGCCCGAGTGGATGAGCGAGCCCGCGTCTGGCAAGAGTCTGTCTGCCGATGCAGACCCTGAGAAATGTCACTGGGGCTTCCTTTTAGGGAGGAAGGAGGCCAGTATTTCACCCAATTTTATGTGTCCAGAGCACAGATTGATCTCAATCACACACACGCACAGAATTATTACACTTCTATATAAAGAGGCGTATATAGAATTATCATCTCTATCATTCAGGATCACTCTGCAGCTGCCTTTGTGTCCCCGTGGCTTCGCAGGCCAAATTCAGCGGAATCTTGGGGCAGTTCTCCTGATGTATCATGGGAAGAGGACTCTGTCATTTCTCGAAGAAAACCGAAACTTTGCTCATCCCAGAGGGAATAATGCTGCAGGGCCCTAGCTCACCCTCCAGCCATTGCCGAGACTTTCACAGCTGGGGAGAGCAGCCTGTGATTCTCTCCTTGGGAGGATGAGCTCTCCAGCCCC
This sequence comes from Antechinus flavipes, assembly GCF_016432865.1. Lineage (NCBI taxonomy): Eukaryota > Metazoa > Chordata > Mammalia > Dasyuromorphia > Dasyuridae > Antechinus > Antechinus flavipes. Next base: position 260,569,779 of record NC_067403.1, read on the forward strand.
CTGAGATCGTCACAGGATCCCTGCATCCTTCCCTACTCCCTCTCACATGTGGCAGGGCCCCTGGAATTGCTGGGTGGGCCTTCCTCCCCGGCCAGGGCCATGAAATTGCGCTGATGCTTTCTCCCCACCAGCTGGGACGCCGTTCTTAGGAGTCAGAAGACCGTCCCCATCCGCCTGCAGCTCTTTGACCCCCTTCCCTCCAAATTCCACAGGGACCTACCAAGAGCGCTGCTGGAAGAGACCTTTATCCTTCCTTCCTCCTTCCTTCCATCCTTTCCTCCCTCCCTCCTTCCATCCTTCCCTCCCTCCTTCCTTCCATCCTTCCCTCCCTCCTTCCTTCCATCCTTCCCTCCCTCTTTCCTTTCCTTCCTTCCAACTTTTCTCCTTGTCATTGGTCTCTCCTCATGATAACAACAGCTTCTGTCAAAGTCATTGCCAGGAAATTTATTAGCATCCAAGCCAACCTCAGGTTAGGATAATCACTGAGAGAATCACTACCAGTACAGAGATAATCTCATCTTAGTAGGTAAGAAGGCAGTATGGGGGGATGACGTGCTCAATTTGTGCTCTGGAAGATCTGAGTTCAAATGCTGCCTTGGACTTCCTGTCATCTTCTGTAAAATGGGAATAACAATAACAGCTACTCTGTTGTGAGGATCAAATAAGCTAACATTTAAATCACTCCACAACATTAAAACGTTACCTAAGTCCTAATAATTATTGTTATTCTTAATTATGAGAATCAGCCAATCACAGACTTCTTCACTCCCACCACAGGCAGATATGTAGAACTCAAGTTCCCTCAAAAACCCAACAAAAGTGAGGAAAATCCCGTCTCGATCTAGGACTGTGGGCCTTGTCGGGTCAGCCTTCGGAAGCCCACGCCAAGCTTGCCCAGTTGGCAATCCTGGTGAGGGAGAACACTTGGAGGAGGAGGGCCGAGCCAGCTTCCTTAGAAGCAGATCCCATCCAATCTCCGGGCACTTTATGTCTGAAACACATCCTGTGTCCCTCAAACTCGAACCGTGTGGAGAAGGCTAATATAAAACCAGAAAAACCCTACTACTTATTAAGTGCCTACTATGTGGCAGAAACGGTCCCTGCCCTCAAGGAGTTTACCCTGCAAATGGCCAAGGACCCACAGGCGACAGACAGAACAAAGAGGGATGAATCACCAGAGGGAAGGCCTCATTCTGAAGGGGGGATCTGAGTCTAGAAGAGAGCCAGGGGAGCCAGGAGGCCGTGGAGGCGACGGAGGGAGGGCACCGAAGGAGATCATATCTGTAAGTCATTTGGCAAGGTTTAAAGTCAACAGAAATTTGAGCCCTTAGCAGTCATGGGGTGAAAGTACTTGAAAAATATAATTTATGTCGAACTTAACTTGTTCTCTTCCCGCATGAGGTCAGGGACTCTCTTTCTTCCTGCTTCTTTTTGAATCACAACTCTCAGCACAGTGCTTAGAATACAGTAAGCACTTACTGGATGCTTCGTGACTCGGTTTAACAAATTGCACTTTTTCCATTTTAAATTTTCCATTTAGTAACTTGGTTCACAGGGATGGAGACTTTCGGTGCAACGTATCAGAGAACCGGCTTCCTAAAGCCAGGGCTTTTGCCAGGGCAGGGCTTTGCACAAAACAGGCAACTAATTAACAGTCCAGGTGACGGGGGCGCCAGCTTTCCAGATCAGTAAGAGCTCCATAAATGCCTGGGATTCGGATCCAGGCCCTGGGCCCCAAGGCCAGGCCTCCTTCAGTTACCTCAACTTCTGCTCTCTTCCCTGTCCTAAGACCCAGAGCTAGCAGGAAGCAGAGGAGGGGAAGAGAAGAAGCCAGATGTCCTTCTTAGAACTTACAATTTTAAAGTTTCCTGGACCCTCTGAAGTTAAGGATGGTCCAGAGAGAGCCCGTCAGAAGTTGAACTTCAGTTTGGGTTCCCCTGATTCCAAGGCTAGTCCCCTGGCTGCTCCATCCTGCTGCCTCAGGGTAAAGCAGGCTCCTGAGGTTACCTAATTCCACCCCCTCCTGAAGCCCATCGAGGGGAAAAGCCTTTGCTATGGACATCTAGGTAGTAAATGGCAGAGTCCTGATTAGAACTCGGGTCCTCTGAGTCCAGAGGCACCATGCAGCCTCTGCCCCTCCGGGTTATCACTTGGAAAGACGATGCGAGATGCATCCATCAGCATAATGGTGGAAAGTCCAGCCAAGATGGATCCAGGCTTTAAGAACAGGCCAGAGGATGGAGTAGGAGTGGGGAGAGTCTGAATCTCATCTGCCCCAGTTGAACGACTGCAATCTGCACTAATAGAGAGAATGGTCACATGGACAAAATCAAGGCCTCTCAGGTTCTCTCTCATTTAATCTGCTCTGCAGAATCCTTCCCAGAACCCTCTAAGGAAAAACCATTTCTTCTCTATCCTTAGGATCACGAGCCCTCTCACAGCATTAGGTATCCAGCAAGCACTTAATAAATTCTACTTGATAGAAAATCAAAAGTACCGGCCTCTTGGGGACAGCAGGAAAACAGCTCCAGACAATCAATGCCCACCTCGTCCCAACTCTGCTTTTCTTACCCTGACCCCGGCCTACGCTCGCCGCTCAGTTTGATTCTCTCAAATGTGCACACTGTGTTTTCTTTAAGTGATCGGAGCCAGCAAGAGTGACTGCCAGTAGCTGTCTTCTCTTAACAGGTAATTCCAGTTTTTCATTCTTCAGGGCTTTAGAAATTCATTGCAAAGCCCCGGGAACAGAGTCCCCAGTGACAAGACGGGTAAAAATAAAATCCACTGAACTCGGTCGCTTCGTGCAAAAATCCTTTTTGTAGTAACGGACGCGATCGTCGTCACCACTGTCACGATCCGTCGCCGGGCCCGCTGCAGGAAGCACGGGACTTTCTTCCCAGATGGTTTTAAACTTTAGAGCACGACATCATCAACTGGATTTGTCCTGCTCTGATTAAGAGGTTTACTTGGGGTAAAGGGAAAGTTATAATATCGAGGGCTAAAAAGTCTGGCTCCGTGACAGGAGGAAAGAACAAAATCAGTCAGCCATCACCCAAGCAGAAGCACAAGGAACAGGGGGGTGAAGGGAGAGGAGGAGGCCCAGCTCGGTCCCTAAGAAGCTCGTCATTGGCAGGGGTGGGATGGCGAAGGCCAGGACCACAAAGGCCGGTACCAGGAACTAGGACAGCAAGCGTGCTGGAGGAAGACGGGAATAAGAAAGCCCGCGGCACTGCTAGTTCTTCTAAGTAAGAAGAAACATGGACTCTCAGGAGGAGGCACTCAACTAGGGGACACAAGAAGGGGAAGCTCCTTGGGATGCAAGAAGCCCACCCTGGGATAGGATTCTCCAAATAAGGAAACTGCTGGTTTCCAAAAGCGAATAACAGTTATTCCCTCTCTGAGGGACTCAGTAAGCGCCTACTGTGTGCCGGGGACGGCTAGATATCAGAAAGACAAAACCCAAAACAATCCAGAGAGATGATGTTCTATCCAGAGACATACATTGTGTGTGTGTGTGTGTGTGTGTGTGTGTGTGTGTGAGTGTGAGTGTGTATGAGTGTGTGTGTGCACTTGCACACTTGAAGCAGACACTTAGCAAATGCTCGTAGCTGGTTGGATGGATGATCTGACTACAAGGAATATGACATTTATACATTTTCTGAAAGGAAACATCAAGAATAGGTTTAAAAACAGAGGAGCAGATCCCAAAGTATGGGACTGAGGGATCGATGAAACTTGGGGGGAAGCCCACAACAGTTTGATATTTCCTTAGGCAAGAGGGATTTTTTGAGGGTAGAGTCAGAGGCTAGAAGCAGCACTTGGAATCAAGAAGACCCGAGTTTGAATCCTGCCTCCCTCCATCATTAGCTGTGTCATTCTAGGCTGCAAGCCTCAGTTTCCACCCCTGTGCTAAGGAGGCTCAGAGAAATCTTGATTCAATGATTTACCCCCAACGTATAGAAAGTCAGCAGCCCACCCACACACCGATCCACAGCCCTGCCTCCCATTCCAGAGCTCCCTCCACTGCTTAATCCAAGTGGGCGGCACAGGACCGCACAGTCCGCGCACCCCCAGCCCAGCGGGGAACCCACAAGAGGAGGGCTGTGTCTCTGCTCGGGTTTCCCTGCTGCTTTTTTCCCTCATTTCACTGACAGACAATATACATATATGTACATGCTCACACGTATATACAGACATATGTATATATACACACGTGTGCATGTATGTATATGGAGAACACTTTGCAAAAAATATAGGTTTGCTTATATACATGTGTCTGCGTGTGTATATGTCTATGTATGTATATAAATATATAGGTGTATTACATATACACAGAGAGACATAAAAAGAGAGAAACACAAATATATATGTGATTATTTAGGCATATTATACATATATATGCACATATATGTGTAGGTACAGATTCAGAAACAGAGAGAGAGACAGACTGGATCTCAATCAAAAAGTAGGTTAGTTGGACCCCAAAGGAGCCCAAAGCGTAGGAGCCGGGACCCTGGCCCTCGTTGCTCATCATGCTCAGGAAATTTCTCAGCAAGCCCCCCCCCCCCGAGGCCGTGGCCCACTTTCAGAGTTTGCCGAAGGACCGTCCAGACTCTAGCAGGCCCAAATATTCACTAACACATCTGTTTGCCCATCGTACACATCCTGGTTTCGGTAAATAGTCTTGTATTTGACCAGAAGGGAGACAAATGGCTCCCACAGACAGGACGCCCCAGCGTCCAATAGGATCCCCGAACCCCAAGGCATCTCTCCAGGGTTTTCACAAACCACAAACACTGGTCCAAAGACCACAGTCCGAAACTTCAGCAAACTAAACCAGGGACAAATGTCCGGGAGGGTCCGTCTGCGCTCCCAGCTCGGGCACACAGTAGGTCCTGCTGGCTGCTCTGTGCCGAGCACTAACGGGACCCAGCGTGGACATGGATGCAGCGATGCAAGGGGACGGGAGCCCGAGGAGTGGAGCCGGGCGGGATGGAGAGGTCACCACGCGAGCCCAGACAAGGAGAGGCAGGCGTCCCAAGTGGGAGAGCTTCAGCCAGGGGCCGACGGGCGCTCCCCAGGGAGCCCCCTTCCCTGCTCGCTCCTCAGCCATTCGGAGCTTGATGCCCAAAGCCAGCGGGCATTCAGTTCTTGCTTTGTTTCCCCCGATCAAGAATCAACAGCTCAACGTGCACTTATTAATCAACTACTGCATGTCAGACATTGGACTGAGTGCTGGGAAAACGAAGAAAGGCAAAGATCTTTTCTAGTTTCCATCCTGAAAGAAACTGGCCCCAACTCCTCCAAAATGTCCTGGAACCTTGTCACAAAAGGTTCCACAAAATGTCATAGGGACCTTGTGCCACAAGAAGGATCATTTGGTCCACACCCCTCGATTCATGGATAGGGGAACCAAGGCCCAAAAGGAAAATGACCTGCCCAAAGTCACCCAGCTGGCACGTGACAGAACAAACCAAAACTGTAACTCCTGTGGCCCAGAACTGCCAGAGGCAAACTTCAGACCGAGGAGAACTGCCAGTGGGACCTCTGGGTGAGGTGCCCCTTCTGCAGCCCCGTCCCTGCCTGCCCACCCACACGGATCCGGGCCAGGGTCTCCTCGCCCGCGCCGAGACATGGGCTCCCGAGGGGCTGCGGGCCCGCAGAGGCCGACACAGGAGAGCTGGCATCTGCTCTCATAACGGGCACCAGGCCTCCAAACCTGGGGCCTGCAGCATCCTCACAATCCTGGGCTTCCAGAACCGGGGCATCTTTGTGATCCCAATACCAGGCCCTAACATGGCCCGGGGTCCCCCCGCTACCCAGGGTCCTCCTCTCCGGACCCCAGTGTCTGCATCTGTAAACTTGGGGGGGAGAGGATAGACGGGGGCCTTCTGAAGCTGGTTCTGCGTGATCCCTCTGTTCCACTCTGCTCGGACATCTGGCAGCCAATCGACAGCTGCTGGGGGGGAATCCATCATGCTTACTGGGATTGAAAACACAACAGTCGGCTTACAAATCCCCACGGGCTTTTAAGGGCTTAAGTCTGGACTCAGCCCGAGGGGAGCTTTACCTTGGGGGAGAGGGGCGACTGAGGCTCAGCACGGCCTCCTGCAAAACCCAAACTAAGTGGCTTTTAAATCTGCATTTTGCATCCTTCGGGGTTTCAGATAATTCAAGCCACATCCCTCCACTGGGGCAGAAGATGGGGAGTTTACTCTATTTTTACAATTGAGATAGAGGCAATTTTGTTGTTGCTGCTGAGTCATTTTCCATCGTGTCTAGCTCCCTGACCCCATTCAGGGTTTTCCTGGCAGAGATCCTGGATCAGTTTGTCATTTCCTTCTCCAGCTCATTTTATAGATGAGGGAAACTGAGGCAAACTGAGGAAACCGACTTGCCCAGAGTCCCAAAAGTATCTGAGGCTGGATTTGAACTCAAGTCTTCACGACTCCAGACTCAGCGCTCTGTCCACTGCAACACCTAGCAATAAGGATAATTACTATTATTGTAATTATTAATTTTCCTATCATGCAGCGTGACAGTGCACCAGATATAGAGTTAGGAAGAGCTGGAACCTCTGACATTTAGAAGAAGCTACCTGGTGGGTCGTGGATTCAAATCCCGATTTAGCACCTGTGTAGGGGTCCTGAACCAGTCACTCTTCAGTTCTCAGCTTATTCATCTGTAAAATGAGTATTTTAGTAGTACCCACTTCTCCAGGTTACTCTGAGGCTCCCCTGGGATAATATAGTGTTTTGTGAATTTCAAAAACCTATATAAGGGCTGTTACTATTACTATTTATTACTGCTGCTGTTACTACTACTATACCACTATGCTACTATTATTACTGTTACTACTATTACTATTACTGCTACTACTATACTACTCTCATTATTACTGTTATTACTATATCACTATATTACTACTACTATTACTACAACTACTGCTATGACTATTACTACTACTAATATACTATTATTGCTATTACTGCTACTTCTATACTACTACCACTATTACTATTATTACAACTACTGCTATTATGACTACTACTACTATATTGCTATTACATTACTGCTATTATTATTACTATACTATTATTACTATTACTACCACTATTACTACAACTATTGCTATGACTATTACTACTACTATACTATTATTACTATTACTGTTACTACTATTACTACCACTGTTGCTTCTATACTACTACTATACTATTATTAATATTACTGTTTACTATTACTATGACTATTATTACTGCTATTGCTATACTATTATTTTTATTACTACAACTACTGCTACTACTATTACTATATTATTATTACTATTGCTGTTACTATTACTACTGCTACTGCTTCTATATTACTATTATCATTATTACTACTACTATACTGTTATTACTATTACTATTATTACTATAACTACTACTACTATACTACTACTATACTATTATTACTATTACTGTTAATATTACTACTGCTGCTGCTTCTATATTACTATTACCATTATTACTACTACTATACTATTATTACTACTATTATTACTATAACTACTACTACTACTATACTATTATTACTATTACTGTTACTATTACTACTGCTGCTGCTTCTAGATTACTATTACCATTATTACTACTACTATACTATTATTCTATTACTACTATTATTACTATAACTACTACTACTATACTATTATTACTATTACTGTTACTATTACTACTGCTGCTGCTTCTAGATTACTATTACAGCTGCTGCTGCTTGAGTAACCATGAGAAAGTCACTTAACCACCCTAGGTCTCAGCTTCCTCATCTGTAAAATGGGGGCACCACCTTCAGAGACAGCCCCCCAAGGCTTTGGGAATCCAATGAGATCACATCTTGAAGATGTCTTCCACGGCTAGAATAGCTCCATACTACCGAGAGGCTTCTGGCCCTACGTTCCTGGGACAGTCCTGCCATTCCACCAGCTCCCCCTCCGCCCTGGTCCTGGCTCCTTCCAGAGAGTAGAACAACTCAGCCCAGTTCCAGAAGAACTTCCTGCTCTGCCCCTTTGGGGAAGGATGTGGCCACTGGGACTGGCAGGCAGCTTCTGACCCTGCCGGAGGCAGAAAAAGCTCGAGGACTATTATGATTAATAATATGACCAGAAACTGTCATCCACATAGCTAGCACTCAGACCCGGCTTTAAGGTCCCCAAAGCTAACATAAATGAGCCCATTTTACCCTCACAGCAGCAAAGTGTATCATCACTACCCTGATTTACAGTGGAGACCACTGAGCCGGCTGCCCGAGTCCGTTCTTCCTAAGTTCGCCCCCACCCAACATGTCCGATAGCTGCCTCTAATAGTGGAGCATTCGCTCTCAGAGCACAGTCGGAATCACTGCCTTGGAGGAGCAAAGCTGGTGAGGATCCGGAGGAATCAGAGTCTGACCTCACTACCCAAAGGAAAACCCAGAGGCCCTGAGAAGTGACAGAAGTGGGGAGTTAGACCCGTGGCCTCCTCCCAGCCCCCTTCCAGCAGGCAGCCTGCTTATTAAGTGTCTAAGAGCCAAGATACAAAGAAACGTGTCCAGAGTCACAAAAATACAGCACTGAGGGGAGACGGCGCTCTTATTTTTTTCCCCAGAACGTATTGCAGGCTCACCCCTGGGCGACGGCACCTTTCTAGCCCCAAGCCCCTGGAAGCCCTGAACGGACACGTCCCCACCTCTGTCAAACCTGAGGTTCCCATTCCCAAGCTTGGTATATCCCAGAGAGAAAAGCTGCCCGAGAAGCGCCCAGCCGGCTCCAGGTCCGATCGCCTACATTATTGATCACCTCAAGGAAAGATCACATTCCCTCAGCCTGACAGCTGAAAGGGGAGCCCGTGAGCTCCTGGACCCCTTTGCTCAGAACCGGATCCCGGAGGAAAGTATCTCTGGCAGAAATTTGTTTACTATCGTTTACCTGGCTGAGTGACAGCCTGGGGAGCAGGTAAAGGAAGGATGGGCCAGCCTTGGAGGCAAGAAGGCTCAGCCTTTAGATCCTGGAGCAAGCCCCCAGAAGACCCTCTGGACCCCTGGAGGTCCAGGAGCCGCAAGCTGGCGCTGAGGGAATTGTGTGAAGCCCTCAAGAAGTGCTTCCTGGCTAAAAAAATCAGGGCTCCAGACTCCGGGCTCTCCAACACTGAGGGATGCTCCGAGACACTTCTCGGCCTGTCTCTCTCGCCCCGACCACCAGTAGTTCCTTCCTGCAGAGAACAAATCTGTCTCAGAAGCACTAGTCAATCTGAAGGCTCTAAGCAAAGCTGTACGAGCCCGGGCCAGTGTGGTCCTGGGAAACAGGCCAAGGCGAAGGCGTCCGCGGGCAGCGCAGAGGGCACAGGACCGGGAGCGGGCAGGCGGGCATTCAAACTATTCTGATCGGTCTCTGGAAACCTCAGTTTCCTCCTTTGAAAATGAGGGGGTTGGTCCCTTCCAGCTCAAGGCCCAGGAGCCCAAGGATAAAAGTCTGTGTCACCTTGGAGCCTCCGAGGGCAGGAGGCTGAGGCTGCTCCTGCTGAAGCTCCGGGAGTCAAACTCATTCCAATGGGACTGGGGAGGGGAGCAGGAGCCACACCCGGAAAGGAAGAGGGCTCCCCATCCTCCACCATTGCCAACATGCATATTCAAAGGCCTTCAAAGCCCGGCTAGGAACAAGCAGTAATTCCTCCTGAGGCAAACCCAGCCTGGCCACACTCCCATGGGCCAGGCCGGAAGCCCGTGGACCCCCCCCCCCCAGTGACACAGAAGGTCAGGAGACTCAAGGGCAAATTCTGCCCAGACACCTTCAAGCTGTGGGACCCCGAACACGTCACTGCCAAAACTGCTTTCCCGCCTACCAAGGAGAGCTCCCTCCAAGCTGCCTCCGCATCCAGGGTAGGATGGCTCAGCCTGTCTGCCCCCTCGGCAGGACATCACGGATGAACACAAGTCCAGTCACCGGGAGGACGGCCTCCCTCCCTCCCTGCTCATTCTAGGACTCGGCTCCAGAGCCCTGGCAGGCCGGCCAGTCCCCCGGCCTTTGACATCAGCAATGACCTAAGGCCCTCCCAGGCCACCAGCCCCACCCTTCAAGCCCGGCAAGGTCTCAGAGGTTCAGGAAGCCGCTTCGGACCGAAGGCAGCTCAGGAGAAAGGGGGAAAGCTGCCATTCAAGGGGGGAACTTTCCTTCCTGACATCCCGCTACTGAGATCTTATCCAAGGCTTTTTAACTCTCAGTGCGAGCTTCGAGGCACTAAGTGCAGCTGCCTCTACTTACCCACACGGTCTCCCTCTCCCTCCCCCTCTGTCTCCCTCTCCTTTCCTTCTCCATTCTCCCTCCCTCTCCTTTCCTCCCCCCCCTCTCCCTTTCCTCCTCTCTCTCCTTCCCTCCCTCCCTCTCTATCCGCATCTAACCTGACCCCGGGAGGGAAGGCCAGCTCTATACTCCCCCAGGATCCCCAGAAACACCCACCGGAGGGAGAAGGCAGAGCCGGTCCCGCCGCACGGGGCCGCCAGGCCAAGGTTCCGGACCCCCGGCGTTTCTGGCTGCGCCGGCCGCGGGGCGCGCAGACTCTCCAGGCCAAATCTCGGGCCGCGGCGAGGCCGTTAATCCCCTGACCCCGAGCTTCGCGGCTGAAGCCTCTGGAAATCATTCTGGGGCATTTTTCTTCCCAAGCCCAATTGAATTAGCCGATGATTAACCTCATTAAGGAGGCTCCGACAGCTGGGGTCTGCGCGCACGCAGAGGCCGCCCCGCAGATTCGCTCGGAGCGGGCGCGTACTGGGGGCTCGCGTCGGAGGAACAGGCCCGGGCGGCCCGGCGGGTCCCACGTGCGGCCCCTCGCCTCGCCCCTCAGGAGCCCGGGTGGGGTTTAATTAGGAAAGCACCCAAGGGGGCGAGCCCAGGGCGCCCACGCCCGCCCGCCCCCTCCCGCGCGCAGGTTCAGGAGCAGCCACCTGGGACGATTCTGCTGAGGCGAGGGCAGCCGGGGGCTCCGAGGCTGGGGGGGGGGGGAGTTCCTTCCCCGACTCTTACACACTCACACAACACCCGTACATTTACACTCTCACTCACACTACGTTTACACACACACTTTCCCCACACATGCACACACACAGTGCACAATAAACACGCTCCCCGCGCGCGCACCCACACGCGCACACACCTGCTCCGGCGGGGGGAGGGGGCTGCACGTGGAGGGGAGTGCGGGCCCGGGCCGTGCGCGGCCCCTGGGCCGGGGAGGACGGCGCCCAGGATTGCGCCGGGCCGCCAGACCTGGGCACGGCTAAGGTTGCACTCACCGGACCAGTCTCATCAAAGATTCAGCAGCTGCGCCGGGCTGGGGGGGAGCGCTGCTTCCGCCGGGGCCCCCGAGGTGCGCGAGGGCGGGCCCCCCCTAGTCTCCCGGCCTTCAGGGACCGCGGCCGCGGCGGAGCCCGGCGATCGGACGCCCGCGGGACCGAGGCTCGCTCTCGGGGAGGGATTCCCAGGCGAAAGTTGCCAGGGAAACTTGAGCCGTGCGTTCGGCCGCTGGCTGGCGGGCGGGCGGCTGGAGAGCCCGGGGAGCGGCGGCGGCGGCGGCGGCGGCAGCTGGGTGGGAGAGGCGGGATCCGCGGGGAGGGGCGGGGGCGGAGCGGGGCGGGGAGGCTGGCCGGCTCCTACCTAGGGCAGGTGGCGGCGGACCTCCGGGCCGCCTCCTGCCTTCTCCGGGGCGGGCTGGGGCGGGCCTCTGGGGGCCGAGGGGAAGGGAGGAGGAGGAGCTGGGGGCGGGGGGCATGTCCGACCAAAGAAGGCGAGCTGACCTCCCCCCGCCCCGATCCCCTCTCTAGCCATCGGGGAGGGGGCTCAGGACGGGGGGCGGAGCCTAGGGCCGCGCTCCACCTCGGGCGTCTCCCCGTTTCCCGGACTTCTCGGGGGCAGCTCGGGGCCCCCCACCTCCACAGCCTCTGCCCGGAGAAGTGCCGGCCGCCGCGACCCCGGGCCAGCTCCGGACGCGAGAGGACGCGATCGCGCGCGGCCGGCCCCTGCCGGAAAAAGCCTCCGATGCGCGGTCAGCGCCCGAGAGGCCCGGACGTGGCGCTCCCAGTCCTGCGTCCTCGCCCGCAGCCGAGACCCCTGGCCGCCGCCTTCCTCCCTGCCCCTGGCGCCACCTGGCGTCCCTGTGCCGTGGGGCAGGAGAGAGCCGGCTGCCGCGCCAGCCCTAGCTAGTCCCCGGGGGAGCAGCGCGGCCGCGGAGCCAGAGGTTTAACCACTGGTGGGGGGAGGGGAGGAGGGGGAGGAGCCGCGACACACTTTAAGTGCAGCCAGCTTTCTTACGGTTTTCTCCATCACTTTCAGGTCAGTCCAGAGTTAGCCGATTAACCGAGGTGGAAATGCTCCCCCGGAAAATGGAGCAGCGGCACGGAAAGCTGTTAGGCGCTAGCTCCCGCGCCCCTCCCCCGGACCATCAGACCCTCGCTTGGCTGGAGGACGGGATTGGGGGGGGAAGAGTTTCGGAGGGAGAGGGAGGAACACAGAACACTAGGGACCCTCCCTCTCAGAGGACTGAATTGGGAGGGGGATGAAGCGGGCAGCCAGATGTTGCGTAGGTGAGAGGGAGGCACTTCTCCCTCCCCCCCCCGGCAGGTTTGCTTTGGAAGATGAGCCCAGAGAACGGGGAATGGGGCCGGGGGGGGGGGGAGTGACCCTTCCCCTCCTCGGGCTTTCGCCTCGTTAGTTTTGAGTCGCCCCCTCTGCCTCGGCGTCCTGCTTTGCCCTTCAGAGCCCAAGGCTCAGGCTCCGGTCTTGGCGACGTCAATATTCCCATAGCATCCGCGCCCACGAGAGCCGCCCCCGCAGGGAGACCCTCCCGACTCACCTTGCGCCGGCTCTGGCGGCGCTCGCCCCCGCGCCGCAGGTGTCCGGTGGCGGGTGGGGTGGGGGACACTTCGAAGCGGGGAGTCGCTGCCCCCGAGCCCCTTTAAGTCAGGAAGCCGGCAGCAGGCACGTCCACGGGGTGAGTGGTCGGACCCGCGCTCCAGATGCGGCGTCCTCGGGGCGTGTGAGGCTGCGAGACCCGGGATCAGGGAGGCCGAGGTGGGCACAACCCGGGCCAGGCGTCCGGTCTGTCTGGGGGGAGGGGCCGAACCTGAATGGGGGCGCGCCCTTCTCTCCTGGTTGCCCGAGCCCAGTCCCAGCCCGAAGCGGGACGCGGAGGCGGGGAGCGAAGGTTAGGAAGTCCCCGTCCCCGCCGAGGGACAGGTGCGCTGTCCGAGGCGGTCCGTCCCGCCCGGACCCCAGCAACTGCGCAGTCCGAGGCCCAGAGGACGCCCCGGCCGCCCGCTGCTTCCGACCAAATCGCGGTCCTGGAAGGGGCCGGGCCAGCCCCTGCCCAGCCAGGCCTCCAGCTCCCCGACCCCTACATCCCCAGGCAGACCCTGGGGCCCCCGGGAGCGCGCCCAGCTCCAAACCGCCGACGGTTGGCTTCTGGGCTATGTTGTGGTAACTCGGGGAGACCGCCCTCCGCCCCCCTTCCCTGAAACCCGGCATGGACCTCCCCCCATCCCCACCCCGCCCTGCCGTGGCCGCGGTGCGCGCGCTTACACACACGCATCACACACCACACGGGCTCTCGTCCTGCGTGATTGTCCCGGGCAAGTCAGCCCCCCCCCCCGACATTTTATGTTCGCTGGCTCAGGCGCCGAGCCGCACTGCCCCCAACCAGGTCCGCCGAGGAAACGAGATGGAAACTTTGCTGGTGATGAGCCAGCAGCTGCTCCCCGGGCAGCCCCGGGCGGAGCCGCCGCTCAGAGACGCGTGTGTGGGTGCGTGTGTGCGTGTGTTCTTGCGTGTGTGTTTGTGTGTTCTTGTGTGTGTGTGTGCGTGTGTTCTTGTGTGTGTGTGTTTGTGTGTTCTTGTGTGTGTTTGTGTGTTCTTGTGTGTGTGTGTTTGTGTTCTTGTGTGTGTGTGTTTGTGTGTTCTTGTGTGTGTGCGTGTGTTCTTGTGTGTGTGTGTTTGTGTGTTCTTGTGTGTGTGTTTGTGTGTTCTTGTGTGTGTGTGTTTGTGTGTTCTTGTGTGTGCGATTTCGCACCGCGGGAAAACTCCCGAAAACGTGGGAAATGCTCTCATCGAGGAGAAGCCATTAGGGGCCTCCTGTGTTCTGCGTCCTCCGGAGATCCAGGAAGACAAATGTGAAACAATCCCTGCCTTGGGGGGGAGGGAGCCCACGGAGGGAGACAGCGACGGGCCTGACGTACAAGGTCTGTCAGGCTCTTCAGCAGATTCCCCGGGGGTCCTGTGTTCGAATTCGCGCAGAATCGCCTCAGACGCTGAGAAGTGAAGGCCTCTGGCTGTGGGGGCGGGAGGGGGAGGGGCCGAGCTGCCTCTGTCTGATATTACTGTGAGAAAACCGGGATGCTGCGGGGGGGGGGGGGGGGAAGGTCGAAGTATCCGCCTGGTCTCCCCCTCCCATGAGACTCTGCAGCCTTACACAAGAATAACAGCTAGGATTTATAAAGAACCTGTTGTAAGCCGAACCCATTACAAATGTGATCTCATCTGATCTTCACAAGAGTCCTGGGGAGTAGGGGCTATTATTATCCCCATCTTACAGATGAGGAGACTGAGGCAAACACAGGGTCACACAGCTAGTAAGTGTCTAAGGCCAGATCTGAATCCAGCTCTTCTTAACTCCAATCCTGGCACTATACTTACTGTACTACCTAAAGTCTCTTCCAGGAAAATGAACCCAAACATCAGAGGCGCCATTGCGTTGCAGACTTCCAAATGAATGGGTGCCATGTAAATCTTAGCTATAATTATTAACCTATTTTTCTTCCTAGATCTGTAATTTCTTTTTTTATGACCGCTTTTTATTTTCAAAACACAGATAATTTTCCAACCCTGACCCCTGCAAAATCTTGTGTTCCAAAATTTCCCTTCCTCCATCCTCTCCCCTAAATGGCAAGTAATCCACTGTATGTCAAACATGGCAAAAATATATGTTCAATCCATTATGTGCACACATGTGTATACAATTATTGTGCAGCACGAGAAAAATCAGATCAAAAAGGGAAAAAAATGAGAAAACAAAATGCAAGCGAACAACAACAGAAAGAGTGAGAACGTTCGTTGTGATCCACCCTCAGTTCCCAAAGAGTGAGAACGTTCGTTGTGATCCACCCTCAGTTCCCAAAGAGTGAGAACGTTCGTTGTGGTCCACCCTCAGTTCCCAAAGAGTGAGAACGTTCGTTGTGATCCACTCTCAGTTCCCAAAAAGTGAGAACGTTAGTTGTGATCCACCCTCGGTTCCCAAAGAGTGAGAACGTTAGTTGTGATCCACCCTCGGTTCCCAAAGAGTGAGAACGTTAGTTGTGATCCACCCTCGGTTCCCAAAGAGTGAGAACGTTAGTTGTGATCCACCCTCAGTTCCCACAGGCCTCTCCTGGGGGCCGGTGCTCTCTTGCCCACCGGGCCGGAGCCACGTCCATCGGAATCGATCATTGTATAGCCTCGCTGTTGCCGGGCTCTCCTGGTTCTGCTCACTGCACTCGGCGTCGGTTCCCGTGAGTCCCTGCAGGGACATCACGCTGCCCACTAGTGCGGTCATTTCTCTGGTCAGTAGCCCCTGGTCAGGAATGCCCTTTGCCAGCACAGATGGGCTCCTGCTCGATAAGTCGTGCTGGCGGGGGAGACGGAGAGGCTCCCACAGCCACTGTGTTCCATAGGGAGCATCTGTACCCATCATGCTTTGAGGTCAATACATACTCTATTGACTATAGTCACTACAAAAAGCAGCCTCTCAATCAGGGCTGTGTGTTTGTAACAATCATAGGTGCATATATAGGTATGGGTCTGCACACCCAGCAGTGCTGATGGGGTCCTGGGTCACAGGTGGGATGCACAGAGCCTGAAGCGCTGATAAAACTCCTCCCGGAGGCAAGCAGGGAAGGCGCTGGTGGGGATCAGAGGGACCTCTGTGGAGGCTGGGGGTCGCCCCCCCTGGCTGTGCCCAGCCAGAAATCCAAGGTATATCGCCCCCTGGAGTGAGACTAAAGGACTAGTTTATCTGCCCGTGACTCACTCGGCCTCTGCTGATCCCTTCTGGGGTTAAAGTCGGCCGTGGAACTCGCTCGGTGATGTCTTTGCCCCCTCCCCTCCCCAGGCCGCATGTCTCTCCTCGGATCCCTTCATTCCTCCGGGTCTCCTTCTCATAGATAATGAACTCTTAGGGGCTAACCTGGGGACTTCCCCTGCCAGTCAGTGGTATGTTCCCAGCTCGTGGAGGGTTTCATTTCTCCTGGTTAACTGGGACTTCCACTGGGGAACTGTTCTATTCCTAATCGTTAAAACCCCTTTCCTGGCTGACTCCGTGCTCCTCCAACTCCGTCACATCTCCCAGTCCCGGTGTCCACCATGTCTCTCATCTCTGTCATCTCTTCTCCTAAATAAACCTCCCTCTTGCCGGAGAGATTGGCTGTTGTGGATCCTTCACACGATCGAACCCCAATATCTGGCACCCACTTCAATCTCAACCTTTGGTGCTAAATCCCAAACATGTGGAGCTGGGAACTGCCGCCCGAACACCTCAGTGCGGAAAGTAGAAAGAACTCACCCGGACGGTGGGAATCTGGGCAAGTCACTTACCTTCTCAGTGCCCACGAGCGAGCTCTCTGGGAATACCCGCTGGAGAAACTCTGTCCTCGCCTGGAACTTCTAATAACGTTATAGGTCAAAGAAAGTCTCATTGTAGAGAGACAGAGGGAAAGAGAGACCCAGAGACCCAGAAAGAGATTAAAGAGACAGAGAGATAGGGACCCAGAAAGACAAAGACTGTTACAGACCAGAGACCCAGAGGGGAAAGAGAAAGGGTGGGTTTCAAGCACCAGGGGATTACAGACCGATGAGTTAGAGGGAGAATGAGAGAAATTAGAATAATCACAAAACAAGATTAAAAACATACAATGGCTCTTCAGGTATCTAGGAGTGGGGACAGGAGTTCTTCCCTGCAGGGCTGCCCAGGGATCAGGGCCTTCTCCAGATTCTCGAAGCCCTTTGGAACCCAAATGGTTTTTCCTTTGTCCCTTGGCTCTGGTCTCTGGCTTCTTAGCCAGTTGCTCAATGAGCCCACTACAATCTGGATTCCTGGGGCTTTAAGAGAGCACTTCGTTCTCTGTTCCAGACTGTCCGTGTCCTTGCAGAAATAAAGCATCATGGGGCACCCTCCCCCACTTGCAGCCTCCTCAAAGGAAAGGCACAATATGGTGGCCAACGGTGGACATTTATGCATGAAGCTCTCGGTGACGTCCGGCCCCAGCTCGCTGCCTCTCAGCGCAGCCTTCCATATTGCAAATGCCCAACCTGCTCCTGCAGCAGAAAACCCATAACCCTCGTGGCCAAGGAGGAGAAGCCATGAAAGATTGATGCGGGGAGACGCTCTCCATGCCAGGCACAAGTTAGAGTTGCTCCACATACGTTCTCTGGGCTTGCATAAGTGTCCCAGGTGACAACCAAGCTTTAGACTCTCTTCGTTGAAAAACAAAACCGCCCCGGCTTGGAAGCACTGAAGATTTGACATGTGCTTGGAATAAAAGCTTCAGGCTTCTGCGGACGCCTCTCCCTGCTGTGGGGCAGTAGGTGGTTCAGAGGATGGAGCGCCCAGCCCGGAGTCAGGAAAATCCTGGCTGTGTGACCCTAGGCAGGTCATTTATTCTGCTTGCTCCTGTTCCTCGTCTGTAAAATGGGGCCACACTGGGAAAAGAAATGGCCGCTGTCGTATCTTTGCCAAGGAAACCCTTCGGATAATGTTATGTAGAGTCTAATATAACCCAACAACAGAAATGCACCTTCGACTCCTCGGTGATCTCCCCGGAAGGAGCCACGGTTCCCACTTGTCTTTCTGTTCTCGAGTCCCGAGATGGTGCTTTAAACATACATGATTCTTGTGGAATTAACTTGGTTTCTTTATATGTGTGAATATATCCATCCATATATATGGAGAAGGAAAGGGAAGAGGAAAGGGAAGGGAAGGGAAGGGAAGAGAGAAGGAAAGGGAAGGGAAGGGAAGAAGGAAGGGAAGGGAAGAGGGAAGGGAAGGGAAGACAAGGGAAGAGGGAAGGGGGAAGGTTAGACCTTTCGTTTCATTGATATAATGAACTCACAATGAGGCTTTAGAGCTTATACACTTATAGGGCCCATCTAGGCCCCTCAGAGGTTGTGGCTTGCCCAGGGTCACAGAGCTAGGAACTGAATCCCGGTCTTCCTGCTACCAAGAACAGCTCTCAGCTCTCTGCCAGTTGCAGCTCTGAGGGTCTCCCAACAAAGGTGATTCCCCATGAGTTCTCTCTCCCTCAGTCAGGGGAAGATTGGAACTTAAGCCTTCACAAGGTAAAAGGGGGGGGTGGAAATGCTGAAGAAATGACTGAACAAAGGACACTCCCTAAGACAATGAAGAAATATTATTGTAGGAGAATCCCAGGGCAATACCTAAAAAAGAATAAATGCAACAACCGGGGATGGGGGGTGGAGGCGAGGGGGAGAGTGGGGGGGGGGGATATGGAAAGTTCTAACAACCTCTGAAGTGGTTAAAAGGCCTGACAGAGGTAATTAAGGGGCACACAAACTTTACCCAACAGGGGGTACACAGAAAATAATAATGAAGGAAAGAAAACATTCAACAAATATTAGAATAAAGCATAAAGACAGAAGAATCAAAAGAACATGTGAGATAATATTGTTCAAAATAACTGATCTGGAAAACAGGTTATGGAAAAATGCTACCAAGAATCCCCAGACTCCCCAAAGAATACGATGAAACAATAATCCTAAATATATTATTTTAGAAAACTATAAAAGAAAATTGCCTGGAAGCACCAGAACCAGAAGGAAAAGAACAACACAATAAAATTCATGGGTGATAAACTACCTCCACTGCACACGCATACAGAAAAGGTGACTATTAACAAAAAATAGACAATTTTCAAATGAACAAAATGGTAAACAGAGCTCTTATACAACCCGATCTCAGAAACAGGTGATTGCCAAGATGGAAAACTCTACGTCAAAGAAAAGAATATATATTGGAAATGGCTAGAAAGAAACCAGTCACACATGAATTTTGGTAAGAATCACATTGGAGTTGTTTTAAACACATTTTAAAAGATCAGATATGATATATTAAAAGACAAATGAGAAAATATAGATAGATGAATTTATGATCAAATGTCACCAAATATTTGTAGAACAAATAGTACTTCTGCTACATGAACTATTCACAGGAGAGAAGGAAGACCGCCTTTTTTATTTTCTATAATACTAATTTCTATAAAACTAATTCAGTCTTGACATCCAAACCAAATAGATAAAAGAAAAAGGGGAGACAACTATTAAAATGATTTATCTGTGACTTTGTCATCAATAAACATTCGTTGAAAAGATTAGGATAAAATACCAGAGAACAGGTTACAATATATGTGAATGTACGTGTGTGTGCACTTGCATGAATGCACACACATCTATGTCAAATATTTATCTTAAATTCTTCATTCATCATGCTAGCAATGTCAGAGTGATCCTAAATTAGGAAAAAATAGACATAAAAATCATATTAGCAACAACAAAAAATGATATGATTTCACCCAATAGAGAAAAGGCCTTTGGAAAAACATAGCACTCGTTTTTGTTCAAACATTAAAGATTTATCTTTGCTGTGACCGAATGATGTTGCTAAAAATCATAGACAGACCTGACTTCAAATATGGCCTTGGATACTTACTGGCTACGTAAACCCCGGCAAGTGACTAAACCTTCTTTATCTTGATTTTTTCCTTTGCAAAATGAGATGGAGAAGAAAATGACTAACCATTCTAATATCTTTGTCAAGCAAACCCAGATGAAGTCATGAAGAGTTGGAAAATTTTTGATAAATAAGGGATAAAGCAAGAAATGTTCATTGTTTCCATGATTACTAGATATGATAATTTTACATTTTGGTTGATATAATCCCAGCTACAGCAATTTCAGAAAGAAAAAAAGAAATTCAGGAAATAGCCACGAGGAGGTAAAATGATCTCTGTTTGCACATTAAATGATGCTTTACTCTGAAAACCTCAGAGAGTCAATTAAAAAAATTAATAGCAGCAGGAACAAAATAAATCCACAAATCATGATTTTTTTCTATATTTTCACACACACACATTGCATAAGGAAACTTTTTTTTAATTTAGTAGACATAAAAGGAGACTAAAGAATTGGAGGTAAATTCATTGTTCAGTTAGGCCATTTCAATAATCAGTCTTTAATGAAATGCTTGACTTTGATTTATCAAGAAATTAAAAATATATATTAGGACTTATTCTGGGATTAACTTAGAACTCAATGAAGATAATAATTAAAGATGATGATATATTAATATCAGGATTGAATATTAACCTTTATTATACGAAGAATTGGCAACAATTGTTGTGTTAATTGTTAAAGGATAGGAAAATATATCAGTAAAAGAGAGTAGATACGAGTTTGAATAAATGAAAGCATAGCCTGTTGATTTCTGACTCATAGGACACAACTCCTGGGAATCTAGGGGCAAGTGGGGCAGGAGGGGCAGGAGAAGCAGAAGGACAGGAGGAGCAGGCTGCTTATTCAACAAGAACTGCTGGAAAAGCCACTTTTAAAATTTACTAAGGTTACAAAAATGATCTCCACATGGAAGACCATTTCATGGGTCCTTCAACTTCCTTTGTAGGTCACTCTCAGCCTGCTACTTGACTCATTATCACAATTATTCTCTTCATTAAATTCTAGGTTAATCGCAAAGTAGGTCCAAGTAGTTTTTTAATTACTTAATAAGTCAAATAGTCAAGCATTTCATTAAACACTTATTATAGTATATTTAGCTCTGCACCGGGTGCTATTTGGATACAAATACAAGCAGAAAAACAGTTCCTGGTCTCCGGGATCTTACATTTCAATGGGGCAAGGCAACACATTACAGGGAACGGAAAGGTTGGATTTTGGATTTGGGGTTCATGGTGGGGAAGTCCAGAGATTTTGAAGCAGAACCAAAACAGGACTGTCGGGGCTTCCTCAAAGTGGTTGTTTTGGGGGGATTCACCAGTGAGAGAAGGAAGCCACAGGAAGAGCCATGTTTCAGAGTGAGGAGACAGCTGAAGCACAATAGTAAAGTCTGGAGAGTCAGAAGCACAGGGAGGAAAAGAAATTATGTATATGTTCCTCCTTAGTAACATTCAACTTCTTTCTTATTGATCACTTAGCTCATAGGCCTCCTCCCAGCTCATTAAATATTAATTAATTACCTGGAGAAACTTCTTCCTGCACAAGTAGTAATTCACATATCCCTATTATCAAAGTCTTTAATCACCCAGTTACTGAAATATAGCTTATTGATAATTAAAGAAATAATAAAGAAAGATACAGATGTAGCCCAGGGTTAAAACCTGGTGAATTTGCATCATTCTCCTTATGGGTGGAAAGTGTGATTATTTCAGGCTCCTTATTTGTGTGGGAAGTTAGTGAGAGTTTGGTAGAGGAGAGCTTTTTATGGTGACTTTATGGATTATAGGACACATGGTTCCAAGAGATAAGATTTGGGGAAATAAATCAAGTTGTAGATAAATCAGCACCTCAGCATGTTCATCATTTCCAGCTCAACACATTAGAAACTTTAGGGAATTTCCTTTTGAGTAAAATTGGGAGCTCTGTATCTCTCCCCATCTCTGTTTCTCTCATCTCTGTATCTCCCTCTCTCTTTTTATCTATCTCTTTTTTCTCTGTGTGTATTTCTCAGTATGTCTCTCTGTCTCTGTCTGTCTGTCTGTCTGTCTGTCTGTCTCTCTCTCTCTCAGAGATATTTTATTCCCAATAGGATAGCTCATTCATTTTGTGTATTGTCTGGCAATTCTAAAAATTCTAATTTTTACGGTATTGATGATTATAGTTTTCTATTGACTTAGATAAAAATGAGTTTATTTGCTTTTCACTCTTTGTTATGGTCTTTGTGTTATAAGCATAGTGTTGCCTTAATGTATGTGCATGTACATGTCTATATATATGTGTGTATGATTATAATCTATGTATATATATATGTGTGTGTGTGTGAATCTGTGTGTGTGTGTATATATATAAAGTACATCCCTTTTAATTGTAGCCTTCTTGGGAGAAGTGGGATGGGGGAAGAAAAGAGGGGAAAAGAATAAAGTTACAAAGTGCAGTGGGGCATGAAAAAGAACATAGAGAACAAAAAAAAATCTATAAGGAAGCAAAGAAAAGATGGACAGCACTGAACATAAATGTGTAATATTCATTATGTAGCTTTCTTGAAATGTAAATTTTTTGAATCATATTTTGAATTTTCTCTTATGTTCTGCTGCGCACATGAATTTTTTTTAAAAAATGAAAAAAAAAAGAGAAAAGAATATTGAACTGGGGGGGGGGGGGAGAACAATGACCAGAAAACCTAAAAATCATTTCCCTTAGACTAACAGAAAAGATCGAATTTAGTCTAGCATCCCTCTCTGAGGAGAGCAGGGGAGCCAGCTTCACCGTCTCCACCTCTTGTTTCCAACTAGGCAGAAATCAAGTCTCCCTCAAAGAAACAATTTTTTAAAACTCTGGAAAGGGGAGAAAGAGACACAAATTAAGGGCTATTTGGCCAGAGCCTCAGGTAAAGACTGTGGGTTGTCGTGGAGTTGCATTTGTGTTGATGGTAAGAATCACATATATTTCACCCCTGCCCCCAAAATCCTAACTTTGGCGTCCCGAATTTTACCATAAATGACACAGCAACTTTGTGTAATAAGCCCCAGAAATAAGGCTCTATGCACCAGCTTTTGTCGAGGTAATTTGGACCATGAAAGTAAGGAAATTACTCATAAAGAAATGGGTCAGCTGGAAAGTCTCTGGTTAGGAATCATGTAAGGTCTTGGGTACATCTTCGGAACAAACAAACCTGTATAGCTCTGTCTTTCTTCCCCTTCCCTAGGTCAGATTTGCAGGCATTAATTTCAGACTGAAACGATCGGCCGCTTGGCTCCCCCTGACAAGAGCCTGAATGGTGTCCCCCATGATGGGGCAGCTGTGGATCCCGCTGAGTATGGGGGGATCGGAGCCTTCCTTCGGTCCCCAGGTGAGATGTCCCAGGTGAGATGGTTCATTTGATGTTGAGGGCTTTGGGTCCCTAAGCAAACCCTGTTTCCTGGAGGGTATAAAGGAGCTGTTGGCCTGCTGTATGCAAGGCAAGGCATCTGAGCAGCCCCTGAACTATCACGGCAAAGCTGGCCCCAGTCCTGCCTTGGAAGGGGCTTAGAGCCTGAGGGGGGATGTACAGGCCCAGAGAACCGGGGTACAAGCAGAAGGCCCTGAGCCCCGGGAAGAGCGTGGGTCACGGCCACTCCCACATGGTGACTTAGGGTGGCCCGCAGAGGCTCTGAAGGCCATGGCTGAAGTGCCCCCGAAAGGGGGGAGGGGCTGGTGAGGGGGAGGGCTTAGGTCACCCCGGCAGGTCCTTGTCCCTTCACTCTGTCAGAGATACCACCATCTGAGGCCTCCAAACCCAAAAGCTTTCACTTTCCTCTCCCTAACGGGCAATCAGCCGTCACCCTGCCAACCGTATCTGTGCAACATCTTTTTATGTACCTATGGTCATCCCAGTACCAGCTGCCTGGACTGTTTCAGTAGCAGCCAATAGGAACGAATGAGGGAGGGAAGGATAGAAGGGGGGAAGGAAGGAAAGAAAGGGAAGGAAGGAAGGAAGGAAGGAAGGAAGGAAGGAAGGAAGGAAGGAAGGAAGGAAGGAAGGAAGAAGGAAGGAAGGAAGGAAGGAAGGAAGGAAGGAAGGAAGGAAGGAAGGGAGGGAGAGAGGGAGGGAGGGAGAGAGGGAGGGAGGGAGAGAGGGAGGAGAGAGGAAAAAAAACATTAAGTATCAGCTATGTTTTTGACACTGCTAAGTGCTTCGCAAAATGAGAGATTTGTGAGAATGCTTTATAAACTTTGAAGCACTAGACAAATGCTTTATTACTGTTGTTCTTCTTGTCATCATTATTACAGGAGACATTATGCACATGTATAAGTAGGTACAAAATAAATCCATCCTTTATGCAAAACAACCTCCAGGTAATTGTGGGAGACGGTGAGGCTCAGGAAAGGCTTCACTACAAGCTGCGCCATCAAGGGCAGGAAGCCTGGAAAGGCAGTTGCTTCCACGTGGCTGAGCATGGAAGGCACTGACTGGTCAGTAAACCTTAATGAGTTTAAACAGAAAGCTGGCCTGGGGCATTCCCTTATATTCCCCCTTCTCTCCTCCCCTTTCCAGATTCCCTAATGGAAGCCTCTGGGCAGCCCGGGGCATGGGGGTGAGGGATGGGACATCGGGCCCCCCACAACCATCCCTCTCAGCAGCTTTTACGTCCAGAGCCAGAGCCTGGTCCCGGGTCAGAGGAAAAGACCCCTTCCCTGCCCTCAGGGAACTTACAGTTTAGCTGCTGAGCGAAAACCTACGGCAGATAACCATACCCCCAGGGGCAGGCACATGGAGCTGAGCTTGGGTTCCAGAGGGAGCAAGGAAATCCTCTGGAGAAAGATGCTCAGTTTTCTCTGGGTTCTATTCTTCCTACTCGGCGCAAATGCAGGAATGTGGAGATAGAGAAAATGTTTCAGCTGGAGCATCAGTCAGCAAAGAGAGGGAAAAGCCGGTCCCTGCCCTCTGAGAACGCAATCTAATGTAAATAATTAGGTCCAGAGAAATACGCGGAAAGTCATCTTGGGAAGGAAGGGGGGAGCAGGCCGGACCTTAGCAACGGGCAGCCTCCAAAGGAAGGCGGCGCTCTCCAGGGACAGCCGAGGCCTTCCTCGAGGGCACGTGGTGAGTGAGCAACTGAATGGGGGCTCTGACCTCCTGGGCCTCTCTGCCCCTGGAGCACCACCAATCCTATGGCTGTGACATTTAAACGTGAACGATTACTAAAGGAAACTTCATTGACATTTAACTTTTTCTTTCATCGCCTCCACAAATGGCGTTTGAACCACGAAAATTAATACAGAATTAAGGAGGTCCCTAAGTGTAAGCTCCAATATTTGGTCCACATTCATTTGAGCTCATAGTTTAATTGCAAATTGACCTAAATCTTTCACAATTTAAACATCATGGCAAGTTCAAGAAGCCACTGGGTAATGGACAGGAATCTCAAGGAGATATTTTCTTCCATGATATGACTCAATTTAAGTGGCTCGTTGAATAGCGGTGCCCAATGTTAACTGTCAGTGTTCACAATTAAATAGCTTTTGTGCCTAATGAGCAAATTGGAGAGCAATGAAGTTACTGTGATTATTCCTAGAAATTTGGTGAATGAGGTTTAATGGGACATAGAAGAGCATGGCTTGTCTATTGAACTCGTAATTAGGTGGGCTTTTAAAAAAATATTGTTTCGGGACACTATGAAATTTGCCCTTTTGATTTTTGACAACTTCAGCTTGAGTTTTTTCAAATTATGTTGGTGGAGTCCAACTGGTTACAAAGTAATAAACAGACGAATGATTGGATAGACATGGCCAATGTGGGCATTTTTTGGATTGACTACATAGGTTTGGTAAAAGGCCTTTGTTTTTTAAGTGGAAGAGTACATAGAAGGGGAAGGGGAAGAAAATAGATTTCAGTTAACATTTTAATTCAATTTTAAAATAAGTAACTAGCAATAGATTGGTTTAAAAATCCATGCAAACATTAAAGATGATTGACCTGGGAGAGATCTAAGAGATCAATTAGCCCAATCCTTTCATTTAACAGATGGAGAAATGGATGCCCAAGGATGGGGAAAGAATCTAAGGTTACACTGATGTGGGGAGAAATAAACATTCCATGCAAGAATTCATGAGAGAGAAGGGAAACTCAGCTATAATCAGACAGATTCTCTAGCTTTTAGGTGAACAGATTTCAAAACGTTCAGAAGAAGAACAGGGAGGATTCAGGGAAGTAAAATGCTAAAGGGCAAGTTAGTCCAAGAAGGATGGAACGTTCCAAGGATGTAATTCTAAATTCGTAAAAAGAAATAATTCTCGGAAAGTGGAAAAGTGAAAATGTCCAAAGAGAGCAATCAGATGCACAGTCGACTTAGTCCACTCACCAGTCAACTTAGGTCTTTTAAAAATACACAGAAGTCTATATATAATATAGAAGTGGAAATAAAGGGAGATAATGGGGGGAAAATACAGAAACATGATATGTTCTTTAAGAAGAGTGTCAGAAGTGTTTACACTGAGAATCAATTGATACTAGTTAGGAAAGATTAAGAACTTCTTTCTTTTTTCCTTTTTTCCTTCTTTCCTTCCTTTCTTTCTTCTCTCTTCCTACCTCCCTTCTTCTAACCATTTTCCCTTCCTTCCTTCCTTCCTTCCTTCCTTCCTTCCTTCCTTCCTTCCTTCCTTCCTTCCTTTCCTCTCTTTCTGTCTTCCTTCCTTTTTTTAAAAGCTTGATTGTAAAAAAAAAGTACCAGATCCCTGAAGTTATCCCTTCCTTCATTGTTTCTTGTGGTGGAAGGGGCAAGATAATAATCACAGATGAAAAAGAAGAAGCAGGAAACCAACATTTATTTTCCCTTCCTTCTTTCCTTCCCTCTCTTTCTTTCTTCCTTCCTTTTTTTAAAAGCTCGATTGTAAAAAAAAGTACCAGATGACTGAAGTTATCCCTTCCTTCATTGTTTCTTGTGGTGGAAGGGGCAAGATGATATTCACAGATGAAGAAGAAGAAGAAGAAGCAGGAAACCAACATTTATTTTCCCTTTTTTCTGTCATTGTTCACACTGGAAAAGAAAGGACCAAAATGGCCAGCAGGGAGTTAAAGTCCGAGCTCAGGAAGGAGCTGGAGAGAAAGTGCCAGCTGCCTTGGGTGAATTTTAGTCACAAGGCACAGAAAAACTCCCTCTCTGGGCAGTGAAAGAACCCACAGATATGATGACTGAGTCACTGTCTAGGCTTCTGGTCCAACCCTGGAGGACTGGAGGAGGAGGGCCAACGTCCTGCTTTTCAAATGAAGGAAGAGAGAGCAGTGGGAACTCTGGCTTGGGGGGCTGGATTTTGATGCCCGAGGATAAATCTGACCCATGTTATTACAGGGAGGGCTGATGAGCATCTGGGAAGGGATGGGGGAGCAGGGGAGGCCAGACTGAGCTCGGGGCCTTTCCAGGCTACTGAGAGGCAGGTGCAGGGAATAAATAATGAGCCACTTTCAGCACCAAAACCGATGAACAATCTGTTCCAAGAAGCACTAGGGGGCGCCCTAGCGCGTTGGACCAGGAAGACCTGTATTCAAATCCTGTTTACCCGTCTGTGTGATCCTGGCAAGTCCATTGAGCTCTCTCTGCCTACATTTTCTCAATATATAATATTATATATTCTCAATATATAATAATAATAGCACCTATTTTCATTATTCCAAATGAAATAATACTTGCAAAACACTTAGCTTGGAGATGGACACACAGTAGGCACTTAATAAGTGCTTGTTTCCTTTTCTTCCTCTGATAAATACTTGCTGGGTGATCTTGAGCAAATCATGTGACCTCTCATTACCCCAAGCAATAGAAAAACAAATTTCTAAACAGTTGCTGATAGGAATTGGTGACGGTACCATGAAGGAAAGGGGACTCTCCGTTCTCTGTGCTAATCATAAGGCCGGACCGAACAGAAAATGGGGTGGAACGGATAGATGAGGATGATGTAGGTTAACTGGATTTTAACAAAGAATTTTTTTGTGGAAGAGATGGAGAAATTTGAACTAGATGAAAATATAGTTAGGTGGATTTGGAACTGATTAAATGGATTGAGCCAACAATAGTTCTCATTAAAGATTGATCACCAATTTGGAAGGACTCCGTTGGGATGTCCCCAAGAGATCCCCAAGGGATGTTTGGGTCTGGATTATTTAAAAACGCTACCAGTGCTTTCACTAATGTTGTCCTTCTAAAGTTGAAGATGGCATGGAGCTGGAAGGCATAAACAGTTAAAAAAGATAGAAGAGCCTGAATCCAAAGAGAGTCTGAATCCTCTGAAGGGGCCACATGACAGGGTAGAATCCATTAAGATGAAATTTAATGGAGTTGGGTAAATGGAATATCTCATACACAGGTTCAAATATTAATGTCACATCTCTGAAATGATAGAAGCAGGGCTGGGCAGCACCTCATCCAAAAATAATGGGGGTAAGGAGAGGTTAGTGGACTATAAAAAAATAACTAGGATAACTAACCAAGAAGCTAGCTCAAACTTAGACTGCCTTAAGACAAAGAAACAGAGTTCTTTAAGGCTTTCAGAGTATATATATATATACACTTATTATTATTATTATTATTATTTTGCTGAGGCAATCGGGGTTAAGTGACTTACCCAGAGTCACACAGTCAGGAAGTGTTTAATGTCTGAGATCAAATTTGAACTCAGGTCCTCCTGACTCCAGGGCTGGTGCTCTACCCAGTGCCCCACTTAGCTGCTCCTTACAGAGTATTTATAAAGATTATCTTGATTAATTCTCACAACAACCCTGAGAAGTGGGTGCCATGGTCATCCTCATGTTACGGGTAGAAAAACTGGAGAGCCTTTGTCAGGGCCTCAGACACAGAGTCCAGGACTCTAACCACTGAACGACTCACTCAATCTATGGAACATAACCCCGGGGCAGCAGCAGCCGCGCTTTCTGTCTTTGTGTTCTCAGAGTCCAGCCACAGATCTTGCACACAGTAGGTGCTTGTCAGCCCCTTTGCCAGTGGGAGGGTGTTTGGGGCAGAGGGTCCTTTCAGACGACATCATCTGAGCATCAACAGGGGTAGGAGGGAGTTAGCTCTGACAGAGCAGAGTCCTCCAATAGGTTCAACGAGCAGGAGGATCAGCTTCAAGCACCTGAGGCAGAAAAAACCCTTCCTCCTGATTTTTTGTGGGTACGTTTTCCCAGCTCTGTCATGGGGTAGGTTTCGTCACAGAAAAGCTTCAGAAAACAAAGTTATTAAAGAAAAGGCCCAAGCCCAGCTAAAGTGGGGAGGGGGAAGGGCTGGCGGTCAGGAAAGCTCATGTGACTAATAATGGGCCTGGTTTATGCAACTTCTCTTCTGACTCCCCAATAATGGCATCCTCCAATTGTCCTATTCCCACCCATTGTACTTTGAGGAACTGAGAAAGGCTTTTTCAAAAAGCCCCTGGATTGACAGACTAAATCAGCTCTTTGTTTTTTAATTATGAAGCAATAAAGAAACATTTTGTTTTGACCATGAAGAACACACACTACCTTTGTCTGACGTTTAATTTCAAGGCTTGGGAAAGGCAGGGCTTACGAAAGGTAGAGATTAATTGTTACAAGCCTAATGTCCTTATTTACAAAATACCCAGGGTCACCCGGGCCTGCTTCCTCCCTTCAGCCTCCAGTCCTTACCCCAACTGTCCTGTTGACTAGCACCGTTGTTTCTCATGGCTGCCCTCCCCTCTCCTCTCCTGGTTCGGCCCCTTATCACCTCTCACCTGGATGACTCCACTCGGTCCTTCTGTCTCGTGTCTTTCCCCTCCAAACCACGACTGTTAAAAAAATCTTCCTCAAGTACAAGCCTGGCAAAGTCACCAAGCCACGGCTGTGCTCAAGGACCATTTGTGATTCCCTGTCTCCTCCAGGACAAAACACAAATGGATCAGCCTGTCACTGGTGGTCCTCCATGAGCTGGCTCTAGCTCACATTTACCATCACATTTCTCCCTGTCACAGACTCTGTGTCTGAGCTAAACTGCACTCCCAGACGGTCCCCAACTCATGGCTCAATCTCTCATCTCGGCGCAATGACATCAATCGCTTTGCCCCATGCCTGAAATGGACATCGCCCACATCTACGGCTGAAAATACTTATTTTTGAAACCCGTTCAGGTCCTTTTCCTTCATTCAGCCTCCCCGGGCGCCCCTCAGAGCCTCTCCTTGCTCTTGCCCACCTCATCTGCCTTTCTTCCTCCACGTATGTTCTCTATGCCTCCCCCAGAATTATGTAAGGGCTTTAAGGGAAGGATGCTGCCCTTTGGGATGATTCCAAACTTGAGGGTTCCTGTGACTGGAAAATCCTTTCGCATCCATTATTTTTCATGCTGAGGGGATGGGACTGGACCAGGTCTCTGATCTCCCTTCCCTTACCCTTGGAGCTGTAAGGGCCCTCAGCGTTCCCCTGTGAGAGCAGAGGGGAACTAAGGCATCAGACCTCCTGTGGAGGAGTGAGCAGGATGCTGTTTTGGGGCAGAAGGTCTGGATTCAGGTCCCTGCTCTCGCCTTGGCTGCCCAGGCCGTTACCAGATTCAGATGTGCAGACCCACGGCAGACCCCACAGGTAGGGGAGAGCCGGGCGACTGGGAGGTGCCGTGGCAAGGGGAGCTGCCAGCTTCCCCATGCCCCCAAGTGCCACCGGGCTCCTGTTCGGGTTCCCAGACTCGGCTGAAGCTGGGCGAGCGCCAGCTTCCTGAGCTGGAAACTGGCAAGGCTTGTTAGATCGGCTGCGGGAAGAGGGAGTCCGTTCTTCAGCGATGGAGCTTGTTGATCCAGCAAACAATGGAACAGAGGATGGAATTGTTCCGAGAAGTAGGACGGGGTCTCTGAGAAAGTCCAGGACTCCACTGAGAGGTCCATTCAAAACCACCAGGAGCCTGGGAAACAGGCGGGAGGAATTACAAGCATGTGCAGATGGACAGGCTCTGACCCAGGGGACGTAGCCGGGACCTGCAGAGTTTCTCAGGGGGAGGAGGGGGGAGAAGGGACTGCACACAGATTCTCCGGAAAGTGCCCTTGGCCAAGGGTCGGGGCACCTGAGCTGGTGTCCGGCCTCCACCATGGGCTGGGCGCGCGAACAGGCAAAATACCAACTTCCCAGAGGCTTAACTTCCTTCAAAAATCAGGGGAAGCTGCTGTCTATGAACACCTGCTGCCATGAGGGACCGAAAGGGAGCTTTCAAGTGTTTTGAAAATATTTTTTGTTGCTAGGAGCAATTAAGTGGTGAGATGGTGAGTGCTGGCTCTGGAGTCAGAAGAACCTGAGTTCAAATGTCACCTCAGACACTTCCTATTTGTGTGACCTGGACAAGTCACTCGACTCTACCTCAGTTTCCTCATCTGTAAAATGGGTTGGGAAAAGAAATGGCAAACTACCCCAGTGTCTTTGAAAAGAAAAACCAGAAAAACCAGAAACAAAAACAATAGCAGACACGGTGTCTGCTATTGCATTTTTAGTCAAAGTCAAAGGGGAGGAAGCAGGCCCGGGTGACCGTGGGTATTTTGTAAAGTTGAAGACTGTTAAAATATCCGTGCGATCTATGAGTAATAAGTAGTCCTCATTTTATAGGTGAGGAGACTGAAGTTCAGGGAGGAGAAGCTTCCAATGGCAGCCAGGAAATAAAGAGGATAATTAAGGGTCGAACCCTCATCCCCCAACTCCAGAAGCATCACTCTATCTATCCTGCAATGTTGCCCCATAAGAGTCTTGGATTGTCCTAATTTCTCACCACCTAGCCCTGACCCTCACAGTGATTTAGAAAGCTACAAAGTGATGCTTTTCAAATTCCCCCTGAAAAAGTGTTCGGTGTCTGATTCTCTCAATAATAGTGGGGTCAAAGGCCATATATGGGATTATAGGGAGGGGGCAAGCATTGTGATCCTCAGGTCCTCCCAAGTCTAGCTTTAAGCTGACTCTATTACATAAAAATCACATCAGTGGTTAAAAAACTCCTTGCCCCTAAAAACGGGATAAAAGCTGAGTGCAACTAGGAAGAACAGGGTTCACCCCATGAGGTTTTTACAGGAAATAGAGGAACTCAACAAAAGCTTATGGATCAGTGTCAGTCCTAAAAATCTACTCTGGCTTAAACTAAGACCATGTGAGGCAGCTGAACACTGGAAGAGAAGACCTGTCAAGAGAAGGTAATTGAGGACTGGAGAGGGGGAGAGGATTGCCCAGCATCATTCACATTCATTTCAAAAATATCTCCAAAAAAAAAAATGGAACATAGATTTTCATGAATTGTTTACTATCACTCAACTCCCCTCAGGAAAAAAAAAAGAGAAATTATATAAAACTATATAAAGTAGAAGAAAGAAAAAGCTTCTAGGATTACAATCAGCAGGTTCCTGCTGGATAATCTGCCTCCCTGGAAGCTCAGACAGGTCTACAAAGAATGAAAAAATAGACTATCCCATGGCCACAAACATAGGGATCAGAGTATTAGCGAGGAAAGGGCAGCAATTCAGCATCCAAAAGGTCTTTTTCATCTTCCCCTAATGCATTTCCTTCCCATTTCCTACATACTTTTTCTGAGATTGTCTCACATGTCTAGAATACACTCACTCCTCACAATCACATCTCGGAGCCCCAGTTTCTCTCAATGTTCATTTCTATCAGTGAGTACTTTCTCCTCCCTCAATGAACATGAGCTTCTTGAGTTCAGATGCTGTAATGTTTCTGTCTCCTCAGAGCTTATGAGGGACCAAGAATTAAACTGGGATGAGATGATCTATGAGCTTCAATCTTGTTTCTATCATTTTACTAGAAAGGTGATCCTGGGCAAGTCAGTAAACTCCTGGGGGGTCTCGGTTTCCTCATCTGTAAAATAACTGAGTTCAATGTGCTAAATCTATGGCTGAGTGTGTCCGAAAGAAACATGTTTATTGAGGTGGGCATTCTGCCACCGTTCATCCTTACTGAACTGAATTACAAAAAAGGAATTATCTCTCAATAAGAGTGTGGGTTTGGATCTTAGTCAATGTTGGTGTTCATCCATCATGCTGCTATTTATGTCAGCAGCCATGCCAGAACCCCAGTGTATTGTGGTCCCTAATTTCTGACTACCTTTTGGTACCTTCACAGGGGGCCAAAAGTAAACTTGTAGAGGCTGGCTGCATTTATTCAGCCGGATTCAGGCAAATCTTTGGTCATTGGGAAGGAGCGGAGTTGGGGGGAGACGGGAGAAAATAAAATAGTCCTCCTCCTCGTTGCTCCCAAGCATTCACTGAGCCCTTCTCTGCTTGTGCTGGACACAGAGAGGTCAGGATGGCCTGGCTGCCCAGGACCATGGGGTAGCGTCAAAACGATCACATGTCCTATGTAGGGGGGAACTCCCAAACTGCCCGAATTAATTCAATTCTGCCCTGTCTCAGCAAAGACCAGATCCTCCCACAGAGTACCCAAAGCCCCACTGGTTTTGCATGTTAGCAAGGAGAATGAAATCTATATTTAGGAGTTAATAATGGCTCCTTTCCCTTTGTACTCGCCTCTATTAGCTTTCTCAAGGAATTCTGCCTCTCCTCGACACCTAATGCGTAAATGATTCACACACCTTCCTCTTTTTTTCTTGTCCTATTCATTAGTTAACACAGTCATTTTCAATACATATCAACTAATTCCCGTTGTGTTTTCAGAGTGCCTAAGAAGAGCTTAGTTATTGTTTTATTAAATTTTTAATAAAGCTTTTTATTTTCAAAACACACACAGATAAGTTGAAGCTTAATTATTTGGTGTTTATCACTCACTTCAGTCTGCTATTGAACAACAGTTTCATAAGGTAGAGTCCATTAAGTGTAGAAGAAGCTTTGAAAGGATTCTAAAGCACATTGTCAGAAGGCTAATAAACATTAACCACAACAGCTCACATGTTGCTGCCTAAGATTTACAAGGTGCTTTCCTCCTCAGACTTTAGCAGGTAGTCGCGACAGGTATGACTATTCCCATTTTTGAGACACAGAAACAAACCCTGAAAACAACAGCACTTTCCCCATGCTCACGTAACTAGGTTTGGAAGCAGGACTTGACCTCGGGTTTCACAACTCTGTTTACAGATGTCCGTCTGTGACATTGTTGTCTTTGAGTGGATCAAGGTCATTGAAACATATTGGTTTTACTGAAGTTAAAGGTTGTTGAGAAAAGGGGAAGGAAGGCAGTTAGAGGGAATAACAGGTTGTAAAGCTCTTACAGAGATTCTTAGGGGGGAAGGTATACTTACCTAAAGCACTTCTTTAAAGGAGTACGAGAATATTGATAAGGGTGACTAGAAGAACGAGTTTTCCAGCGACTTGCTTGGAATGTGCCCTGGGAGTGACTAGACCACAGTCATGCCCTTGGTATCTATGTCCCAAATGTAGGTTAGACTCACTGAGAGAAGAGACTGGGAAAGGCTTCCAGTCCATCAGAGACAGCAAAGAAGTCAATATTCAACGGGCCAGAGCCGAGATTTCAGAATAGCAGGACAAAGAATAGCCCAACCGTCCCACACAATTCCTTCATAAAGGTCTGGAAAATGGGCTAGACCAAGGTCCTGATTGGGAAATCTAGTTAAAAAAATCATAGCCAGACATATTTCAAGCCCAAGTCACCATAAAGAGACAGATACAAAGCTCTGTGGGTATTGGGATGGGTCTGGTCAAGGGTGTAACTTGTGAAACAGAAGACCAAAGCTCTAAAACAAGGAAAGAAGTCCCAGATCATGTGAGGGACCCTGACCTTATGCAAGGTGTAGAAGCAGGGGCCAGCTCATTGCTATATTATTCAGTATTTATTTTGGGATCATAGATCTAGGGTGGGACCTGCACATAGAGTGGTGTTCCCCGAGGGCTGCCAAATGGTCACTGGCTATACTAAGCAAAAGACAAGTTCAGAAGTAAATAACGGCTATGTCTTGAACTCTGAGAGCTGAACAGAGACCCAGTTCCAGCCTCTGGCCCATGCTGGAGCCGACAGCTGAATTAGCAGGTCAGGAATCCCAGACCAGAGGGACTAAAGTCCTATCACTCTGAATCTACAGAATCATCTTGTTGGGTTAGAGTAGGGAGGCGCGAATTTAGGGTTAGGGTTAGGGTTAGAGTCGGGAGGCACGAATTTAGGGAATTTAGGGTTAGAGTTGGGACTCACAACTAGCAGCAAGTCAATTGAATGTTGCACACACCCAAATCCAGTCAGGAAGTTGGAGAAATCAAAATAGAAGGGCAATTATCAGACTTTGTTCTGGCTCCAACTACTCTGAGAATAGGGAAAGCCTGTAGTCCCTCAGTCTGAGTTGTTCCTGGGCTCCTTTAAGAAAAAAAAACACTCAATACCTCCAAGAAAGTAATTGTTCAGTCATTTCAGTCATGTCCAACTCTTCAAGATCCCATTTGGGGTTTTCTTGGCAAAGATACTAAAGTAGTTTCACATTTCCTTTTCCAAAAAGAGTAGTATAAGGAGCTCAAAAAATCAAAATTCAACTCTGGAATTCCTCCCAGAA
Organism: Antechinus flavipes; assembly: GCF_016432865.1. NCBI lineage: Eukaryota > Metazoa > Chordata > Mammalia > Dasyuromorphia > Dasyuridae > Antechinus > Antechinus flavipes. Next base: position 260,605,026 of record NC_067403.1, read on the forward strand.
GTACATAGAACCTAGCCTTAACATATACTCTGAAGTCAGAAAGTAGGATGAAAACATGAGGAAGTAACAACAGCAATAAAAAGCTATTGTGGTAACAGGGAGGCTCAAGAAACAAATAAAAGAAAATTACTTCAAAACATAAGTAAAGAAAGACTTCAAAGAAAAATGCAGCTTTGGCACAAACCCAACAAGAATTCCTGGAAGAGATAAAGCGAGAATTTTTTTTAAGTGCTACATATTTATTTTTCAAAAGCAAATGAGAGAGTTGGAAGAAAATTAGGAAAGGAAATAATAGCCTTAGAAGAAATATTTGGAATGACAATTATTTGCTTGGAACAAGAGACATAATCTGTCTCAAAATTAGATTTAAACATAAATAAGCTAATGACTCCATGAGATGATAAGAATTATCAGAACAAAGTTTAAAAAAATAAGAAAATGTAAGATATTATAGCAAAAACAATCAATCTAGAAAACAGATGGAAGAGAGATAATTTAAAAATCATTGGACTATCTGAAAATCCTGGCCAAAAAAAATAGAGATGAAGCATCACATTTCAAGAACTCATAAAAGAACACTATATAAATCTCTTAGAACCAGGCTCCAGAGTAAAAAGAGAATCACCTCTTAAAAGAAATGTATATTATATTTCATTATACCACATTATACTACATTATATTGAATTGTATCATATCACATTGCATCACATCATTTACCATATTATGTTATATGATTATATATATATATATGATATATATATGTTATATGATGATATGGTATAATATATATTACATTATAGCCAAAATATCAAGCTTCTAAGTCAAAGAAAAATACTGCAAACAGCCAGAAAGGAAGAATTCAAGTACAAAGAAGTTATAGGTAGGATCACACAAGATTTCACAGCCACTACTAAAAGAAATGAAGAGTTTGTAACACATTATTATAGAAGGTAAAAAGAATAAGCTTGCTAATAAGAATTAATTATTCAGTAAAGCAATATAATTCTACAGAAGCCTTGAATGAATAGATGATTTCTAAGCATTACTGATGAAAGAGATAGAATCAATAAAAGGAAGAATCCAAATACACACACATAACTGGCTACAGGGATATTTTTCCTTCAACAGGAAAAAAGGAATAAGGCAAGAGAGGAATAGGAATAGGGTAGATGAAGGGAGGGATTTGTCTTAAGCAAAACAAACTCAAACTAAAAGGATAAATTTCAAAGAGGGGCTTAAAGGAAAAGAAAGAAACCATAAGAACTTGCTTTGTGACTGATGAAAGCAAGACAAGAAGAGAAAGGGAATAGAAGCAGATTGTACCTAGAATGCTGGTGTTGATTTCAGTATGTCTCTTAACATATGTTTCTTTATAAATAGAGGGTGGGGAACAAAGAGAAGGAAAAATGTAAAAGGTTATAATGGAAAGATACAATTAAATATCATAATTGTGAATGTGAAGGAGATTAACTCATTTATAACACAGAAGAAGATAGCAGAATGGATTAGAAAGCAGAGCCTAACAATAAGTTGTTTACAAGAAAAACACTTGAAACAGAAAGATGCAGAATTAAAATAAGGAGCTGAAAGAAAATTTATTATGCTTCAGCTGGAGTAAGAAAAAAATGGCATAAGTAGCAATATTTGTCTCGGACAAAGCAACATAAAAATAGACTTCAAGAAAAGAGATGAATACAGAAATTATATATGAATGTTGTATTTTAGTTCATATCAGTACTAAACAAATATATACCACAAAGCATAGCAACTAAATACTTTTAAAAGGAAGGAAAAGAAAGAAAGGAGCATTTCTTAAACACCTACTATGTGCCAATGATTGTGTTAAGTGCTTTAAAACTGTCATTTCATTTGATCCTCCTAACAACCATATGAGGTAAATACTATTATTATTCCCATTTTATAGTTGAGGAAACTGGGGCAGACAGAAGTTAAATGACTTGCCCATGTCTACATAACTAATAAATGTTTGAGGCCAGATTTGAACTCAAGATGACCTAACTCCTTCCATATAGACTATTTACGTCTACCCAGTATTTAAGGAAATAAATCTGCTAACAAAAAAAAGAAAGAAAGAAAGAAAGAAAACAAAAAGGAAATGCTAAATGAATTACAGGGAAAAAAATAGAGAATAAAACTCAAATAATGGGATGTTCTTAATTTACTTTTCTTAGGCATAGCTAATAAAAATAAACACAATGAAGTTTAGGACCTGATTAAAAGCACAGAAAATTTAATTATGATATCTCTCTGGAATTTATTGAATGGAAATAAAAAGGAATATACATATTATTCCCTTGTAATTGTACAGTGCCTGGCATTTAATACCCATTTAATAAATGTCTTAACGATACTAAAGAATGGGCATGTCAAAGAATAGCTATGGAAACATTCAATAATGTCATAAAAGATGAGAGCAATGAGATAACATTCCCAAATTTAGGGAAATGTAGCTAAATCAGTCATTAGATGAAAATTTATGTTTTTAAACATTTTTAACAATAAAGGAGAGAAAAAGAAGATCAAAAGATTTGGCATACAACTAAAAAAATTAAAACAAATTAAACACCATAATAGAAATCCTAAAAAAAAATTAAAAACATGAATAAAATGGAATGTGAAATTAAAAGAAAACATTGAATTAGTAAATAAAACTAGGAGGCCTTAAAAAATAAACCTTCAGCTATCTTGAGTTTAACTAATGTTATGGGAGCAGCCTGCTAGTGGCTGCTGGGGGTCTACTTCTGACCAGCAGAATAGATCCCTTCATGTGAGAGAACGATAATGATACAAGGAGACTGAGAGGCAGTTGCATTTTCTGACCTCTCTCTTCTTCCCTCTTGTTTCCAGTTTATTTCATTTCCAATCCATATGCAATATCTGTGTCAGTAAAGGCTGATCTGCAATTCCTTCAGGGGTGTTATAATTCATAGCTGTGGGGGTTTTCAGAGAACTGACCTATTCCTTCACACTTAGGTGTGATTCTTAACAAACTAAAGAAAGAATAAAACCAAATTCCAATATCAAAAATGAAAAAGGCAAATTCATGATCAATGAAGTAGAAATAAAAACAATTAAGAATTTTTCCACTATATTCTGATAAAACTAACAATCTAAATTAAATAAATGAACATTTACAAAAAGATAAATCACTCAGATTAACATAATAGGAACTAGAATACTTAAATTACTTTACCTTAAAATTGAGAATCATTTTGAATTTGCGAAAGGAAAACAAAACTGTTCTAAGAGGATTTACAAGAGAATTTAAACATTTAAAATGATTTATTAAAATATGACATTTTTCTTGAAAAACTGGAAAAGGATTCCTCCTAAATTCTTCCTAAATCTATGTAAATAGATACATAGGATCTAAAGCAGGAAAAGTTAAAATAGAGAAAGAAAACTGTAGATCCATATCTGTAATGAATATTAATGCAAAACAATGACAACATTAAACAAGTAGACTACAGAAACACATTACAAATATTATATGCTATAATCAGGTTGGATTCATATCAGGAATATAGAAATGGTTCAATAGTAGGAAAATTATAAACATAATTGATCATATTAATGATAACAACAACAAAAGTCATGATCATATCAATAGATTGATTTAAGGTCTTGATAAGCCAGAACATTCTTGCTAAACCAGAACCCATTCCTGCTAAAAAAAAAAAAAAAAAAAAAAAAATTAGAACGCATAGAAATAGAAGAGTATTTCCATAATACAATGAGTAGTATCTATGTAAACCTAAGAACCAACAGCTCTGTAATTAGAATAATCCAGAGGCCTTTCCAACTAGATCGGCCATAACAAAAGGATGACCATCATCATTATTATTCAATTTAGAGTTTAAAAATGCTAAATATAGCTATAAGATAAGGGAAAAAAAAACAGTTGAGCTACAAGACAAGAGGAAGTAAAATGACCTCTTTTTGGAAATGATATGATGATTTACTTAGAGAAACCTAGAGAATCAATTTAAAAAACTAACTCTCACAATTAAAAGCTTCAGCAAAATTTCAGGATATAAAAACCCAAATAAATCCTCAGGGAAAAAAACAACCCAAACTCTGTAGCAAGTTTTTCTCATCAAAACCTCATTTATAAATATATTTAGAATGAATTCAAATTTATGATAATAAGAGACATTCCTCAATTGATCAATCTCAAAAGAAAAAAATGTGAGCAGTTTTCAGAGGAAGAAATCCAGACTATAAATAGTTATATGAAAAAAAAAGTTCTGAATAATAGAGTAATGAAAATTAAAACAACTCATGTTCTTCCTTAAACCCATTAGAGTGGCAAAGTTGAGAAAAATGGGAAATGACAGATTCTGGATATGGGAAAACAGTTATATTATATTCTACTATTGATGAAACAGTGAATTATTTCAGATATTGTGGAAAATAATTTGAACCCATGCCTTCAAACATATTGAGCTGTGTACATCTTTTAACCCAGTAATACTGGTGCTATGTCTATTCTCCCAAAAAGATTAAAGAGGAAAAGGAGTCATAAGGACAGAAATATTTAGAGCAGCTCAGTTTGGGGCATGGCAAAGAAATGGAAATTGAAGGGTGCTCATCCTCTGGGGGAATGGCTCACCAAGTTGTGGCATTTGAAGGTGATCAAACACTACTACATCACAAGAAACGATGAAGGGGATGGTTCCAGAGAAACCTGGGAAGACTTGTATGAACTAATGAAAAGGGAAGTGAGTAGAATCAGCAGGACAAATTATGTGACAACAAAGATATTCTGAAGACAATCAACTCTGAAATGCTTAGGAATTCTGATCAGCACAATTGCAAATCACAGTTCCAGAAGACTCATAATGAAACAGGCTACCCATCTCTTGACAAAGAGATGATGATAAATTTTTAAACATGGGGCCTGTGGGAATTTATTTTGTTTGACTATACATGTTTATAATAGGGTTTAGTTTTTCTTTCTCAACTTCAGGTAGGTTGAGAGTGAGAAGATAGATATTGATTTAAAATAAAATCTAATATAAAAAATCAGGAGTGAGGAAAATTCAGGGATGGTGATTCTGAAGTGGCAGGAGAAAAAACATCATTTACGTAACTGGAGAATGCAAGAATGTCCCACAAAGGAACAAGGAAATGAGCACTGTTTATATGGAGCAAAAGATAAAAGTAAGCCTCTTTCTGAAGAGAAGGAGCTGGATGCTCTGTGGAGAAAGCAACTGCGAGCTACTCAAAGAATGATGGACTAGAGCCTCGGGAACAGGAAGGATGGGAAGAAGAGAAGAGCAATAATAGTCCTTGGATCTCTGATCTGGCCTGGCAGCAATTTGTGGATTTAGCCACAAAAGTGAGGTCTACACTCTCTCTGAAGTCTACCTCCAAAAAGTCATGGAGAACCTCCCAAGACTTACCCAATTGCATGACAACTGCCCACTTCTGGTGGTTAACATGGGCACGAATGACCGTGCCAGCAGGAACCTAGAGGAGATGGCCAAACAGACTTGGGCAAGAATTTCAGACTGTGAGAGCTCAGGATTATTTTCCCTCACAGCTGCCCATCAAAAGTAAAGGAAGCAGGGGAGTGAAGAAGGCCATCTCTGGTGGGGTCTTTGTAACCTTATCTGTCTGTCTCTATATTTCTTTGCTGCATTTTCTGTTTTCTTTCTCTTTCTCACCCTCCTTCCTTCAAAGCAGAGCAGTTAGCAACTTCTTGTCTTAATCATAATTTTATCCTTCAAAAGGTGGGTTCAACAGGGGGTGAATTGTGTTATATTCTATTTGAAGAAAAAATTCTGTTTTTTATCTGATTCTTATTAACATGGAGGAATTGATTGTTGGGGTGGAAATGTTGGGAACCATGGGGTAAAGTGACTATGCCATTAGAGTTTGTGACTAATAGAAGGAAGACTTGGTATTGTCAAACTTGTATCTTGGGAGAAGAGATTTCAGAGGGGTAAAGAAAAGACTGGTAGGATTTTGTGAATTAAAATAGGAAAAGTTATCGAAGAGGATTTAGCAATAATCCAAGAATGACACAAAGGAAGCAGTTCTGATAAGGAAGAGGATGAGAGTAAGTTATAGAGAGCTGTGTGTGTACAGTGAAATCACTAATCAGCTTAACTTTTAAAAATGTATATTAGAGACACTGAAAGCAAGAGCTTTCTGAAGGCAAGAGTATGGCAACATATTAGAAGAATTAGAATAGTATTAGGGGATCTGAGACTCTGAGTGAAAGAAGATGAGGCTGACAAAGGCAGCTAAAAAGGACAAAAAGGATTGTTTAGTGGGTTTTTTTTTAATTATAATCGAGAGAAAGAATAGTATTTAAAAAGATATAATTCCTTTCTTGGTGTGTATTAAATAAAAAATGACAACAGAGAGAAGCCATGATTTCTCAAGGATTAATTACTTTAAATAAAGAAAGAGCAGACCAATGAATTGGATATATAATTAAAAATCTAGAAAAAAGGACAAACTAAAAATCCTTAATTAAACACTAAATTGGAAATTCTAAAAATTAACAGTGAGAATAATATAATTGGGTGTAAAAAATCCATTGAATTAATAAGTAAAATTAGGAGTTGGTTTTATGAGAAAACCAACAAAATAGATTTAAACCATTAATTATTTTGATTTTTTTAAAAGAGAGAAGAAAACCAAATCAATAGTATTGAGAATGAAAACGGTGAATGTTAAAAAGATGAAATTGAAGCAATTATAAGGACTTATTTTGCCCAATTATATATTAAATTACAACTAACAATTTTAGTGAAATGGAAGAATATTTACAAAAATGTTAATTGCCTATATTAGCATAAGAGAAAACAAAATATCTAAATAGACCTATTTTAGAAAAGCAAATTGAATAGGCCATAAATGAACTAAGAAAAAAGCACTAGGTTTTACAAGTGAATTCTATCAAATACTTAAAGATTGGCTAATTCCAATGTTAAATAAAATAATCTGAATGATGGACAAAGAGAGCATCTTATCAAACTCCTGCTATAATAGAAACAAATATAATACTCATAACCTAAACCAGGAAGAATAAAAATAGAGAGAAAAAGTTGCAGATCAACTTCATTAAAGAATATAGATACAAAATCCTAAATAAAATATTAGCTAAAAGATTTCAACAACATATTACAAATAATACACATTATAATCAAGTGGAAGTTATACCACTTGTAGGGATGATTTAATATAAGGAAAACTATTAATATAATAGATTATATTAATAATGAAAGTTTTTAAAAATCATGCAATGATATCAATAGATGCAGGAAAACTTTTGGTAAAATATAAAATTCATTTCTATTAAAAACATGGGGAAATATTGGTATAAATTGATTTTTCCTCAAGTTAATTTAAAACATTTCTCTAAAACTGTAAGTAAGCATTATTTGTGATGGGAATAAAATAAAAGTCCTCCAATAAGAGCAGTTGTAAAGCAAAGATGCTCACATAGTATTCAATGTTGTATTAGAAATCCTGGCAATAGCAAAAAAAAGAAAAAAAAAACAAGAATAGAAGGAATCAGAATAGGGAATAAGATAAAACTATTTCTTTTGTAGATGGCACAATGGTATACTTGGAAAATCCCAAGCATTCAACTAAAAAGTTATTTGAAATAATAACTTTAGCAAAGCTGTGGAATATAAAGCAAATCACCAGCCTTCCTGTATAGTACAAACAAAACCCTGTAAGAAGAGATACTTAGAGATGCTCCATTTAAAATAACTCTAGACAGTATAAAGTACTTTGAAGTACAACTTCCAAAACAACCCAGGAAGTGTGCAAATTACTAAAAACAAAACAAAACAAAACAAAAACTTTTTTGTACAATTAAAATCAGATTTAACTAAGTGGAGAAATATTAATTGTTCAGGGGTAGACAGGGCCAATATAATACAAATGACAGTTTTATCTAAAATAATTTATGCATTCAATGCCATTCCAATTAAATTACCAAAAAAAGCTATTTTACTGAATTAGTAAAATAATATTGATATTCATTAGGAAGAACAAAAAGTCAGGAATATCAAATGAACTAGTGGAAAAATGTAAAGCAAGGTGGCTTAGTAGTACCAGATACTAAATTACATTATAAAGCAGTAATTATCAAAACTATATGATACTGACCAAGAAATAGAAAGGGAGATCAATGGAACAGAATGAAATTTGCAGCAGCAAATGAATATAGTAACTTTATATTTGATGTGTAAAGAGTTAAGATTTGGGTATAAGAATTCATTATTTGGTAAAAAATATTGGGAAAGAGGCAGCTAGATGAGGCAGGGGATAGAGCATCAGCCGAGAAGTCAGGAGGACCAGAGTTCAAATTTGACCTCAGACCCGGGGCAAGTCACTTAATTGCCTTAGGAAAAAAAGTGTAGTTGGTCATGGTTCAATATCAACCTGGCAGCAGGTCTCCAGTAGAATACTTCTGCTAGGTGGTACAGTGCATAGAGCACTGTTCAAATCAAACCTGAGATACTTACTACCCACATGGCCCCGTCATAGAATCTCTATTTGTCTCAGTTTTCTCATCTGTAAAATGGAAACAATATTAGCCCCCATCTCTCAGGATTGTTGCAAAGATCAAATGAGATACTAATTGTAAAGTGCTTTTCTCTCTCTTAAATGGAAGTGTTTTATATGATTGCACATTATCATCTAAATCAGATTGCTTACTATCTCAAGGAAGAGGGAAGGAAGAGGGGAATAGAATTTGGAACTCAAAATTAAAAAAATATTTATATTTACATATATGATGTTATATGTAAATACAAATATTTTTATATATAAAAATTTTATATAAAATATTTTTATATAATGTTATGTTTTTAAAAGAATGTCACCAGATCTATCTCTTCTATAGTAACTGTGAGATATCATTGTGAAACCGCTATGACTTGAGTCTCTGTTACAATATTTCTTTATTCTATGTGAAATTATGTTAAGATTAACTAGGAATCATGGCTATGTTTGCAAATCACATAAAGATATAAAAATGTTTGGGACCACTAGGTATGGATTTGTGAACTAATTTACAGCAAGAGTCATCTTTTTCTTTAACAAGCAAGTTTCTGATTTTTTATAATATAACCATTTATTCCAGCTGTTTGAAGGAATGTAGATATTTCCATGAACAATTAATATTTGCTTTTTTATATGGAAGGGATAGTTTTATGTGCAAAAAACCTCACTGAGTCAATATACCAAGGGAGGAACCGATCTATGACAATATTGACATTCCTACTCTTAATGAAATGAGAAAATTTAAGGAAGTTGCCGTTGAATGGAGGGATAATGCAAAGATTCAACTTGGTGAGACAAAGAACATTGTTTTGGCACCCTTGGCTTTATTTTGTGCCCGAATGCAAAAAGAAACACCCTTTCATGTTATATTTGGTCAACTTGCCTTGCAACGTGTGGGACAAAGACTCTGAATAAGACTCTTCAAATTAAATCAATATACTTTGATATCTGATGAGTTTAATGTAAAATCAAGAAAAGAGAAGGATGATGGATCAAGATTAAGAAATCAAAGAAATGAAAAACCTGTAGACAGTAAAAACCCCATTCTGTTCCTGTATCATGTAGGCTCTTTTAAACATAGTCCGAATGCACAGGTCATGGTGAGCACCAAACTTCCTAGGAACATAATGCACGGGTGCATTTGCACACAGACACACATACATATACACACGCTGAAGCTATCTCAAGTGACAAGAAATTACTGTTTCCAATTAAGGAGCCATTTCTGCAACATCTGCCCAAGACAGACTATTGATTTATCAGAACAAAAATAAAAATCAACACCAAATCAGAAATAAATTATGCCATTGCAACAGTTCCTCCAAGGCAGCCTATTCAAATAAATTGGCAAATCAAACTTTTTGTTTTTGTTTTTCGTTGTTTAATTGGCGCAAACATTTTTCTGAATGCTTTTTAATTTCTTCACTTGCCGAGTTGCTTTTAATCTCTACTGACTACATACAATCTGCTCATCATCCACAAGACCATGGGTCCTCCTAGTATCCACCATCAGACCAACTTTCACTCTGCAGGATGATTTTAATCCTTCTCTTCATCTCCTCATCCATAGGGAGGGGGTGTCTAGTAACCATTTCCTCCCCACATGTCCCCCTAGTCCTTATCCTTCCAAGGAGAACAAATGGGCAAGAAGAGGCTGAAAGGGAAGAAAATTCATCTATCACAGAGTTAGCTTTATCCTCTCTTTTGCAGTTTGGACGTTTCCCAACGTCTTCTCTAACTGAAAGAGCAGTATTTGGTGCTATGGACTGGGTACTTCTGCTCACAGTCAGAAAGTAGCCCCCAAACGAGCAATTTCTTCGATGAGGAAATCTTGCTAACATGACAACTGGACACACTGGGCTTCACTTCCAGTCCCAGCTGGACCCCAACTGGAGGAGCATCAACACCCAGTGACAGGCAGCCCAGCAGCACAGCCATGGTAATGAGCGACAAGACGACACTAGCCCAGGACATGGTCACCTCGAACACCATAGGATTCGAGGGAAAGTGAATCCACAGCGGCCTCTTTAGAAAAGGATTTAGTTTGGAACAACTTTTAGCTTTCAGCTGGAACCTAGAAAACAGGGAGGAAAACCTAAAGAAAAAAATCAAGTCCAACCATAATCTATCCCAGCTATGAGCAGGCTGTCTGTCTGTCTGCCCCTTTCTCCTCCTCCTTATTCTTCTCTCTCTCTGTCTCTGTGTCTGTCTGTCTGTTTCCCCCTTTCTCCTCCCTCTCCTTCTTCTCTCTCTCTGTCTGTCTCTCTGTGTCTGTCTATCTGTCTGTCTCCCCCTTTCTCCTCCTCCTCCTTCTTCTCCTCTGTCTCTGTTTGTCTCTGTGTCTGTCTGTCTGTCTGTCTCCTCCTTTCTCCTCCTCCTTCTCCTTTCTGTCTCTGTCTGTCTCTCTCTGCCCTCTGTCTCTCTCTGTGTCTCTCTGTTTCCATTTCTCTGTCTGTCTCTCTGTGTCTGTCTGTCTCCCCCTTTCTCCTCCTCCTTCTCCTCTGTCTCTGTCTGTCTCTGTCTGTCTGTCTCCCCCTCCTCCTCCTCCTCCTCCTCCTCTGTCTCTGTCTGCCTCTGTGTCTGTCTCTGTCTGTCTCTCTCTGCCCTCTGTCTCTCTCTGTGTCTCTCTGTCTCCATTTCTCTGTCTCTATCTCTGTGGGTGTCTGTCTGTCTGTCTCCATTTCTGTTTCTGTCCCTCTCGTCTGTCTGTCTCTTTCTCCATCTAGAGAATGTTGATAAAGTGGAGAGCGGGCTTCAGGTCCACCAAGACCTATATTCAAGCCTTGCTTCTGTGCTTCTGTAAGAAATTTGGGCAAATTGCGTAACTTTTCAGTATCCCCAAACAACTCCCTGAGACGAAATCTCAGAAAAGGGGCTAACTTGCATGGATGGATTGTTTTTCACACCTGGAGTTCTTCATATCACTGAAAGCACAGGCCCCGCCCTGGTCCATCTCTGAGTCATCCTGAGTAAGTTCCACGAGAATTCGTTAGTGCTCCCTTAGCTTTCCTAGGAGTTTGCTTCAAGTGCCCCCCAATGGGAAACCTCGGCTGACCCTCTGCCCGACCATCTGTACCCTCTGGATGGATTTGCTTTTTCCTTGGCCTGTTGTATCCCTGTAGCAAACGCAAGCCCTTTGGGGGCAGAGAGGGTTTATTTTTTGTTTTGTCTTGTTGTAACTCCTTGCTTTGCGTGTAACAGTGGCTCAGTGGATAGATTGCCTGGTCTGGAGTCATGAAGACTCCTCTTCCTGACTTCAGATCTGGGCTTGGACCCTTCCTCGCCATGTGACCCCGGACAAGTCACTTCACCCTGTTTGCCTCAGTTTCCTCAGCTGTAAAATGAGCTGACGAAGGAAATGGCCAATCATTTCAGGATCTCTGCCGAGAAAACCCCAAATGGGGTCGCAGAGAGTCAGACATCAAGAAGAATGACTGCACATCATCAGCAACAACACTCCATGGGGGCTGAATGGGGAGAAGTGGGAATGAGTCAGGCTGCTTTGCCTCTCTGGACCTGCAGTGGCTTTTGAGGGTTGCGAACGCCCCAGCAGCCTGAGCTCTCCCTAAGGGGGCTCTGCCGCTTCTCCCCCTCATCCCTTCGCTCACCAGACCGCAGCCATCCCCAAATGTCAATGGCCCCTGCTTTGGTTGGCCTTAGCCCGGGGCACAACTGCTGGATGCACAGTTTTGGGGGTGAGCCCTTCAATCCTGCGAGCTCTGCCGAGAGCTGCTTCCCTTGTGTGATGGTTAGCCCCGGCATCCTCTGCTGGAAGCCTTCCCTGAGGTGATGTTTCAGCCCCGGGGAGATGAAGCAGGAAGGAGGATTTTGCTGCGACTCTTTCTGAACTGCATCTCCCTGACCGGAGCGCAGACAACCTCGCGGCGGCCCTGGGGAGCAGGATCTGTCGCTGTGTTTTACCCAAGAGAAAATGGAGGCAGACAGTGAGGAAGTGACTTAGCCAGGGTCGCCCAGCCCAGTTATTGAGATCCCATCCAAATCCAGGTCTCGGCGCACTACACGGCACCCCCGGCGGCCTCTTGCACATTTTCCTTTTCTTCTTAAATTTTAGGAGACCAGCTGAAAATAATTTTGCTTGTAGAACCCCTGGATCCCCCACCCCAACCCCCCAAGGATGTCAAAAAGCTCCAGTTGAGGCTGTTATGAAACTTTAGGCGATGAGAGATGGGGCAGTTTTCTGGTTTGTTTTCCGGCATCATGGCGCAGAGTGGGGCGTTTTTGAAGCCTTTGGAGAAGGCTGGGGTTCAAACCCCACTCGAGCAGGTCTCACTTTTTGACTTCAGGGGCTCATGTGTGAAGGATGTGGTTGGACTGGGGGTTTCCGACCTTCTTGCCAGCCCGAAAGCTAAGATGCCATTTTAGGCTCCAGCCGCCGCTGCTCCAGGACTGCGCTGGCCAAGGCTTCTAGAATGGCAAGAGGCTGGCCCTCCCCACAGGAGCCCTTCCGTTCACAGGGATCCAGGAGCAGCCTCGCGAGCAGCTCGTCAGCCGAGGAAGCCCCTCCCCTGGGTCCTCTTTGTAGCACTGGCCTCCCTTCACTGCTGTGAGTCATGGAGCTCTACGGGCTGCTGTCTGCCCCCCATCCCTCCCCATCCGGGCTGCTGTCTGCCCCCCATCCCCCCATCCTGGCTGCTGTCTCTCCCATCCCTCCCTGAGAGCCGTCCGTCTGCCTCCCATCCCTCCCGTCTGCCTCCCATAGTCCCCCAGAGCCGTCGAGCTTTCCTGCCAGAGTAGCCCAAGCTCAGCAGCTGCTTTCAGGTCTTCACCCGAAGCTCCATTTGCACACTGTGGGAGCACCAGCTGGGGCTCTCTGGAGCAGGTGACAGCCAGTGCCTCCTTTCATGAGTCCCGCTCGGTTAATCATCTCAAGGTTACAAACACTCACAGAGCTTACAGGGGGGAGTCAGGGTCTCACCGTTATTGTTTTTGGCAGGATTTGAATCCAGATCTTTCTCATGCATCTCAATCTGAAACGGACCTTAGAGATTGCGTCTAAACTCTCCCAGATGAGCTAAACAAGAAGAGAAAGGTTGAGTAACTCTCCTAAGATCACACAGTTGACAAGTTTCTGGGGCAGGGTTTGAATCCAGCTCTTCCTGATTCCAACTCTCTCCCCTATGGCTCCCTGCCTGCCCCTCATCAGCACAACAAAGTAATGAACAAATAGACAAAACCTGTGTAGATGCCTCTTCTTCCCTCCTCCTTCTCCTCTTCTTCCCTCCTCCTTCTCCTCTTCTTCCCTCCTCCTTCTCCTCTTCTTCCCTCCTCCTTCTTCTCTTCCCCCTTCCTCCTTCTCCTCTTTTTCCCTCCTCCTTCTCTTCTTCTTCCCTCCTCCTTCTCCTCTTCTTCCCTCCTCCTTCTCTTCTTCTTCCTTCCTCCTTCTTCTCTTCCCCCTTCCTCCTTCTCCTCTTCCCTCCTCCTTTTCCTCTTCCCCACCCCTCTACCCATCGGCCCTCCTTCCACCTGGACAGCCCTTGGCCCTGCGGACAATGTGGGGCTCCTCCCTTCCCCTGGATTTCCCTGATGTACAAGATTCCGGGCCGTGTCCGTACTGAGACATTTGGGCTCAGAGTCTGCGCCCTTTGCTAACTGGGGCCTCCGTTCATTGGCACCAGCTCTACTTGGCTCTGCCTGATTTAATCCATTCGAGGCCATTTCCTCTGGCTCTGCGCCCCCAGCCCCCATCTTGATGCTTTGGGTCCAGCTTCCAGCCCAGCCACACTTTTCTATCAGGGCAAGCAAAAAGGCTTTTTAAAAAATATATTTTTCGGTTAGTTTTCCATCTGAGTGAAAACAGCTGCGGCAAATTGCCCCAGTCTGCAAGAAATCACATTTCTAACATGCAAATACATTCGGGATGGGAAAATCATCTGATTTGTCATCACATCAGTCCAGTTAGGAAATCCGTAATCAGCCGTTCCTGGGGACCCGCGGCCTCTGAGGTCGTGCAGATTAGCCCTGTCCATCGGACCCTGGTGAGAGCCGCGGCTGCTTTTGCTGCGCTTGATTAGAAAAGGTGCACCTGGATTCCGTCTGAAGCTTCTCCCTCTGCCCCAGGGAGAGCGCTGGAAAATGCTGGCAGACGTCAATCAAAGGACTGACGTCCATCTTTGACAGCCGCCACACCTGCCACCTTCCTGTGGGGTGGAGGGGTAAATAGGTGGCCGCGGTTTCTTCCAGCTTTGTCTCCTGTCTCACAGCTCGCGGTCACCCAGGGCTTGCTCAGTCCCTCGGTCCTGGCTCCTCGGAGCATCCCCGAGCTCGGACATTCGGCACCGTGTCCCAAGGTCCCGCCCAGCTGCACGTTCTCTTTATTCGGACCCCTCTAGCTCCAATGGTCTTCTCCAATCTCAAAATTCTGTGGGTGTGGTTTTAAAAGCTTGTTTTATTTTCTAGTTTGAAAGTTAAAATGTCCCTCTATCCCTCCTGATAATGGGGGGGAGGGGAGATGAGAGAGAGAAAAAAAAGAGACAGAGAGACAGAGACAGAGAAACAGAGAGACAGACAGACAGACACAGATGGGGGGAGGGGGGGAGAGATAGAGAGAGACAGACAGAGACAGACAGAGAGAGACAGAGAGAGAGACAGAGACAGAGACAGAGAGACAGACAGACAGAGAGACAGAGAGGGACAGAGAGAGAGAGAGACAGACAGAGAGAGACAGAGAGGGACACAGAGAAGGACACAGAGAGAGACAGACATAGAGACAGAGAGGGACAGAGAGAGAGAGAGAGAGAGAGAGAGAGAGAGAGAGAGAGAGAGGAAGAAGGAGAGGGGAGAGGGAGAGTGACTTTTAGAAACAGAAGAAGCCAAATCTCTGTTCCAAATTAAGAACCCTGCCAGATGTCTTCATCAGGATGTCATCAGGAAGACAGGATGTCTTCAAAGTCTTAAAGCACTTTAAGGCTTATCAAAGATGAAAACATGGGAACTTGGGGTTGGAAACTTTGGGGAGATCCCATATAAGACCAAGATCCTTTGCTCAGTGAGTGAGGTAAATGAATATGAAGAAATAGTTCTTAGAACTTCCATCCCTTAATGACCATAGAAAAGATGGATCCAAAAAACTAATAATATGTACACATGTGTGTACACACACACACACACACACACACACACACACATTTATATCAATATTCTGAGATTCGACCTCACAACCAGCCACGTGTTCAAGGTGACAAAAAATGGGAAGACACGATGCTGGCGAGGCTGGGGAAAAACAGGCACATTAATGCTTTGCTGGGGACTAATATGAATTTTCTGACTTTTCTGAAAGATGGCTTGGAATTATATTAAAAAGTAATTGAAATCCATTCTCTCTGAAGCAGAAGTGCCATTACTGAAGGAGGAAAGAAAGATTTCACATGCAACCAAAAAGGTCATTGCAGAGAACTAGAAATGAGCAAAGAGCGCGGCTTCTTTCCTTGCAGGGGGCCTGGAAGTGAGGTAGCTGGGGTGCATCTTTAGGAAGTCCCAGGAAGGGTAAAAAAAATAACAAAAAATAACATCTTATTTAAATATTTCATTAGATAAGCACAACAACTCTGCGGTGAGAGGGTCGGACATTATTCTATGATGTCATTCTCATTCCTTTCTCAAAAATGAGCAAACTGAGTCTCAAGGAGGGAAATAAATGGCCAAGCTGGGCTTGGGATTCTGGGCTCTTGACCCGGATCTGAATCTCTTTCTACTAGACCCCTGCTGCTCCCAGGGCAGTGTCTAGAGCTGGGGATGAAGGGGAGACTTCTGTCCCTTGTGACTCCGTGAGCCACTTTCCTCCCAGTCTTCAGCCAGTCCGGGGGTGTCTGCATGAAGTAGCCAAAGTCCCCTTTGGGGACGACTTAGCTGTATCCAGATAGGGGAGTGAATTAGGTCTCCCTGAATGCTGAGAGCATCAATAGGTGAAAAGAGAGTGGGTATTTAGAGAGAGGCAGCCGGGCGGCTGTCCCGGAGTCAGAAAGTTTCAATCCTTCCTTAGGTACTAGCTATGTAATCTCAGGCAAGTCTCTCAGTCTCGGTCTCCTCTTCTGTTAAATGGGGGGATGATAACACATTTCCCAGGAACGTGAGAATGAAATTGGGTTCCAAGTGCTCTGCTCGAGTCTGGTGATAATTAGCAGCAGCAGCAGCAACAATCGGACAGATAATAATTTGAAGATAAAATCGTACTGGATGTTGCCTGTCAATCTTAAGGACCGAGTCACCTATGGGATGATGTTTCAGCAGAAGGCTGCTGGATGGAGAAGGGCTGAGCTATCAAGGATATGGGACTGAGGGACTAAAGAAAGGGGGGAGAAAACTTGGGGTAAGAAAGGAGAGCTGGCTTCAGGAAGGGAAAAGAAGGGAGTTAGGTTTGTTTGGTTTGGTCATTAAGCGCACTCTGAGCTCCCGCCTAGTTCTGTGTTTCTGGAGCTCTAAGGGAATGGGGTGACCAAACTCTGGGTATTGGGGGCCAGGATTGGAGGCGATGAATTGCTGGACTTGGAGTTCACTTTCCCTCTCCTTCTCCCTGTCTCTCTCTGTCTCTGTGTCCTCTCTGTCTCTCCCTCTCACTGTCTCTCTCTCTCTCTGTTTCTGTGTCTCTGTCTATGTGTCTCTGTGTCCCTCACTGTCTCTCTTTGTGTGTCTTTCTGTCTCTTTTTCTGTGTCTCTCTCTCTCTGTCTCTGTGTCCCTCTCTGCCTCTGTCTCTGTCTCTCCCTCTCTGTCTCTCTCTGTTTTTGAAATCGTGAAAATCGGCTCAGAAATGCTCACCGACGGGTCTCCAGGGCACCTTTGCACCCACACAAAATAATGTGACCAGCATCTCCTAGGGAGCAGGCAGAGTTCGGCCCCATCCTCAGCCAGGTGATTGCTTTGGGTTCTGGGGAGCTCCCAGGGCCGGCACCTTCTGGTCACAGGGAAGTTTCCTGTGGTCAGTCTCATTTACACCCTCCCTGCCTGGGGCCAGCGGCTGCCTGGGCATCCATGGGCGGAGAGCAGCTGGCGTCGGCCCCCAGCAGCTTTATACCAGGTGTCTGTGCAGGGGCAGCAGCGCAGCGACCCTCGGGGTCTCCAGAGTTAGCTCAGGAAACTTTCCTCCTCACTTTTCCTTCAGTAATGAGGCTCCTGGCCTCCTTCCCCACGGGGCCTCCCCCTGCCTTGGGGGTCCCCTCGCAGCCTTACCGCCTATCTTAAATCAAGTCAATAATACCTGTTTGGTGGAATATTTACTGGGCTCCATCTCCCTTCTCTGTGGCTTGACCCTGGCTGATCTCGGCTCCCAGAAAGCCCTTCCTCCTTGGCCCCCAGCTCTCGAAATTACTCTTTCCTCAAAAACTCAACTCAAAAACCCATTTTTGGACAGGAAGCCATTTCTGCCACTCTACCCTCCCCCTTGTCTGGTTTAAACTTATACAGATCCTCATTGTCTCCTCTGATAGCATATAGACTTCTTGAGGGAACGTTGTCAAATCAATAAGCATTTATTAGGCACCTATTGTGTGCCAGGCACAATTCTAAGTATTGAGGATACAAAGAAGGGTAAAAAATAGTCCTTTTTCTCAAGAAGTAAATGGGGGGGAGGGGTAAAATGTGGAACAATCCAGTTAAAACAAAACCTATACAGGATAAATTGGGGGAAGAACCAGAGAGAAGACCCTAAGAGTAAGCAGGCTGGAAGAGGCTTTTTTGCAGATCTTTAGCTGAGAATCCAGGAGGTAGAGCCAAGAGGCTGAAAAGACTATGGAGGCCAGCCAGTAAAAATACAGGGAGTCAGAGACAGAAGGAGGCCAGTGTCACCTAATTGCAGGGTGTGGGGAGGGAATTAAGGTGCAAGAAGACTGGAAAGGCAAGAAAAAAACAAAACAGGACATTGTGTTTGTGTCTGGGAGGGATCAGGATCCCCTGGAAGTGGTTGAATGACTGTGTATGTGACTTGGTCCTTCCTGCGTTTTAGGAAGATGGCCTTGGTGTGAGGGGCCGGAGTGAGGTGAGAGCAGAGGCAGGAAGACCCGGCAGAAGGCCAGGGAAACAGCCCGGGAGGGAGGGGATGAGGGCCTGGACCCTGGTCTGCTGGTGAGGGGTTCCAGGTGAGAGACATTGCAAAAGCAAAATGACAAGCCTTGGCCATACCTTCGATGTGGGAGGAGCCCAGCTTAATCCCCGTGGTAATGAGAGAGAGCATTTCGAGGGGCTGCAGAGCACTCCCACGTTCCTTCACTCAATCACAGCCAGGTGCTGCTGACATTAGCCTGTGACTTTGGGGATGTAAAACACTTCCACATCTGCATAGTGATCACAGATAATGCTTCTATTAACACTGGAAGGTTTATCCACTGTATCCTTACAACAACTCTGTGGGATAAGTGATCGATGTGTTACTTTCTCCATTTTACAGCTGGAGAAACTGAGGCACAGAGAGACAAAACGCCTTTCCCGAGGTCACACAGCTGATCAGTAACAGAACTGAATCCAGACCCTAGACCTCCCTTGGGTCTCATTGTCTGTAGCCACAGCAGCCTCTAAGGTATCACCCCCTTGTCCACCAGAGATAAGCAACAAGTGGGTCTCATGTCTGCTGTGCTTCCTGAACCGCAAACAGAAGGGCTTGAACTGTATGAAATACGGGGTACTTATGGTTCCAAACTGTTTCTAGTTTTACTGCCTCCCTGGGTAGCATCCTTTCCCCTTTACAGTGCAGAAAAGTGAGGTGCCATTAGGCGGTGCCAGAGTAAACAAGCAGTGTGGGGAGGTAGACAAAGCAGTGATCTGGGGTCTTGGATCCACCATTAACTTGCTGTAGGACCTTTCTCAGAGCCTCAGTTTCCCACATTGTAAAATAATTTTGGACTAAATTACCTCTAAAGTCCCTTCCAGGACTGATATTTGAGGATGATCACGATGGCTTCTTTTTTCACCAAAGTGGAATCTCCATTTTTCCAGGGCCTTGGGAGGAACTGGTCCCACGGTTCTCTCATCCAGGATAAGCTGGGAACTCGCAGCTCAGCTCTTCCTACATCTGCTTTGCATAGATCTGTAGATAATGTTGTTTCTTCAAGTAGAACATAAGCCTCCTGAGGGCAGAGGATGTTGCTCTTGTCTTTGAAGCCTTTGGTAAACAGTAGATGTAATAAACATTTACTGCCTGCTTGTCCCCGGCAGGTGAAGGGAGTTACCACCTTGGGGTTGTTTGCTGTGAAAGAGAACAATCAGAAGCAGGAAGTATGTGAAGCTAAAAGAGGAACTTGGCGATTTTCTGGGACTCCCAAAGGCCGGGATTGGTGGATAAAAGCTGAACACTGCCCCACCAGGGGTGCGGTTTTCAAAGGGAGAGCCAAAAAAACTGATGATTCAGGGAATTAAAAAAAGGAAAAGAGAAAGGATCAAAACCCAGAGAGATCAACTGGCTTTCCTTTCACATGGGCTGATAATGTAAAATCAAGATTTGAGGTCAACTGCCAGCACTTTCTCCTCTACCACACGGCCTTCTAATTGGAGCACTTCTCTCCTTTGAGTTAATTATAGTGCTGAGCAGAGGACGAACCTTCACTTCTCTGCTCCCACAATAGGTCCACAGAAAGGAACTCAGGAGAATGGCCAGGGGATCACAGAGAGCAATCACCAGATGCCGGAGCATTGAAGATAGAGAACAGATGCAGAAATGGAGGACTTGAGAACATAAAGTTCTGATAAAGATCTCATGACAGTGTTCAGTTATTTAGAAATCAAGTCGATTTTGCTTCAAAATGAAATATTTTTAAATACTGTAAATAATAATGAGTTAATTATCCAAGAAGTCAGAAGCCAGCAAAAACACATTCCCCTTCTAAGTCTGGTTCAAAAAACATTTTTAAGCACCTACTATATGTAAGGTGCTCAGGAATGCTCACATAGAACCATCTCATTCATCGGGATGTTACTCCCAATACAAATGTAAGCTCCTTGAAGGTAAGAGTTATTCCATTTGAATATTCCCATATAATACCTTACAAATAATATGTTTTGAATTTAATATAGTTTAAGAAAAAATCAAACTGTACATAATTGAGATTCATAGTCACATATAATCCTGTTTCTATTCTACTAGGAATATGGAAATATGTGTTTCATTTAGTTTTTATGTTGAGAATTTTAAGAAATCAGATGTATATGGATGACTTCACAAGTATCGCTGAGATCTACCTAGTGAAAGAAATTAATATTATACTGTTACATTAGTAACTATTAATTTATGATTCACTCTTTATTTTCCCTATTTCTTTTAAAACCCAACTCCTGAAAAAGTCAGTCTCTGAAGAGCGTGGTTGAGCAATGAGATTGTTCCTAGACCCCATGCACATGCTTTAAATGGGACTTCCCCCCAACTGAGAAAGCTAATTTTTGTTTTGAGTGTAAACAGAATTCAGTCCTGGTGAGCCTTTTCCTGGAGGAGGATCTCCCTGTCCTTGATCTCTTCCATTAGAGTTTAGGGCAACCCAGCTCAGGGAAGAGAAGACTAGCCAGAGTTATCTAGATGGAAATGGCTTCCCCTGTTCAGATGCCTTGAGGCTATTGAATTTCATGACCAAATCATGTTCCCAGCAGGAGAAACTGAAGACTTTTAGTTCATTTCATCATTAAATGTCCACTAATCAAGATTGGGTTCCAATTGTCAGGGGAGTGTAATGGGCTGAGGCTTGAGTTGATGCACTGAGGTCCCAAGCACATAAGGCTAAATAGTAATTGGACCATACTCTATTAATATATAAGCTTGGAGAAAGAATGGCCCCCACCCACTCTTTGTGCAAGTCCTGATGTGTTGTATAGGAAATGACGATTTTGGTGGGTGGAGGCAGGGGAGTGGAAAAGCCCATTACAGGGGAGTTTCTTTCAGAAAGGATTTAAGGTGATTTAGAGAGAGCCTCCCTTTGCATCCTTGATTACCAAGAGAAAACATTAACCAAAAATCTATAGATTACAAGCTAGCCTAATTAATAAAGTGATTATTAATTATCTAGAAACTCTATCTTTTGGAGGTTTTCATTCATCATACTAAAGTCACTTAGAGTTCTGAGCCCCCAAATATGGCAGATGATGGACTATTAATTTTGCACTTTTTACCTTCACACTGATTGTGTCCCTGAAGATTTGGTTTTAAGGGGGAATGGGAGTGGGAAAATTCTCTTCTCAGAACTTCAGATGGGTACTTTGTTCTCCTTGTGGAACTGGCAGATATAGCTAAGTCATATGCTGTTATGAGTTTAGATCCTTGGCTCTCCTGGGCCAGACGTCTTCCAGCAACTCCTGCCAGCCCTTGAACAAGTGCCAAAAAACAGAAGTCCAGGAAAAAGTGGTCCCTTACTTTTTGGGGTCTCTGAATCACATGTCACCTGCTCAGGCTGTATTCTGCCCCTGAAATATAATATTGCCATTTCTGCCATCTCATAAAGCCTACCTGGGACTTCATGGGGCTCATTTAGAGGAAGATGCAGTTTTATTCCAAGCAGAGGCATAGAAATTATCAGAAGAGCAGAAGGACAGAAAGGCCAAAATTTTCCTTTTCTTTAAGTTCTCTAGTCAAGCACAATTTAGTGTCCAAACATCTCCATCTTTATTATAATGATGTAAACACTGTATTTTGCCAGAGATTTAGCAAAACAAGGTATTAGATTATGTAATTTCACAGAGGGAGGCATCTGCATACATCTGCATATATCTGCATATCATATGCATCTATTACAATGGATCATAAGTTGCATAATCCATTTAGAATAATCAAGGTCTTTGTCCTGCTGCATTTCCATTAACTTCCCGCAAATGAGACTAATCACATTCCTCAGTAACTCCATAATGGAATTTAGCCCATTCCTGTGTTAAGAGTTTGCCCAAGATTTCCTTTGGGGAGGGAAGACTCCATGATGGGAATGGAAATAATAACAACAGTTCCTATTTCTATAAAGCCTGAAGGCTAAAAAAGCCCTTTGTTTTCAACAACTCAGGATCCTAGGCAATAGAGGTCATAGGCAGTATATAAAATATACCCATTTTATAGATGAGACAACTGATATTTAGAGAAGTGAAGTTGATGCGGGAAAGATTCCTTTCTAGATTCCCACCCTCTCCTAGTTAATAATGTAAATTGCCCTTTAACTCACAAATCCTGGTCCCTTTGAATTCCAATAGAAGATCTGACCTGTTCCCAGCCCCACCCGGATCTGAGCCAACTTTGGGGCTACACCTGAAAGTCCCTCGAGCTAAGTCTCCTATTATAAAAAGGCCACGCTGGGAACCCCTCGTGGCAGAGATTCCAAACATGGTCGCCATGTAAGGACCCTCTGTCCACTGGACCCTCTGTCCAGTGCCCTCTTTATCTCTACCTTCTCCTATACTTTAACTTTGCTTATCTAATAATAAACCTCTTTTATCAATCTAGCTCTCCGGGCCAATAAATGCTTTTATTGGGAACTCGCGCCGCTACTAGACCCTCTTGCGCCGAATCTGTACCCCAAACCTGCCACTAGACCTTAACTCTAATTTCATTTAGGTACCCCAAAGCTAGACCTCAACAAAGTGATCTTTTAGGATCTTGAAGTATAATGGAGTTCTCCCTTTTCCACACGAAGAAGAAGAGTACCCATACTGCTCGTAAATGTCCCAGTTTGAATGGGAGTGGGGAGGCGAACTGGTGGTCATCTGGTCTTAATATGAACAACCATTTCTAAGAGGACTTGCTGTGTTCTATGCAGTCTTTCTGTTCCTTAGAAGAAATAACTGCAAGATGGGCACAATAAAAATATCAGAGATCTGCTTCCTAGCTTTCCTGCTTGTCGGGAACTTTGGGACAATGACTTGGTTTAGAGCCCAGAAGGGAGGATTGCATTTTCCTTGGTTTGCTAATTACCGATTTCACCACAGCACCAAGGACAGGGCCCAAAACCCAGGTTCACAAGACTATTGATTAAGGGATGGAAGGTCATCTAGCCTAATCCCTTCTTTTGAAAATTAAGGAAATTAAGATCCTGAGAAGTTAAATGATTTTCCCAAGATCCCACAGTAAAGGCTACAGTTGAGTATTGAAATCCAGGTCCCCTGTGCTCCAAACTTGGCACTCCTACCATTGCACCAAAAGTTCCCTGCTATTTGTAAAGGACTTTCCAGTTTATGAAGCCCTTTCATATTTACTATGTTAGTCTTGCAAGGAGCCTTTGAGGTAGACGAAACAGTGACGATGAACGCGTTATGTCTATAGAGCTTTAAGATTTTCCAAGCATTGTACCTATATTCTTTTTACTGATTCTTACAGCAACCTCTTAGGGCAAGTGCTCCAAGCATTACCACCCCAATTTTACCGAGGAGGAAACAGTGTCAGATACGTTAAGCTCTACAAGGGGCAAAGAACAATCTGCATCTGGCTTTTAAATCTGGCTTCCTCCAAATCTTGGTCCAGAACTCTTTAGTGGGCCCGACTACTTTCATTCGATTCTCAAATCAAATAAATTGTTCAAGGTCACAGCTAGTTAAGGGTTGTATCTTCCTGCTCTTGACCCCTGTTCCTGACTTCCTTAAAGTGTGGGGCAAGCAATGTCTGCTAAAGTAAGGGAAGCCTTAGGCCTTAGTTTTGCTAACTTAGAAATCATGTGCTCTTGAAGAAACAAACTTTTTCTGTAGTTACCTCATCTCTAGTCAGCCCATTATCACCCCACCTGCCATATAAGGGAAAAGCAACTGCAAGAGCCAATCTAAACTACAAGCTTTGCATAAGGGATTTTGGGGAGGGGGGGTAGTACTTGCTTATTTAACTGAGCTCTCTCACTTCTGTAATCAGACTCTCCTCATTCTGGACTTCCCAGGAGTGGGGACTGGCCGCTTCTCGTGAGATTCTAATAAAAACTTTCTATCTTCACTTTGAGAGGTCTCTGAGTAGTCAATTTGGGTTAGGATCTCTGTACCCCACACACCTATTCAGTTTTTCTTTTATTATACCATGGCATTTGTTCTCATTGCCTTAAAATTGTGGACTCAACTTCCCGGGCTCGTTTAATATTTGCATAAATTGAAAATAGAGACGCTGATTTTGACTTCCCTTTCCCTCCAACGCAGACTGGAAGAGTCTGGGGTGGAAGAGAAGAAAATGGTCAGCTGTGGCTCTCCTCAGCTACCAAGAAAGCTATTTATCACCTACACCTCCTTCTCAACACTTACTCCATTCAGCTGTGCCTAGTGAGAACATTCACAAATCATGATAGCACTTCCAGGACTCCAACTGTGCTGAAAAGCAAATTATCTTCTGCCAGCTAGACTGTGACCACAGTCCCCAGGAACCCTTTCTGGCCAGCTTCCCTGTGGTCTCATTAAAGTTCAAAGAACTTCCCTGCGATATAAGTACCCTGGTCTTAACAGCTGTTCATCCGAGCGCTGTGAACACCTCGGTAATTCTACCTGCAGCCTCTCTGACTTCCTCGTGGCCTCTTTTCAAAGGCTGGAAATAAAAAAGAACTCTGGGGGCTGGGAGGGAAGGACATTGCTCAGGGTGCATCACTGACCGCTGACCTGGGGCATACGTCTACATGGAGAGGTCACTTTTCAATTTATCTGGAGATGCTCCCAAGAGCTAACAGCATAATTCCCTGAGCCAGATTTCCGTTCAGACCAAGGTCTTCCTAATAATTGGAGCTGCTCATAAGCAGAAGGCTTTATTTGGAGAGGTTGTGGGATTATGGCACTGTAGATCTGGGGAGGCCCTCGGAGATCAGCCAATTCATCCTTCGCTCATTTTATTTATTCATTTTTGCGCTTTGTACTATTTTATTGTTTCCAGTTACATGAAAAGGGAATTTCCAACATTTATTTTTGTAAGATTTTGTTTCTTTCTCATTTTAACAGATGAGAGCCGGGATCAGAGAAATCTAAGTGATTTGCTCAATGTCACAAGAGGCAGGATTTGAATCCAGGTTTCTGACTGGAGAAAGTGTTCTTTTGACTGTACCACACTTTTTCCTCTCTCAGTAAGAGACGACGGCCACTTCTTGTCGATGGCAGAAGGGGAATCCTTTAGGGGCTACTCGGACTAGACAGTCTCTGAATCGCCAATAACTTCATGGCAAATGCAGGGGAGGGGAAGGCTTCAGTTCAATCCCTGAAAGATGGCTCCATCCCCTACTCTGGGTCAACCATCATCTGGTGGTGAGATGACAAGAGAACCCCTTCTCTTAAATTCTACTGAGGAAATATAAGACAGGAAAGTAAGATGCAGAGCAGACAGGAAAAGGATGCAGGGAAGGGGGAGATCAGACCAAATACTCTGAGAAAGATTCAAGGAGGGATCATTACAAGTGACTCCAGAGGATGGAAAATGATTAATGCTCCCCATCTCCTGATGGAAAGGAAATGGATTAGTTTGCAGAATGAGACCCATTTAGACATGGCCAACATGGGAATTTGTCTCCCTTAATGACACATATTTGCTAAAAAGCGGTTTTTTCCTAGATGGGGAGTGAGAGGGAGAAAAACGGAATGCCCGATAATTGAAAAAAGTGCTTTTAAAATAAAGAGTGAGAAAAGGAGGTGGCAAATGAGATGCACCTGCAAGGAAGAGTAGGATTCTGAAGGTTAAAGATGAAGGGAGGTGGGGGGAGGGGGTTTGTGGAGGTGGGGGAAGTGGGGTGCAATCCACACACATGGGATGGTTATGCTCATGTACAGAGAAGTAAACTGAGGCTCAAAAAAGTGAGTTAATTGCACAAGTCTTCACAATCAGGGAATATCTGTAGACTGGGGAGTTGAACAAGGTCCCCTGGAAGAAGGCAGGGTTAGCATGCTAGAAAGATGCTCTCCTCTGAGTCTTCCCATTCATGTGACCTGGGCAAGTCCCTCTAGCTGCTCTGAGCCTCAGTCTCCAGATCCTTAAAATGGGGATAATCATGTTGTGTGCTGCTTCCCCTCAGGATTCTGGGGAGGAAAGGCTTGGGTAAACATGGCTGGTACTCTCCCTGACCATTCCCAGATATCCAGATGGAAGAGGGAGGGGGGAGACCTTAGGGATTCAGGGGCGTGGAGAAGCCACCTGGGCAGCAGGGGTAGAACCGGCTGGGAAGCCGGGCCCTCCCAATCTGAGAGCCGAGGGTCTGTCGGGGGCTTCCAGGGGCTGACCGTCCTGTTCATGGGAATCGGGCAGAAGTCCGGTGGGGCAGACTCTGGGAGGAGGGAGTGGGGAGAGTCGCCTTCCCTCCCTGTCCCACTGAAACGGCGGCGACTCTCCCAGAACGGGCCCAGTGTCTTTCCCGCTGCTAATAGCGATGGCCAATTTTCTGCGCCCCGTCGAGCTCCCTCCAGACCGTGCTCCAGGCTCCCCAGTGCATTAGACCCCGGATAATGTCACCTTTTCAGACATTCCTGCTGGCTGGTGACCTACTTGTGAAAGCCGTCTTTGAGCCCAGACAAAAGCGAGCGTCACGACCGATGAATGTGCCGGGGCTGGGGAGGTGTCGGAGGGGGAGCCCGCCTCAGGGAGACTGATCAATCATCAGAAAATGGCTGTGGGGCCGTGGGCTGTGTGCCAGCGAAGGGCCCGTGTGGGGTCTCGCTGGCGGGTGGTGGGCTGGGGAGCCATCCCTGCCCTGTGTGTGGGGGGGGGGATGTAAACCATGAATGACTTAGTTTTTGTGCTGAAAAGGAGGCACAGGACTCAGAGGGCACGGAGTGCTTTTAATCACTTCCTGATTAAAAGTGGTTCTTCCCTTTTTTTTCTGGGAATTAAGAAAACGGCATTAGTGTGTCATAGTGGAAAGACCATCGTGACTAAAGGTCAAATGAGATTACCTGTTTTTTCCTAGCCATATGGCTTTGGGCCTCAGTTTACTCATTTGTAAAATGGGGATATCAATCTCTTCCTTGCTCTGATGAGAACCAGATGACAGGATGAGTGGAAAGTGCCTTGAAAACAGAAAAGGGCTGTGTGAACAAGGGTTGAGAGGCAGGGAGGTGGAGTGGGCAGGGCCCTGGACCTGGACTTGGGCAGACCCGACTCTGAACCCCACTTCGAATGCTTATTAGCTGTGTGACCCTGAGCAAGAACTTCTCTGTGACTCAGTTTCCTCATCTGTAAAGTTAGGGAGTCTGACTCAGTGATCCCTGAGGTCCCTTCTCGCTCTAAAAATGTGATCCTTTGGAATGGGTTACAACTGGCAGAATCCACCGCACAATTAGGAAAACGGAGTTCTAACTCGAAGGCTCAACAGCTGCTCTAAGTCACAGGCCCGTTCACTCGGCCCACTCCACATCTGTTTCCAATCTCTGGGCCCAAGGCCTCAGTTTACCCGTCTGTCAGGGAGTTGGATCAATCAGATAGGTTGACCCGAACCCCTGGGCTCCGGGCTGTTGGCAGGAAGGAGCCTCCAGTGGCTGCCCTGGGGTCTGCTCTTAAATCAGGGAGGAAAGTGGGGTCCCCGAGGGGCAGTGGCTGAGAGGTGCGGTGCCCTGCTGGGGGGAGCCGGGGAGCTGACGGGTCATCCTGCCTGAAGGCCTCTTTACCCAGAAGAGAACCATGGAGAACGGGAAGAGAGTGGGGGATCCAGGCAGAAAGTGGCAGAGCCGGGGCTTTCCCCCAGGTTGGTAGCTTGTGGGCACTTCTTGGTTGATGCTGGCGCTGCGTCCTCCCCCCAGGGGCTCCCTTCCCACTCCCTCATACTTTGCTGGCCTTCCCAGACAGGAGGAGGAAGAGGGGCCAGACAGCCCCCTTGGCTGTCCCCCCCCTGCTGTGCCAGGGGCATGGGACTCCAAACTCCTTCTGTCTTCCAGACATAAAACCCTACTTTCTTTTCAAGGCTTCCTTCCTGTCAAGACATTAAGATGAAAATAAAAGAGATATTTCTAGAATAATTCATCAGGGCCTCCTCGGTTACTACACACAATGCTTTGCTGCCGAGAGCTCCTGGAGAAATAATCTCTTCCATCTACATGTCTCCCCTTGACTTCGTCTTTGATCCCTACATGTTCTGTGGGAATTCTGCTGCCAGATGAAGAGCGTATTCAGGGCTCCCCAAAGCCACCTATTTGTGCTTCAGAACTCATTAAGACGGGGTATTTCTATAGTAATGGGGAGGGGGCTTCTCTCCTTTGCAGCCAATCATTAGGCCCGATCATCCCACCTCCCAACCGCGGGCAGCAGGAGGGCTCCCCGAATCTGCAGGATGTTCCTCCTTCTGCTCTGCTTTACGGACTCCCCAGTTCCCT
Organism: Antechinus flavipes; assembly: GCF_016432865.1. Classification (NCBI taxonomy): domain Eukaryota; kingdom Metazoa; phylum Chordata; class Mammalia; order Dasyuromorphia; family Dasyuridae; genus Antechinus; species Antechinus flavipes. Next base: position 260,633,791 of record NC_067403.1, read on the forward strand.
CCGGGACCCTCTTCAGCAGAAGCCCTTTCCCACTCCCCGCCCCCTACCTCTTTCTTGACCGTTCCTTCTTGTATGTTCTTTGTATGTCATTTGTCTTTATTTTCTTGCCTCCATCCCCTCCCCAAATAGAGAGCAAGTTCTTTAAGAACGAGGACAGTTTCCCTTCTGTCCTTCTGGGTAGTAAAAGCCTGGTGCTATTTGCTGATTGAGCAGTTAATGAATAGCCATTTCATGAATGAATGATACTATTGCCTTAATAGCAACAGAAATATTTTCTTTTTTTCTTTTTTAAACAATGTATTTATTTAAAACTTAAATACAAAATAGAAAAAAGAAAAAGAAAAAAAGACATTGATGACATCAGCCCTCAAAGAAGGAGCTAATTTATTTGTCTATTTATCTAGATATCTATTTTTCTGTTTATCTGCAAATTGTAGCTCTCACCACATGTGGCCATTTGAGGGCTTTGACATCTTTGTATCCATATGAGTGAAAGGGCTCCAAGAGTGTCAGGACTGGGATTTGAACTCGCGTCCTGTGATGACGAATCCAGGTCTTTTCCTCTCATTACAAGCAGTACTACAGCTTGAATGTCCTTTGTTTTCGGGCTTCATGGAAACCAGAATCCTCCCCTGTGTGAAAAAGAATCGGTTTATCATCTCCCTCAGCTCTAAGCAGGAAGAACCGAAGATTGATGAACTAGAAGAAAATCCCAATCAATCCAGCCCATAATTTGGTTCAGCAAACACTCAGCTAGGGAAGCGCGTTCCTTAATCAAGAGATCCATAAAGTTTTGAGTGCAGGAAGGAGGCTGTGATTTGAGAGGAGGGAATGAGTGTTGGGTGTTATTTATTCCGAGAAATAAATCAGCACAATTTCGGCGAATTACCCTGGTTGTCTGGGGGCCACCGGTCTGGTGGTGCAGACACTGGAGAGATGAGCTGCTTTAGGGCAGGGGATTGGCAGCCAGGCAAGCAGACCAGTTGTGATTCAGAGGCCTAGAGTCAAGATTTGAACTCGGGTCTTCTTGCTTCCGTATGGGGAGTCTTTCTGTTAGCCCACACCATCCCCCTGGGGCCTGATCCTCTGAATCTGGAAGGGCCAGAACATATCTGCCAAATAAAGTGAGCAGTCTCGGGATTTCCAAATCTCCTTTACAAGCAATGGCGTCATCTGCTGCAATCAAACCGTGAGCATTTATCAGTCCCCATTATGCTCCGGTCACTGTTCTGTGCACCAGAGATAGGAACTCAAAAATAAAAGTATCCACCCTAGAGGAGCTTCTGTGGGGGGAACGGCCATTAGCTCCTTGTAGAACCATATTGGAAACCCCATCCCAGAGAAATAAAAGTATCCGCCCTCGAGGAGCTTCCGTGGGGGGACGGCCATTAGCCCCTGTATTGAAAACTCCACCCCAGGTGAAAGATAGGATTCCCTCGAGGTGGGGATGAGGGAGGAGGAGGATTTTCCAGCATAATTGTTCTGGAAAATTCAGTTGGATAGCCGAAAATTACTTCAGAATAAAATAGAGAGAAACAAATGTAAACACTGTGGGAGCCTTCAGCTTGAGATATGGAGGAAACTGGGTTGGATCCATTCCCTCAAACCCACGGCAGATTTTCAGTAGAACTATTAGAAGCCAAAGTAGAAGAGGAAATAGGAAAATAAATTATTTTAATAAAAAACAAAGGCATTGACTCTGATGGAGTCTACCATGACTCCTTAGCCCCTGACCCGAAAACTCAGTCTACGGGGAGCTCACCCTCTGACTTGGGAGTGTAGACACGGTGGGATCCAGAATGCCTGGAATCTCTCTGGCTTTCTGGGGTCAGAGAAAAACCCGCCGGTGGGAGGGCTGCGAGGGATCTTTGTGCCCTCTGCCCTCGGCGGGCACACATTCAGGCATGGCTGAAAAGCGAGGAGCCAAGATGGCACAATGGAACCTCGAAAAACTGCCGCTGAGGGTGAGGGCTGAACTTCTTTCCCACACTTGAATAGAGATAGCAAAGGGCTGATAGGAGGACAAAGCCGGTCCCTGAAAGTCACAGAAGGGAACCCACAGAGGCTCCGGGGTCCTGGCAAACTGGCTCTGAGAGGTGGGTGAGGAAAGGGATGGCTGGGGGAGAGGCGCTTCACAGACATGAACGTGTGTATGTGTGTGTGTGTGTGTGTGTGTGTGTGTGCATGAGGAGAGAGATAGAGAGACAGAGACAGAGAGAGACAGAGAGAGGGACAGAGAGAGAGAGAGAAACAGAGACAGAGAGAGACAGAGACAGAGACAGAGAGACACACACACACACACAGAGACAGAGAGAGAGAAACAGAGAGAGACAGAGAGAGAGAGACACACACACACACACACACACAGAGACAGAGACAGAGAGAGAGGGAAGGAAGGAGGGAAGAAGGAGGGAAGGAAGGGGAAAGGAGGAGGGAGAGGGAGACACAGACACAGACACAGAGACACACACAGAGAGATAAAGACAGAGACAGAGAGAGTGAGAGAGGGTTTTCCTTACACACATACATACACACACACACACACACACACACACACACACACGGCCATAGAAAAGTAAACGGAGGAAGCTGCAGGAGTTGGTCCCTGTCTCTAAGGGAACATAGTGTTCAGTAGAGTTCGGATCATGGGAAGAAGCTCCATGGTCCCAGTTCTTTGGTTCGGTCCCTTCAGTGCCGCGTTTCTGGGCTTGTTGCTGCTTTCTGGGCACGAAGATCCCGACAGGAGAACTGGGGCTTTTCCATTTTCGATGTCCCCATTTCAGATGAGGCCATGAGTGAGGGAGGGAGAGCAGAGCCGGCTCCGGATCGTCAGCAGCAGCCCTGGGCCTCCCGCCCTCACCCCCGAGCAGAGACAGCCTGGTCAGCGCCGCTGGAGGCCCCAGGGAGCAAGGCCGAGATAAGAGTCTTGGCGGAACCAGGCCCTTCCGATGACCCCCGGATACCACACAAAGTCCTGCCTTTCTCTGTGGAACAATACGGACTCGCACCGCGTCTTTTGGCGTCCGTGGGAACTTTTCTAATGATGGTTTTGTGTGATACACAAGTTACCAAAAAAAATTAACCCCAACCATTTATGAGACAGAGCTTAGACAGGACTCTTGGGCAGCCGGGGCACGGAGTGAGGAAAGCTCGTCTTCCTGAGTTCAGCTCTGGCCTCAGACACTTCACCCTTCCTGGCTGTGTGACCCTGGGCAAGTCACTTAACCCCAAGGCCTCAGAAAAACCAAACCAAACTAACTGATATCAGTAGAAGCCCCTGGATGGGGACTCATGATTCTTAGTTTAGAAAGCACAGACCTTTCTGAAACCCTTGGGGGGAACCAGGCACCCTCCTGAGACTCCATCTCTCAGGGCGGGTGGGGTTGGTAGAGGAAGACTGGGGGCCTTCGGTAAAGACAGTGAGTGATATTGTGTAGTTTTCAATCACCCTCATGGTGAGCAAAGCATCAGGGCCACGAGGGTAACAAGCTCTCTTCTCCTTCCTCCCCTCCCTTCTCCCCATATTCAATCACTTGCCACCTTTCATTCCCTACGTTTTTCACTGACGTCCTTGTCTCCTTTGGCATTTCTGCTTCCGTGGCACAGACCCTTCAAGTCTGGAACCCTGCCCTCCTTTCCAGCCCTTGTCCCTTACTCTAACCCTTTCATTGCTCTAAGCCCCAGGGCACTGGTTTCCTTGCCCCCTCCCACTCGGCACTCGGACTCTTTGCATTTCCCATCTCCCCGGGCTGGAGCTCGCCCTTCTATATTTCTTCAAGATTCCAATAAAGGCGAATTCGGCAGGAAACCTCTCCAGGTCCTCCCCCCTCCTGGTGTCTTCTCTCTTCAGTCTATCCACGTGGATCTCGTTTCCACTGCTGTTCGCAGGCTACATTATGATTTGTCTTTTGCCTGGCTTTTATCTGAGACCTGAGCACCCTACGGATGGCGACCTCCCTGGAGGAGTGAACGGGTGAGAATAATTTGTTCCAATGACTGGGCCCGAAAGTGTGCGAGGGAACACCGAGGTCTTGGCCGGATGTGGAAGATGTCACAGAGCACCTCCCGACCTTTGTCCTACCCTTGGACTTGAGCGACTAGAAGAGAGAGTGAGGGCTGTGACTTTGTGCAAGGTTAAATTCAATCTGGGACCAGTCAGGACAATCACCTGCGATTTCATGAGTCCTCTTTGAAAATGAAGGACAAAGTAGCAACAACAGCCGTGATGGTGAAAATGGTGGTGATGATGATGATGATGATGGTGGTGAAAATGGTGGTGATGATGGTGATGGTGGTGATGGTGATGATAATTATGGTGGTGATGGTGATGATGGTAGTGATGGTGATGATGGTGGTGATGGTGATGATGGTGATGGTAGTGATGGTGATGATGGTGGTGATGGTGGTGATGGTGGTGATGGCGATGATGGTGGTGATGGTGATGATAGTGATGGTGATGATGGTGGTGATGGTGATGATGATGGTGGTGATGGTGATGATGGTAGTGATGGTGATGATGGTGGTGATGGTGATGATGGTGATGGTGATGGTGATGATGGTGATGGTGATGATGGTGATGATTATGGTGATGATGATGATGATGACAAAGATAAGAATAATGATAAATGTTTATAAAGTTTATAAAGTGACTCATTTCTTAAAACCTAGTGCCCAGAATTGGACACAATAATGCAGATCTCATTTGCACAGAGGAGAATACAGCAGCCATGGATAGGATTTCCCTACTCCCATATATGCCTTAGACCTTCTAGCTGCCATAATTAATCCCTAACTGTTGAGCTCATAGGTCACCCCAACTCCCAGATCTTTTCCCAGTGATTTACTTCCTGCTCACACCTGCCCCATCGCAGAAATTGAATCTGGATTGATTGGACGATATCCTGACATTTTGGCTTCAGTGACACATCTGGCTGCCAGAGCTCAAGGCCCATCATCTTCTCAAAAGCCTGGGGTACTTTTTCCTAAATATATCAACTCTCCAGTTTGAAACTCACCCACCACTTCCCCAGCCACTCAGGCCTGTCCTTGACCTTCCCGTGATTTGTCCCCCTTGGCTTTGCTCAGCATTTTACCCATGCTGAAGAGCTTCATAGAATATTCACACTTGGCAAACCCATTTTTGAGTGTCCCCATTTCCTAAGATATTCTGGAACAGGTAGAGTTCACCAATTAATCACCACTGCTCACTTCAAGAAGTTTACCTTATCTGCCTTTGAGCAGAGAGATGCAAAGTGGGTCATGGATCCATCTGCCACATTGAGGACCCAACTTCTTGGAATCAGAGAATACCTAGAAAATGGAACGGAGAAAAATCCTGAGATTAGTTCTATCTAGCTAAAGACTTGTTATTGAAGGCAAGCATGAAGACTCTGAGGGGGAAACTGAGGCTTCATTTCATCACTCACCTTTCATGGGCCTTCTAATCCCCAACGACACTCTTGCTGATAGTGAGCTCACTACAAGTTTGTGCACAGGTCATGAAAGGACACCAGATAATTCAATCCAATCTAATTAACATCAATTTGGGAAGTCTGAATTTAATTGAACAAAACTCTATTAAGTTCCTGCTGTGGGTCGGGTACTCTTCTAGATGTTGGGGAAAGAGATAAAAATGAAACAGTTTCTGTCCTCATCTTGCTTATATTTTACCACATATATTTGGAAGCACGTTGCTTGCCATGTAACTGCTTTTCTGGATATAATTAATAAAAAAGAAAGATGATCCCTGACTTTACAAAGCATATAATCGAATGGGAGAGATACTGACAGAAGGAGGCAGGGAATCAGGGTCAGGGGAGAGACACTGATGGAGCACCTGGAACAGAAGCATCTTGTTCTGGGGATTTAAAACCAGGCAGAGCAACAAAAATAATTTGGAGTGCCCTCCAAAATCCCATTTCTGCCCTCTATAAAGGAAGGCATTGGAAGGAGTTTGATGCTCCCTGCTCCAGCCCTTTTAATCAGAGGGGAGAAGAAGCTGACCGGGGTCAATTAAAGACTGTGGTCTAGAGGAAATGAGTTTAACCTGGGAGGGGTTTTGTTTGGAGTTGAAACCTAAGAGTTCAGAAGATGCAAAGTGGACATACCAGCCTGGACAGCTACAATACACAATGGCTGGTGAAGAGCTGTGGAGAAGGGAAAACCTAGTGTAAAGTGCAGAACACATATTAAAATTCATCCCACATCAAAGGAGCAATTGAAGGAAGGAGGATTGATTACTTGGAAAATAGGAGAAATGTGGCCAGATCATTTTCTGCTGCCTCTTGGCAGCTCTGATAGAAAATATCTCTGGCCCTGACTCGTTATTCTAGCCAATGCTGGGGGGAAAGTCCTTTGTTTAAATCAATAATCCTGTGTACCCTCTGGGATAGAATCACAGAAACCTCAGAAATAAAAGGGACTTCGGGGTAGTTGAGTCCAACTTGTTTTTGTAGTACTTCCTATAGGGACTCATCCCTTCCCTTTCTGTTACTGGCTTGTCTGTTAATTCTGTCTCCAGGTTCAAAAGCAGTTTAGTGGATATGCCCTGGAATTATATCCAAAAAGATCAAAATGGCAGAAACTCTCTAAATCACTTTGCTCCAACTGTGAAGAAAGCAGGGGAAAAGCTCTTTTTGCCAAGAGTTAGTCCTTCTGTTCTTGATATCAAATGATAAACTTATAGACTGGCTTAGACAAAAGTCTAAAAAGTAGCGGTCGTGGAGTTTATTAGCAGTATTAGGTAATGGGGAAATATAGATAAATGCTCTGATGAGTTTAGGAAAGGTTTCTTCTCTCTTCCACTTTCCTCCCAGACGATCTGGAGATATCTGCTGAAGAAAAGGAGAGTTAAGCTTCACATGGAAAATTTCCCCAGTGCTCTGTGCCAGGAAAGGAGGGGAATGAAAAGAACTACTGACTGGACTCCGCTCTTCAGCAGTCACCACATCTGGCTTAGCTTCTTCTCTCGTCCCACATCCGTCTTCTTTCTTCTTGCTCACCCATGTGGGGACGCTTCTGCTTGCATCTCACTCTCGCCTTTCTATTTCCCTCTGTGGCACCCCAAAATGTGGGTAGAAGTCCCCCACAGAGCTCCTCTCAATGCTTTCAGAGCAGATTAGCCCGGGGATTTTCTGTCACACTGGGAGTCCTGGCAGTTTCTGGGATTCTGGGAAGGTCCTCAAGAATGTTCTTGGGTCTTGCCAACCCAGGATTACATTATTTTCACAGGCTCTGTTATCTTTGCCTTCCATCTTGAGTGTAGACTTGTGTCTTCCCTAGGGACTGGAGCCCAAACACTGAGATTCCCTCTGACAGCTGAGGGCTCTGCTGGGTTTCTAAGGCCCTTACTTTGGGGGGAAGAGATCTCTTCCGGGACAAATAATACTTCTACGATATAGACCAGTATGTTCCAAATATGAAGATGCTGCAGAGATTAGGAACCAGGACAAAAGGGGTCATTTGGCTCTTGCCATTCATTTGGGAAGTCTGAATTTAATTGAACAAAACCCCTTTAAATTCCTACTGCAGGTCATCTAGGTGTTGAGGATAAAAAGAAAAAAAATTTTTAAAAAAGGAAATATTCTCTGTCCTCTACTTGCCCACATTTTTGCACACATATTCAAAACTAGAAATTATGCTGAATACAAAGCAAAGTTCTGAGAGCAGAAAATGAACAGCTGAGATGGCAGTGGGATTACAAAAGGTCCTCCGGAGGAAGTGACACATGAGATAGAAGGGAGGACAATTAGGGAAGGAGGAGTGTCTGGGCAAAGGCAGAGGAAGGAGATGGACCACACAGGCCAGGAATGATGAGTGGGCCTGTGTGGCTGTAATGGAGCATTCATAAGGGGAGTACATCTGGAAAGGCGACAGATTATCCAGGGTTTTCCATTTCAAACAAGGGAGATTTATTTGATTTTAGAGGAAACAAGAAGTCATGAGACACATGAACAGGGAAATGATATAGTTCAGTCTATGGGGAGACGCTTCTAGGAGAGGGGGAGAATCCCCAGCTCATTACACGTTTGCTTATCTAAGCTGTAGCTTCTGAAGACCCAGCCCCAGCCCTAAATTCGCACTGGTGGGTGAGAAATTCAGTTATTAGTGAGCTCCATGACTACCCTTACTGTGCCCTATTAAAGATGCGTAATCATCACCTCTGGAGTAACTGGAGCGCCATGGCGCCCGGGGATGAGTCCCTGAGCAGGCAAAGGGAGTGCTGACAAACATGGGATCCCTGAGCAGAGGGGGAGGGAAGAGGTCCAGCCATTGACTGCCTTCTTGCAGGGCTCCAAAGGCCGCCTCCAAGATGGGGCTGGACAGCTCCCTTGCCTCTGTGCCCCCATCTGCCACGGGCCCCCAACCCCTCCTTTCCTTCCTTTGGATTGAGCATCAGCTCTAGTGGAGTTCCAGCGTGCCCTGGTGACTTCTTAGACAGCCTTCAGCGGGCACGCGCTGACCTTGGAGTTGGTTTTTGGAAAGCCCATCGTGCAGTAAGACGCGGCGCCATCTTTCTCAGAAGAACGGGATCGGGAGAAGGCAAACAAAGCAGCAGCGCTCCTCACAGAGATGGGGCTGCCTTCCTTCCCCTGGGGCACGTGTCCTGCACAAAAGTGGGACCGCCGGAGGGGGAGGCAGGTGGCTGGCGAGCTGTCATCCGCATTAGCAGGGCAGCCACGTGGAGGAAGGGCTGGACATTACCCCACAGAGCCAGACCAGGAGCGAGGGGCTGAGAGCAGTTGGGAAGAAGCACTTAAATCTTGCCATCTGGAAAAGTTTCCTGACAACAGAGCTTTCCCAAATGGGAGGAGACATTCAGAAAGCGGAGAGGGTCTCTGTGGTTGGGGTCACAGGCCTGAGACGCTCAGGATTCCTGGGCAGGTACGGCCTCACCTCAGGCCTTCTCTCCAACTCTGGGGCGTGCCTGCCCTCTGGAAAGGTTTGAAAATCCCGTGAATCACTAGTACTGGAGGGCAAATTAGTAAAGGCCTTTTGAAGTGAGTGCGTTTTTCAGAGCAGGCTTCTGGGAGCAGAAGGGGTAGTTGGGTGTTGTGTTCACTTGAGCATCCTTAACCCATCTGCCCAATTAAATTGCTTTGCTTCCCAAGAAGAAACTCTTAATTGGGCGGGTCCCCCAGGCCTGGCCCGGGACTCTGCCCAAGGTCTCTCATCATGTGGGCGATCCATCAGTCCTTTAAAGCTGAGGTCCGGAGAGTCACGGGACTTTTTTTGGGTCAGACAGTGGGGCTGCAAGCGGAAGGTCCTCAGACCCAAATCCAGACCCCTCTGTACCAGATGTGGGAGGAGGGCCAGAGAGCGTCGGGTCTGGGAAGCCCTTTCTGTATCTCAGCCCTGAGTCAGCCAGAAGCATCACCACGGTGATATGGCATTAAATAAAATGTGTTGTATTTATAAAGGCCTTGGTGGAACACCTGGCACATAGGCGCCAAATAAATGCACGCTATTATTATTAAAATGGACTTTTCCTTCAAGCGCCAAATGCAGGACCCGGTCACAGGACTCAGAAATCAGGTGGCTTGCTGGGAAGCATCCCGGGGCCTTTGCTAAGCAGCTTCCTGTGAATCCGTGGTGGGGAAGGAGGAAGGCGGAAGCTGAGCCAGTCTGGAGCCAGTCCCTGTGTGTCCCCAGGGTGCAAGCTGGCGTTGAGCATGAATCGGGGAAAGCTGGAAGGAGGGAGGAAGGCTTGCTGATGGGGACATGGCACACAGAATGTGGGGGGACCTAGCAGAGCCCTTCTGGGTACCCCAAGCTGCCTCTTTTGGGGTGATGGAGACATTGCTGCTCACAGACTGACCTGTGCTCCCTTCTCATCTCTGAGACTTTATTTCCATCAGGGCTGGGTTTGGTCTTACACATCATCCACCTCTTCAAAACCTTGTGAGGTGGGCACTAAAGGCATTCTTGGCCCCATTTTACAGATAGTGAAGTTGAGGCCCAGAGAGAGGAAACGACACGTCCCCGGCACTAGCATTAAAGCCAGGCCCCAAGTACGTACCTTCCTGACCCAAGTCCAGAGCGTTACCCACTATGTCCTTCTGTTTTCACCTTAGGTCCACGAGGCTGCCCTTGTTGGCTCATAAGGTACCAGAAGCCGTCCTACCTCCCATTAGAGCTGGATGCTTCCCCCCTGGGGGGGCCCCTGACTCCCTGTTCTCTCATCTGCCCAGTGGGGGCTGCCCAACGAGTTGGCTCTGAGAGAGCTCACGGTGCCCGTGACCCAACACACTCAATGATGCTGACAGCTGTCATGGTTGCTCCTGGGCAATCTATAGGGTCCCCTCACCTTTCTGGAGTCTGTATTGGCCAGGGGCTCCCCAAGCACGGTCATCGGCACGTTTAATCAATGTGTGTTCAGTGAGGGAACTGAAACCAACCTTGGGGGGAGCTGGGGCCATGGGGAAACATCTATCCCCCGGTGACTCTGGGAAAAAGTGTCCAAGGTGACACTAGAACCTGAGTCTTCTCAGTTTCAAACCTGAGATCCCTCATCCCTCACCCCCTTAAATCTAAGCTTTGTCTTTTACTCCCGGAGCCCAGCTCAGCGTTCTGCAAACAGTAGGTGCCTCATGAATGCTTTTCAAAGGAAAGGATGGATTTAATCGAAACTCCTCATTTGGCAAAGTAACCTGAGTCCCAGAGAATGGAAATGCCTTGTTTACAAAGTTCAGCCGTAGAGATTAGAACCCACCCTCCCCCCATTTCTAGTTCTGGTCTGTGCTTTTTTGATGATGCCAGAGAAAGAAGGCCCCCGGGAGGGAAAGAGGCTAGTGCTCGATGCCAGTCTGAAGAAGGAAGTCCCCGAGGGACCCTCTCCCTTCTCGGCTTTTTCTTCTGGAGATGTGTCCTGTCAAAAGTCCACCGAAGCGAGCAAAGATGGTTTATCTGTGTTGGTGAGAGATGAAGCAGGGACAGCAGATAGAATACTGGCCCCGGGTCAGGGAAACGGAATTCAAATCCAGTCTCAGACACTTGATGTGTACCAGCTATGGGAACTTGGGCAAGTCTCTTAATCCCAATAGAAGGAGGAGGAAGAGGAGGAAGAGGAGGAGGATTGGAGGAAGAAGAGGAGAATTGGAGGAGGAGGAGGAGAAAGAGAAGGAGGAGAATTGGAGGAAGAGGAGAATTGGAGGAGGAGAAAGAGGAGAAGGAATGGAAAAAGAAGAGGAGAATTGGAGGAGGAAGAGGAGAAGAAGGAAGAGGAGAAGGAGGAAGAGGAGAAGAGGAGGAGGAGAAGGAGGAAGAGAAGGGGAAGAGGAGAAGAGGAAGAAGAGGAGAAGGAGGAAGAGGACATAGGGTTGGTAGTAGTTACTTGATATTTCCAAAACTGTAACTACCCCCTCCCCCACCAACCAGACAAGTAACTCTAAGAAGGTTATTGAGAACACAAGTGTTAATGGGAAGGAGACCTTAGGAACACAACCAAAGATGGAGCTGCGTGTATGATGCGGATGATATAGACAAGCTGTGGAGGGTCCTGAAGATGTCAAACAATCTTGGAGATGCTTAAGACAGTTCCACGGGAAGTTTGGACCACGTTTAGCAGAGAAAAGAGAAAATATACGAAGGACATCCCGGCTTCAAGATTTTGAAGAGCTGGCTCGTAGAAAAGAGATTAGGGTGGTTCTGTTTGGCTCCCAAGGTCGGAGCCAAAAGTCATCAGAGAGAGATGCAGTGATGTAAAGAGGCTCTGTCAGGAAAAACTCCCTCATAATTATTAGAGCCCTCCCTCCCAAATGGCATGGCTGCCTGCAGGGGTGATGAGGTCCCCTCCTGGATGTCTTCTGTCAAAGGTCTAAGAGGGAGAATCACAAGGAGCAGCCCAGTGACCTGCCTGATGTGGCCTGGAAAGGAGCCGCCTGAGCCGGGCAAAGGAATGGCTTGTCCATGAGCCATGGCAATGCCCCAAAGTGGTGGGGGGTCTGTGAAGAGGAAAGGGAACCGTGGGGCCAGAAGGTGCCCCGGCCGTAAGTCTTCTCTTCATGGCTGCTTCAAGCTTGCACGATCTTGTGTCGGGGACTGTGGACCCCCAACTGGGGGAGATTTTGTAATTTCTGTAATTGCCCCAAATTCTCAGGAAACGTCCTTCTGTGAGGGCTCGTTGGTTTTGGACTGATCGGTATTGGAGATGGTAACTGGTGAACTGAGATGAGGCTAGAAAATACCAGGCTGAGGCTTTGAGTGATAGAACAGGATTCGTTATCCTTCCAAGTGATTCCTAGAGCCAGGAGGATTAGGAGTAGCCATCCTAAATGGGCGCCCACCTGCCGGAGTGCGTAGGAGTTGGGACGGGGAGCCCAGAGGCAGGGGGACATGGGAAACCTCCAGGACTGATCGCTGATAAGGCCCGGAGTGCTTGCTGCCCCTCAGCTAGACGGCGCGCTCTCCGAGGGCAGGGAAGTTCCTACAGGACTTCGGTGTTTCATCACTTTGATGCTTCCCCGCTCCGATTTCTGCCCAGTATCCCTCCACTGAGCCTTTTCTCACAAGGTGACCTCCTTGTGGAGAGACCACAATCTGCCCCTGGCCAATTCTCAGAGCCCCCTCACCCCTGCTGGAGGTCTCGGAGGAAGGCAGCCAGAGATGAGCTCTTCCGAGAAGAAGCCAGAAACGACCCCCTTTTTCCTCCAACTTCTGGCATCCAGGACAAAGAGAAAGAAATGGGAAATGACCAAAACTGAGTTAGCTTCATCTGGAAATTTCCCATTTCTTGGCAGCTCTTTCATTATCAGTAAACAAATCATAGAGGGCCACCTCTGAAGGCCCAGGACCCAGAGACCCCAGAACATCCCCTCCCCTGACTTTGCACAGGTAGTTCTTGGATTCTAACTCTATGGAGTTAATCTTGGCTCTCCTGTAACATTTTCAGCCAAAAGATCTTCTTATTACAGCTCTGTGAGGTAAATCATGGGGAATCACCCCATTCTCTATATTAGGATGCTGAGGCTTACACAGATTAGGGGACACTAACCCCCATCTTTACCTGGACGCTGGGATAACAAGGATGAAAAAAAAAAAAAAAATCACCTGCGTTACCAATCTTGGATAAGGATGACACCTGCTGGTCAGGACTAAAACGTGTCTCTGAAGCCTTTTCCACAGTTAGCTGCACAAACAGGTACCCCCCAAAGTTGTATACGGGTCAGAGGTAGCTGGGGTACTGGCCAAAGGGGTGGCCCTCCTGCTGCAGCCAGATGTCCAAGAACGCCAGCCCTTGGCCAGGAGATGCCCGCTGTGGAAGTCTTCAAAATCATGGGGTTTTTCCCTACAGTCTTTGGCTAAATGAGATCTGTGCAATTTTTTAAAAGCTATTTCTTGGTTTTGCAAGGGCTAATGTTAAAGAATTGTCCGTGTGTATGTACTGAAAAATAAAAGCTTGAATTAAAAAAGCTATTTCTTTCTCTTCAATTTTTTTGAAAACTGGCAGAGGGCTCCAAGAGCTCGAGAGCTTATCGTGCCCACAAACCCAGCCAGCTTGCTAATCACGAAACCCAGGGAAATGGGTTCTTGACAGACTGACTCCGAGATGGACCGTGGAACATCCAAACTGGGAGGAAACAGGTACACTTAGTCCAACCTTCTCATCTTACAAATCGGCTCCCAGAGGGGAAGGGATCCTTTTGCAGGGTCGCAGTGATGGAATCATGCAGTTGGAAGGCGGATGGTCTAACCAATGCCCACCAAAGAATCCCATCTCCAGTCTGCCCAGGAACAGTTGAACAGCCTGTGCTTGGAGACTCCCGAGAAGGAGGAGCCCACCCCTTCCCGGGGGCAATTCCACTTTGGGACCACTCTGATGAAACCTCCGGTCTGAATCTGCCCTTGGAAACATCCCCACGTAATTCCAGGTGCTGTATCCTTGAGCACAACAAGGATAATATAACACTTCTTCTAACCCTACACATGCTTGGAAATAACATGTGTCCTGAGACGTTTGTTGTCCACACTAAAAATCCCTTTGGCTAATTTTCACAGGACTTGAATACGAGACCCCCTCATAGTGTTTGCCTGCCCGTCCGTGCTGGACACTTCCCAAACGATTGTCTCAAATGGGGCATCCAGACTGGACATGACACGCCATGTTAAGGGTCACCTGTGACCTTTCGGAAACCTTTTCTGACTTGAGTCAATGGGGAACATTCATGAACTTTTTTTTTAAGTCATCCTGCCTAAGATCCCACAAGCCAGGATTCAAGTCCACGACCCCCTTTTGTGATCCTTTCATCTTAGTTTCCCAAGGTGGTCTTTTTTACTTTTGCTCAGCAGGACGTGTTGAGCTATTTTTCAGTGGGTTCATACAACAGCTAGGCTCCTTCGTCCATCCACACTGTGTCTAGTAGACCTTATTGTAATGAATGACCCAGGTAAAAACCTCCACAGAAGGCAACTTAATAGAGCATAAAATCAGAGGACGCAGCCCTCGGCTGTTACAGATGCAGCCCACGGACATCATTCTGTTGCTCAGATCATAGGCTAATCAGCAGGCTAATAAAGAACTAGGTGTACGAGCTTCACGATGAGTTAGCCAGTCATCCCCCCAGAGACCCTGCTACAAGGCTGCTGGCCCTGGCAGTGGGCTCTCTTGAAGTGAACCAGGAAGCCTTATTGCTGTGGCTCTTTGGTCTGTACACAAACAACTAAAAAACTCTTCTTAAGTTCCTACTATGTGCAAGGTTCCTACTACGTGCAAGGTACTGCAGGTAAAAACCAAAAAGGACACAGCTCTTGCCTCCAGGCAGCCAATATTCTACTTGTTATGGGACACATATAAAATCAATACCCAGTGACTGGGAAGGAGTGCTTACAGCTGGGAGAAATCACAAAAAAAAAACTCTTGAAAGAGGATGGAGCCTTGAAGGGAGTTGGGAGCTTCAAGAGAGAGGGAAAGAGGGAGGATATTACCCACCCAGGACAGGCTTGGGCAAAGGAACAGCAGAAGCAGGAGACAGAATGAAAAGTTCAGGGAAAAGCTGGTGTAGTGAGAGCACGGGCTATGTAAGGGACAGTGATGCTTGATCTGCCTAGAAAGATAAACTGGACCCAGGTTCTGAGATCTCTGAGTAACAGGGGTTTGGACTTTATGCCAAAGGCAATAATGGGGCTACAGACTAGATATAGGGAGTGAGTGTGAGTGAATCCGTGCAAGAAACTTTAAGTGCCAGCCAGGGAAGAGTCACAGCTGGCACCCAAGGGTGTTGACTAAAGCAATAGGGTTTATATAGTTGGTACAAACATTATCCCTTAAAGTCCCCCACCTTCCCTCCCAATTACATACACGGCCTAGGGGAAAGTGGGCTCAAGCTTAGAAAGCACATACGAAAACACATTCTCTAAGTCATTTTGCGGGAATCCTCAAGATGCTCCCCTTTCCTCACATCTCTGCTCAATGACGAGGAAGCTTTACATTGCTCTTCAATTGTAGTTTAAAACAACTTTGAAAAGTAGTTTTTAAAAGTAGTTAAAAAAGAATAAAAAAGGTTGGAGGTTTTGCCAACTTCATTTGGATTCTACACATTGCAGATTTTCCAGGAGAAAATTAGGCATTATTTCTAGTTTAAGGACCTGCAGAATTTTAATGTGCTCCATGTAGAAAGGGGATACTTGGAGATTTTGTGGAGAAGCCCAGTATGGAGATTGATGGGAAAAAATATGGTTGTCCCATGCTACTGCAGGAACTCATTAAAACATTCTATGTGAATATAAAGCCAGGGGAGGGATGGGTTGAATTTGCCAACTTTTCCCAGCACCAAATGACAGCATTTTGTTTTACAGTTGATCTCGATCCTTAGTCATGATGTGGAGAATCCCTCGTGATCAGAGAACTCTGCAAAGTACCAGACTTTCTCTTTGAGAAGGGAGTTTTATTTTATTTTTCTGTGATTTTTTTTTATTGCTTTTGATTGAGAAAGGTCTTTTGCGAATACCAAATCAGGCAGCTAACCTCATAGAAATGTTAAAATAATATTTCCTTGTTAAGTACCACCATTTGTAAATATGGGAAATGTTAATTACAAGATTAAATTATAATCTATATCACACAGATTTTTCCTTAAGAAGGAAAGGGAGGGAGAAGAAAGTGGGAAGGGAGGGAGGGAGGGAAGAAAGAAAGGAAAGGAAGGAGGGAAGAAAGAAAGGAAAGGGAAGAAAGAAAGGAAAGGAAAGAAGGAAGGAAGGAAAGAAAAGAAGGAAGGAAGGAAAGAAGGAAGGAAGGAGGGAGAAATGGAAGGAAGAAAGAAGGGAGAAATGGAAGGAAGAAAGAAGGGAGAAATGGAAGGAAGGTGGGAGAAATGGTAGGAAGGAGGGAGAAATGGAAGGAAGGAGGGAAAAAAGGAAGGAGGGAGGGAGGAAGGTGGGAAAGAAGATTTCGTACTCCACATTTTCCCTTTGACATACTTGCATCATCCTTGTGACAAGAGAGATAGGATGCAATATCTACCATGGGAATGGAGAAGAGTCTGATTGTGATGAGGAAAGCAAGATTCAAGGCTCTGATAAGGAGGCCATTGGAAAGGCTTCACTGACCCTAAGGGAAACACCTTCAAGACTCCTGTGAAAGGACCACCCGTAGCTATATCAGTTACCCCTGTTGTCACAATACTGTCTAAGCTGGAGTCCACTTTGCCCTAGATAGACTGATGAGTGCCACAAACTGTTAGAAGCAATGTTTTCTTCCAGCCACATCATCCCAGTAAATACAGCTTTCTAAAAACTAATTGCCTAGCTGATTAATTGCTGTTGGTGATAATCAGTGGAGGAAAAATACAAGTGGAGCTCATCACTTACAGCATTAGAAAAGATACTCCGGCTCCTCAGGGATATATTGGAAGTCCAAACCGACATAGTCACCCAACTGTGGGGACCCAACTTGTCAGAAAAATTGGGGAGGAGGATAGAAATGCAGTTCCAAAGCCTGTGCTGAACCTTCAAATCTTAGAAAGAGCTCAGAAGTTACCTCCTCTGATTCCTCACTTCATACAGAAAGCTACTCTATAGCATATTTTATATCCTCTAATTTTACTAAAAACTCACTTTTCCATAAAATAATTCCTCCCGCTTTGGGTCAGCTTTGACTATTAGAAAGTCCTTTGATTATGTGATGGTCAAATGTGGTTCTTTTCAACAATGTGATGATTCAAGGCAATTCCACTAGACTTGCTATGGAAAGTGCCATCTGCATCCAGAGGGAAAACAATGGAGACCGAAAGTGGATCAAATCATAGTGTTTTTCTCATTTTGTTATTGTTGGTTTTTTTTTTTTTTGCTTGTTTTTTCTTTCTTTTTTCACCGTTGGTCTTATTTTTTGTACAGCCTGATGGATATGGAAACATGTTTAAAAGAATTGCACGTGTTTAGCCTATATTGGATTGCTTGCTATCTCAAGCTGGGGAAAGGAGAAAGAAAAATTGGGAACACAAAGTTTTGCAAAGGTGAATGTTGAAAACTATCTTTGCATATATTTGGAAAAATAAAACGCTACTGAAAAGAAAAAAGCCCTCTTTGTACTTAGCTGAAATTTGCCTCCTGTCAACATTCACCCCCGTCTCAATGCTGTTCGTTCTGCCCTCTGGGACCAAGTAGAAGAAGGCTGATCCTTGCCTTCAAGGGGCTTCCTTTCCATTGGAAATTAATGGGATATATCATATACATACCAATAAATATGAAATAACTACTGCTTTTAAGGTTACAAAGTACAACAATTATACTCCCATTCTATAGCTGGGGAAACTGAGCAGCTTAGGCAACTTTTGGGGAGGGGGATCAGGGACTACTTCATTTTAAAGGCATCCTTGAGTTTTCTATATTCTTTACACTTGGATGAAATAATATGTCAGCACTTTGCCCAGTGCCTGGCACATAGTAGGTGCTTAGTAAATGCTTGTTCCCTCCCCCCACCTCTTCTTTTGATGAAGTGCCTAGAAACGAGGCACACAACCCCTTAGGGGAGAAAGCTGGTGGCAGGGGGGAAAGAAGGCAGAGCTTGAAGACAAGAAAACCTAATTTCAAATCCCAACTCAGACAGTGATCCTCTCCAGAGAACCTGGAAGAGCCATTTGCCCTCTCTGAACCTCAGTTTTCCCCACTGTGAAACGAGCGGGTAGGATAAGGGAGTCTCTATGATCTCTCATAGCTCCAGGATTTATAATATTTTCCAGGCCGAAATCTGATAGTAAAGCGTACACTCTGACCATTGGAGGGGTCCTATCTGAGCTTCGGTTTCCTCATCTTAAGTGGAGGATAACAATCCTTACAGTCCCTACCTCAGAGGGAATGATCATTCTTATTATTCATGACAATCAGCTCGATCCAGGGCTCTCAGCCCCACCAGCCTGATGAGCATCAGTGCCCTGCTAACAGCTCCTGTTTCTGAAGATGATGTGAGGATTAATTAGTTTGTAAGATGCTCTGAAAATGAAAAGCTCTTAATATATGCTAAACATTATTATTTCTATCAGCCAGGATAATAAAGTACTTAATCATTTCCTGCAGCCATCTGTTGCCAACCCACTCAAAACAGAGCAACTGTTTTGCTCTTCCCTAGCACAGTTCAGTGGCTGAGGAGGGGGGTGGGAGTAAAGGGGAGGGCCACCAATCTGGTACATGAGGCTTGGGGTGTGAGAGCACCGGGACCTGCAGTGACCCTTGGGCAAAATCACTTTAGAGAAACCCAAGCCTTGATCCGGCACTTCCAGCCTCCCCAACCAGGGCTCCCTTCATTGCCTACTCAATGTGAAGGTCCCAAGAGGGACCTTGGGGGAAGAACCCTGATGTCACCTCGTAGCTTGAGAGAAGCTCTGCCTAAAGCTGTCATTGGATATCAGGGGCCAATCAAGGACTATGGAATTGGGCTCCTTTGGCAGGGCCTGGGTCACTCTCATTGCATCTGAAGATTCCCCCATCATCCCGTAGCCTCCCCAAGAATTTGAGCAAGATGGCACCTGAGAATGTCATCACACGAAGTGCAACAATTACACTCCCATTCTACAACTGGGGAAACTGAATCTCCTGCAACTGAAGTAGCTTAGGATCAGATGATTACCAGTTTGGAGATGGGAGGGACTGGACAGGTCATAATCTCTCATTTTGCTTTTTAACAGATGAAAAAATTATTCTCAGAGAAAGTACGTGGTTTACCTTCAAGTCACATTAAGTCAAAATGTGAACCGGGTCCTCTGGCTCCAGATCCCAAATTCAAGTGGTCTTCATAGCAATGAAAACTGTCCCTAGTCTGCAGATGGCTTGGGGGGCTCCCTCTTGCTGCAGGTCTTCAAGTTGACCGGACGTCCACTTGCCTAGACTCTGGTAGAAAGTATTCAGACTTAGGTTGGTTTGAGGGAACTTCCTGAGGCAGAGTGTACAATGCAAGGAACCCCTGGTTCAATCCCACCCAGCTAACTGGGGGTCCCAACCCCCCAGTCTCACTGCTGGTTAGAGTTTCAGTGGGTCTTTTTAATACAGGTCATTAGCCCCCCCCCCTCCCTTCTTATGAGCTCCCTACACTCCAAGGGACCAGTTGATGTCCGTTGGTCAACAAGAGCTACTTTTGAAAAAAGGGACATTGATTAGGCTACATTTGAACTCTGGTCTGGCTGACTCCAGACCCAGTTCTCTGTCCACCCACCTCCCATTGTGGCTGCCCATAGAACGGCAAACTTCAGAGTTTGGTTGACTCTTCCATCTCCACGGACTGTTTTGTCATTGAGGTTTTCTTGGCAAAGATGCTAGCGTGACTTGTCGTTTCCTTCCCCAGGGGATCGCCCTTTTGTCAGAGTTGTATGAACCCGAGTTATTATCCTCCCCTTTCCTAAGCACCCTGTAATGTCTTCCTCCTGGAGCTGTTGTAAGGATCAAATGAGATGTGGAAAGCCCTTAACGGATATTTAAAATGCAATGTAAATGTTACTACTATTCCATGTAAAAAAATAAATGTATTGAAGCCAAGTATCTTGGCAAATGTAAAATTTTTAACTCAGTGAATATATAATATACATATACATATGTATATTTTTATATGAAAAAGTCAGCGTGCTCTTCTGTTACTGCATAGCCGATAGCCTCTTGTTTCAGTGTTTCACTTAAAATATCTCCCACCTCTGAAAAGCTCCTACCTTGAGCCGTCTCTACCTGTGGGAGAATCCTCGCCAATGGACCCATTCCAGCAGAATCCCAGGATCTCACTCTGGAGAGGACCTCAGATCACATTTTATCAAAATGTTACTTGGCCAAGAATCCCTTTTCAAGCTTTTCCAGCTTTTCTTGGAACTTTCCTTGAGGCAACCCGTCCTTTTTTGAGAACTTAAGTTGTTAAGAAACTCTTCCTGGTATCAAGTCTTACCTGGCTTCTTTTCAATTCTTTCTCTGCCCAAGCAACTTTCCCTCCATCACTTCCAGTTGTACCCTCCAGGGCTAAACATATATATATCTGAGCCCTAGACTTGGACACAAGACTGCAGATGATCTGATAATAGTAGAAAGAAATGGGACTGTCACTTCCCTAGCCTTGATCAGTATGTTTCTTTTAATACCTTCTATGATCACATTACTTTTCTTGGCTGCCATGTTATATTGGTAACTCACATTAAACCCCTCATTGCAATAAAGCCCTCAGATCATTTCACCATTTCAACAAACTAATTCTGCTGCAGTTTTTTCTTAGACTTGAGAAATTGGTTTTTAACCCATGCATGACAATATCTCTATTAAATCTCATCTTACTTTATTGGTTTCCAATTTTTACTTTGGTAGGACCTTTGTTTTGTTTACTTTGTGCTGACTAACCTTGCCATGCAAATTTATTAAGTATGTCATTTATAATTTTATCCACATTGTCAAAAGAAGTATCAAATAATCCAGAAATGTCACTAGCTTGGGTCTATATCCCAAGGAGATCATAAAAGAGGGAAAAAGACCCACATACACAAAGATGTTTGTAGCATTTCTTTTTGTAGAGGCCAGAAACTAATGCCCATCAGTTAGAGAATGGCTGAGTAAGTTGTGGTATATGAATGTTATGGAACATTATTGCTCTCTAAAAACAACCAGCAGGATGATTTCAGAGAGGCCTGGAGAGACTTACCTGAACTGATGCTGAGTGAAGTGAGCAGAACCAAGAGAACATTGTACACAGCGACAGCAAGATTATGTGATGATCAATTCTGATGAATTTGGCTCTTCTCAGCAATGTATTAATTCAAGACAATTCCAATAGACTTGGGATGGAAACTGTCATCTGCATGCAGAGAAAGAACCATGGAGACTGAATGTAGATCAAAGCATAGTACTTTCACTTTTGTTTGCTTTTCCTTTCTTGTATTTTTCCCCTTCTGGTCTGATTTTTCTTGCACAACATAACACATATGGAAATGTTTAAAAGGATTGCACATATTTAACCTCCATCAAATTGTTTACTGTCTTGGGGAGGGAAAAATTTTGGAACAAAATCTTTTTAAAAAATGAATGTTGAAAACTCTTTTGGACAGCTTTTTGGGTCTTTTGGAAAACTACATTTGGAAAAATAAAATACTATTGAGGGGGAAAAAGTATCAAATAGTACAGAAGACTAACCCCCCCCCCGGGATATATCAATAAAAGCTATTGACCAAGTTAGTAAAGCCATTAATGACTACTTTATGTATCTAGCCAATGAAACTGGGTTATGTAACCCAAAGAGTCTAGTACCACCCTTGGAGTAAAGTTCATGTCCCTATAAGCCATTAGATATTATTATGCTGGAATGCAATAGCCTATAGAACTTCAGTTAGAATGGACTCCTGCAGCCATCTAGTTCAATCAATGATTGACCAAAAAATTGCTAAATAGTTTTTACTTCAGTCTTTTGAAGAACTTTTCTTGTTAGTATTTTTCCTTACTTTTGTGAGCACTCACCTTTTCTTTTCTGAAACTCCCCTTTGTTCCTCCTAGTTTGGACATCTGGGGGCAAGCAAAACAAGGCTGGTCCTTCTCTCACTTCGGATACTTGAAAATATTTATCACATCTTCCAGATCTTCTCATCTCCAGGTCTAATAGCTCTCACCCTCTCAAATGATTCTCATGCAGCCTGATCAGAGATCAAAGACCTCCTTTCAGACCAGGGTAACACAGTTCTCATTGGAGAAAGGTTTTGTCTTAAATGAGATTATTTCTAGAGTAATAAGAAGCCATGCCAGCATATAGGTATAGACAGGAAACTAGAATATAACTCTTCATTCTCAAGAATCACTGTTTGGAACCCCAAAGCTCCCAGACAACAAATGGGTAGATCATTTGGGTTTTGTTCTTGTTAAGTGGAATAATGCAAGTCCCACTGGATTGGAAGCCCCATGAAGCAAAGACTATTTCTCATTTTGCTTTGTGTTCCTCCTAATGCATTAGGTAAGCACTCAGAAAATGTTTCCTGAATGAATGTATAAACGATATTTTCTGAAAATGGAAGCGGTATTTGAGAAAGAGAGCCCGCATTTTGCTATAGGAATTTTACTGTTCAGGTCTCCCCGATAAATCCCACACCTAAAGTCTGTTTAAGAAGTTTGCATCTCACATCCATCAGTTTAAGAAAAAAATGTGGACTAAGCATTAGCTTGTAATTAATTCTTGTTTCAAAATGTATTTTAATTTTGAATGAGCTACTTGGATTATTATGGATACATTCAGGGCCTAATCAGCCCATTGCAAAGAGGAAAATGGCTTCAGCTGGGATGCTGAGGCTCCCGACGGACCGTTGAGCGCTCCCTCCATGGCGGTGGCAGCAGCTGGCACACTGAACACAGACAAAGGCAAACGAGTGTCGGGCTTTGTTCCTTACAGGGAAGTACCCCTGCTCCATTCAGAATAATTGCAGGCCTTGGCAGAAACACCACAAAGAACTTGCTGCTCTCTACTCTATTTCCAACAATGCAGACAAGGGTGTGAGGAAGAGGGAATGGGGAGGTCTTGTTAGGGACGGAAAATCAAAGAAAGCAGATGCCCATTTCCATCTGTTAGGTCATATCTAGGATACTCTAAGTCAAAGTCTACATGAACTGTCATTCTCTTGTCCATAAAAAATGGGCAGGACGATGGAGAAAGCCAAGGAGGAAGTGGGATTGTCTGCTGTCCTTCAATCTCTCTTCTCCACTGGTGCATTTCTGGGCTATGATTTCTCTTCTCCTTCCACTCAAGAACAACTGAAGTGTTGGAGATTTTCTTTTGTCTTCTTTTCATACCTTAAGGGTAGAAGATTTTGCCACCTGTGTTCTCCGTTGGCTGTCCCTTGTTTTGGCTTCATGTCTGGACTCCCCCCCTGCTTTTCCAAGTCATTCATAT
Organism: Antechinus flavipes; assembly: GCF_016432865.1. Classification (NCBI taxonomy): domain Eukaryota; kingdom Metazoa; phylum Chordata; class Mammalia; order Dasyuromorphia; family Dasyuridae; genus Antechinus; species Antechinus flavipes. The sequence continues at coordinate 260,657,111 of NC_067403.1, forward strand.
CCTTCACATACATTTTTCTTTCACATCTTCCAGTAATATTGGTGGTGAATACCATGTCCCACTGTGTGCATTGTAGACCTACTAAATTATGATTCTTCTTGAGTTTTGGTTCTCCATTATTCACAGGGGCTGTGATGACTGAATGAACTCTACGAAGGCCTTGTGGTAAATTAATTTGTCAGTGGATTTCCCCAGTGTTGTCCAGGTGTATAATCCTTAGCCCAGTTCATAACTCACTTTTATCTAATTTGAGAGACGACTACAATATGGTGGCCATCTGGCTGCAAACAAACCTGCTCTGTGGAGTTTTTCCACCTTCTTCATGTTGTTTAGATGATTACAAAATGTCTTTTGCAATGCTGTGGGCTTAATCGTCTGGGCTCCATCTTTGACATCAAAGGGATAATTAGGAGGACGTTCCCTGTGAGGAGAAGCATTTTGAGAACATCTCAACCCAAAAATAAACCTTTCTTCTTTAGAATTTACCATATAGATACAAATCTATATACAAGGCTATATACTACATAGCTGTCCCTAGAGAATTTGAAAATTTTAATTGTAAATTAAATTACATTAAGTTTCATCTGAAACATATTGCCATCTCCTATGGCTATCAAACTCCCACCACCCTTTATTTGCCAATACCTGTGATTCTTACTTATCAACTGCCTATAAGCAATCTCTACCTGTCCAACCATCTTTTCCCATTCTCTTACTCCCATATTTCTCAACCTTTCCCACCCATGTTCCACTCCAGCACACTGACCTCTGAGGCTCCCTCTCCATAACTAACAACTTCCCTTCCTCTGGAGCTGCTGCTTCTTCTTCTTGGGCCCTCCTCCTTCTCTACTCAGGGATCTGTTTTTCCCTAGGCGATCATTCTTTCCAGGATGGGCTACGTGTTCTCTCTCTCTCCTCTCTGGCCCCAAACTACCTTTTGGATTCACATCGTTCCCTCTCACATACTAACAAATCACTCACAAATAGTTATAAAGTGCTTAACACATTGCCCATCACAGAGAAAGCTCTAAATAAATATAGTTTTTATTATTGTTATTATTATCTTGTCTGAACAATGTGAGAGCTGGAAAGTGCCCTAGACATCCTGTTCTCTCTGGAAAGTTACACAAGGTCTGAATAAAAGTTTTATCAAGATTTAGCTTTATATTTTTGCTCCGATTTCTCATATGATATTTTAGTTGAGGTAATTGGCTTACGTGACTTGCCCAGGGTTATACAGCTAAGATGTATTAAGGGCCCATAATAAATATAAAATACATTTCTCCCCACATGGTTGATAATGGTCTGCAGTTGTCCAGAACCAACTTCATTTCTCCAATCCCGGCTCAGCAGCAGCTCCCCCGGGCATCTCAGACCACTGGAGTGGGGAACTCAGCAGACCCCCAGCAATGACTGGGTGAGGCTTTCTGGGAGCCAATCTCCTCCTGATGGATATCCCTGTCCGCTCTGCTCTTTCCTCCTCAGCAGACTCGGGGCTTGTAAAGCAACGTTTGAAATAAAGTCCGTGCAATCCTAAAACTGAGAGTTATTATTAGTAATAAGAAAAGTTACTTAGCACAGTTTTATGGCTGCAGCAAGATAACTGTATAATATGTATACATATATTGGATTTAACATGTATTTTAATATATTTAACATATATTGGACTACCTACCAGCTAGAGGAAGGGGTGGAGGGAAGGAGGGGAAAATTTGGAACAAAAGGTTTTGCAAGGATCAATATTGGAAAGATTACCCATGCATGTGTTTTGTAAATAAAAAGCTTTAATAAAAAAAGAAAGTTTCATCGCTTCCAGATCCCAAGTATTGGTTCTTTAGATGCTGTCTCCAAAGTTACCACTGATCTCTAGGCGGCCAAATCCAGTTTTCATTCTCCTTAACCTCTCGGAAGCCCTTGGCACTGTGATCACTCTCCCCTTCTTGATACTCTCTTCTCTCTAGGTTTTTGGGACACCCCTCTCTCCTGGCTCTCCTCCTACCTCTCTGAGGTTCCTCCTCTTTCTCCTTCACTGGATCCTCATTCAGAGCACACCCTTTAACTATAAGGGTCCTATAGGGTCCTGCCCTCAGCCCTTTTCTCTCCTTCCACTTGGGGAGCTCATCAGCACCCAGGGATTTTAATGGCCATCTCTATGCTCAACTCTATGCACTCTGTCCCAATCTCCACCATCCTCCAATTTTCCATCCCCAGCTGCCTTTCAGACATCTTGAACTGGATGTCTAGTAGTTATATTGAATTCATAATTCCAAATTACAATGGAACTCTTTCTTCCTTCTTTCCTTATTACAATAGAGAAGAATACCATCCTTCCGGTTCCTTGAGCTTACAAATGAGGCGTCACCTTCATCTCCTCACTATCCCCGCCACGTCCAAGCTGTTGCCAAAACCTGTTGAGTTTTTCCAGCTTTCCAGCCCCTTGTCTCCTCCGATACTTCCCCAACACTGCTGGGGATTATATATTATATATGTTACATTATATAATATACAATACGATATAATAAATTAATATAATATAACATATATATTAGATGCCCCAAAGAAGATTCAGAAATAAGCCAAAAGGATGTGTCTCGGCACCCCAGCTTTTTATTGAGAACATCTGAGGATACGCAGCTCAGAACTGGGACGCGGGGGCTGGACCAAATTCAGAACTGTCGTTGGTGAATGATGGAGCTGCCGCAGTCCTCATATTCATAGTCATAGATCCACATGTGTTGAAAAGAGTTCAGAGTGGTCAAGAGGGAGCCGCCAAACCAGGAAGAGAAGCGGCATTCTGCTGGCACAACCACCTGCAGGAGGAAACCACGGGCGTGAGCGGGCACCTCTTGGGGGCCCGGAGAGGGAACGGGGAGGGACTCTGAGTCAGAGAGCACCTCAATCCGTCCCTTATCAGCTCAGTAGCCTCTTCCTCCACGCACTAGGATCTCAAAGGGCTGTTGATAGCAGAGTTCAGGGAAAGAACACGGCTGTGGACTCAGAGACTTGGATTCAAATTCTGCCTCGGGTACGTACTGCTTGTAATATTATGGGCAGGTCACAACCTCCTTGGGCCTCAGTTTACCTGTGGGACTTTGAGCAAATCCCTTAGGTAGAGGCAGTTATATAACATGGATACCCATTTTATCAGAGGAGAATACTGAGACCCAACAGGAATACAAGCTAACCCCTTATCCATTTATTTTACAAAGGAGAAAACTGAATCCCTTTAATGCCATTAGAAGACACCTTAAGGGACCATCTATTTTAACCCTTTATCTACTTTACAAAGGAGAAAACTGAGTGTCAAAAGGGAGAGTTGGGATCTGAGCTCAAATTCTTTATCTTGTCTGTGTCCTTTAAAAACTATGATTCACACACATGTATTCAATACTTCAGCTGGGCTCTGAGACAAGTAGAGAGCTCTTGAGGACCTTCTTATTCCTGGATACTCTTTTCCTCTTAGTTCATCTTAGGGGAAACATTGGCATTTTGAGTTGCCAAATGGTATTGCTGTTTTACACTAGTTTAAGAGTCCACCAAAATTCACAACAAGAACATATCACCCAATCTATACATCTCTAAACAGCCACGGGAGACTTCCCTTGCTAGAAATAGACGGCTGGAACTCAACATAGACCTAAATCTCTCACCCCATACCTAAATAAGGTCAAAATGGGTACATGATTTAGGCATAAAGGGTGATACCATAAGCAAATGAGGAGAGCAAAGGATAGTTTGCCTACCAGATCTTTGGAGAAGGGAGACATTTATGGCCAAAGAAAACCAGAGAACATTATGAAATGCAAAATGGGCAACTTTGATTACATTAAATTTAAAAGGTTTTGCACAAGCGAAACCAATGCAGCCAAGATTAGAAGGGAAAAATAAAGCTAGGAAAAAAAATTTTTACAGCCTTTGTTTCTGATAAAGGCTTCATTTCTAAATATATTTAAAGAACTGAGTCAAATTCATAAGAATACAAGTCATTCCCCAGTTGATAAATGGTCAAAGGCTATGGACAGACAATTTTCAGATAATGAAATTAAAGCCATGTAGACATATGAAAAACTGCTCCAAATCACTATGATTAGAGAAATCAATTAGAAATTTAATTAAAATTTAATTAAAAATTTAATCTCATAAAAGAGAGAAAAGGACCCACATGGGCAAAAATGTTTGTAGCAGCTCTTTTTGTAGTAGTAAAGAATTGAAAAATGAGTAGATGCCCATCAATTGGGGAATGGCTGAATAAATTATGGCATATGAAAGTAATGGAATATTATTGTCTTATAAAAATATTGAACAGGCTGATTTTAGAAAGCCCTGGAAAGATTTACATGAACTGGTGGTGAACAAAACCAACAGAACCAGGAAAACATTATACATAGCAACAGCAATTTTGTATAGGGATCAGCTATGACAGTCTTGGTTCTCAGCAGTGATTCAAGACAATCCCAATAAATTTTGGATAGAAAACATGCCATTTGCATCTAGAGAGAGGATTATGGAGACTGTAAATCAACATGCTAGGTTCATTCTTTTTTTTTCCTTCTGTTTTTTTTTTCTTTTGTGGTTTTTCTTTTTGTTCTGATTTTCTGTTCCCAATATGATTCTTAAGGAAATTATGTTAAAAAAATGAATGTACACATAATCAAAAATGTTTTTTACATGTAACTGAGGAAAAAAAATTTTTAAATAAAAGAACAAAAAAAGAAGAAAAATACAAGGATGGGTACTAGACAGGCAGGTAACAGGGGGTTTTTTCTCCCATGATTACAACTGAAATAACTTCTGAAGATGATTAAACTTTTATCAGCAGCATATTTTTTTAGGGGATGAAGGACTGTATTTCTGCCCCAGAGCTTTCTGGGCCACCAGTGAGCAAACCAATCTATCTCAAGTCCATGACCTTGCTGGGAAAGGGTCCCATCTTAGACACATGCCCTCTGCCTTTTGCTGTCTACCCTTGTCACTGACATGTTGTGCCCACCCCCCCTTCCAGGATAGCTTCAAATTCCTAGTGTGTTTTCTGTCTTTCCCTTCTCATTTCCAAAATGTTTCTATATTAAATTTTACAATAATATTGCAAAGTAAAGAGGAAAAAAGAAGGAAAACAGGAATGTTTGTATGCTATCAGGCAAGTTTGTTTGCTTTGCCTAACTAGTGCCCTCAATTACAAGGAAGGAATTAGTGGAAGTGGTAGTTATGGGGAAAAAATAATCACAGAAATAAATATAAAAGAAACATTTTAAGAGAAGGGGGATGATGGGAAGGTCTGTGATTTGAGAGGTGGGATTTTTACATTCTACTATGAAGAAATGGATCCTCAGAAGTAACTTCTTGAGATCCTATAATAAATTAGGAGGAGATTTTAGGTGAGAAGGCATCTAATGCCATGTTCCAACCACTATGGTCATATAAAAGACTAACAAGCAGAAAGGGAGCAGATGGGGTGGTCAAGAGAAGGAAAAATAAGTGCCTGGATAATGAGATCAAAGTCAGTTGTTCTCTCTGGAACCCTGCAGGGAACTTGTCCAGACAACTGCTCGATGCTGTCAGGAGCCTGCTGGAAAGGGTCCCAGGTGCTCATTGTGAGATCATGGACCAGGCATTTAATGGAGCCTTAGTTTCCTGGGCTGTAAATCGGGGATAATGTGAACCATCCATCCATCTCTCCCCGAAAGCATCGCCAGACTGGGGAGTGCCCAAATGGGAGGGACCCACGCAACTTCCTGAGAAAAATACCTTAATCTTAGTCATCTTGGGTGCTTGTTCCTTGATTTCCTTCGCCACCCGTTCACCCACACCAGGGAATGACATGTTGCCCCCGCAGAGGATAGTGTTCACATAAAAGATCTTCCTTATTTCAAAGTCATGTTTTATGAGGCTTTCATATATGTTTTTGTGAAGACCTGGAAATGGGACCCCTGAAGAGAAAAAGAAGTGGGGGTGGGTTAGCTCCTGTTCTTAGGAAAGGGTCTGCGCCAGCACCTGGCAAAACAGCAGAGCCCATCAGCGTCGTGGCGAGGGCCAATGGTGGGGCTCAAATTGCCACGCTGCGCCAGGGGCTCTGTACAGCGAAGTGCTGGTGGGAGCAGCTCTCAGAACTATGGAGAAGGGAGTGTAAACTGGGCTGGAATCCCAAGAGATTTTGGATTGTTACTCAAATAAGTTAAATGCAGCTACACCCACCAGAGTAGGAAAGTTTTTCATTGCATTCTATATTTCCCTGAGAGAAATGTCTCTGATGTGGGTCTGTCAGTCAGTCAACAAATGTTTATTGGGGCTACAAAAAAAGCCAAAGATAATCTGTTCTCAAGGAAGCTCAATCTAGTGGAGGAGACAATGTGCAATTAATTATGTTGAAACAAGACATAGATGTGACAAATCAGAGAGAATTAACAGAGGGAAGGTCCCCAACCTCAAGGAAGGAATCAGAAAGCATTTCTTAGAGAAAGTAGGATTTTAATCCATCTCTGGGTTTCTTTCCCAATGTACAGAGCAGCAGGGAGGCAGCTAGGGAAGAGAGCCCTAGACCTGCTCATCCCCTCCCTGGTGCTCTGCATCCTAGAGCTCCTCTGAGGACATGTTGGCCAATCAGGGTACCAGGTACCACAATTAATGTGCATGTGTGGTGGGGGGGATGCTAGATCTCTGGGGTGTATGTGTGGGGATGTACTCGATCTCTAGGGGGTGTGAGGGATGTCCTCCATATCTGGGGAGAGTGGAGGATATGCTCAATCTCTGGGGGTATGTGGGATTGCTTGATCTCTGGGAAGTGTGGGGGGATGTGTTTGATCTTTGGGGGATATACTTGATTTTGGGGAGTATACACTCGATCTCAGGGGACACACCAAGCACAGATGGTTCAAACAAAGCCTCAGGACAGAGGAACCTCTCTTTGTCCACAGTGATGTCGCGACCATCAGGGAGCTTGTATTTCTTTTGTATGGAGGATTCTTCGGTGTCCATCTCCTCCCCGCAGTCCAAAGCCACGTAACACAATTTCTCCTTGATGTCTCTGACCATTTCCCATTCAGCTGGTGGGGGTGGCAGAGAGAGAGAATACCATATGAGAAACCAACCAACAGAAAGCAAGGTCTGTTTGTTTAAATCCAGGGCCTTATGGGGCTGGGGCTAGGAGAGAGGTGGGCTGGTGGGCTGGGAGGATACCACCTTTTTTAGAAGAGATTTTTATTAGAAAAAAACACCTGAATAGCTCTTTGAGACAAGACTTCTTTCCCTTTTTTTCCTTTTTAGTTATTTCTATATCCTCAGCTTCTGGGACATATTCATCCATCCATCCACCCATTTATCCATTCAAGTATCCATTTCCACTATATGCCAAATGATGTACCCGGTACTAGGAGTATAAATCCAAAGCAAAATAGCCCCTGACTCTGGATCTACCATTTAATAAGGGTGGGGTTGGGAGAGAGCTTTGGGGAACATACAGCAAGCACATCATTGTGCAGATAAGTAAATACAAAATATACTTCTCCGATGGACCTAGGATCTCATCAGCAAGGATAATGGTTCATTCCTACATGATGCAGGTAAAATAAAACAAATACCAAGTCATTTTACTGGATGGGGGCATTAATAATGAATGGCTGAGATCAGGAAATCTGAAGGAGGTAGCTTGAAGGAGCTGAGCCTCCGAAGGGGAGAATGTTGCAGGCACAGGAGCATAGCCTTTGCAAAGCCATAGGGACAAGAGAGGAAGTCTTGCACATGGAAAATAGCTCCTAAGAAAGATGGAGAGAGTAGGGAACTGGAGGGATGGGATGAAAAACCCAACTTCTTCCTGGAAATCTCCCTCGAAAGGTTGACTACCACCCTAGACTTTAAATGATACACCGAAGAGTTGGAATAGATCACTGACCACTGACCGATGCTTCTCAGACAAGGGAAGTGACAGGATCAGGTCTGAACTCTAGGAATATTAACTAGGCAGCTGTGTGGAAGACAGGTCAGAGGAGAGAGAGTGGGGAAGTCAGGGGAGATGGAACAAGGGCCAAAGTTCGGGTACACACTTAAGTACGCCTGTTGGATTGAGTATTGCGCCTTCATGGGCATCCCTAACAGGTGCGGATTTAGGGTTAGGGTTAGGGTTAGGGTGTCCTATTGGTTGGCCCGTGGCAGAATGGAGGAGGTGTCTGGTTCTGGGTTTGTAATTGGGCTTAGTGTCCTCCCCTGGGTTGCTGGTCAGAGCCATCTCACCCCGGGTCTTCAGGGAGTAGCCTTTGTCATTGAGAAGCTTCATAAGGTACGTAGAGAGGTCCTGGCCAGACACCTCCAGGTTCATGATGGTACCAGACATGATGTAGCCACCGTTGATGGCTACATGGTAGGTCACTTGATCCCCAGAATTCACCACAAACCCTGGAAGACGAGAAGGTCCTGAGGCATCCGGGAAAGGGTTTCCTCTCAGGGGAATTAAATAATAGTCATCCTATTGTTTGCAGCTGAGCTAATGGGAAAACTAGATGGGGAAAGGAAGAGGGGGGCCTAAAGGGAGAAGACCTTTTCTAACTCTGATTTTATGTTCCATGTTCTAAGGTTCTCTCCCCCCCCCCCAATCTCTGACGTTCTCTGTTTTGTGTTGTAGAAATGGGAGGGACTTTTAGAATGTGTAACTGCAATGGGAGAGACCTTAGGGAACTTCTCACCCAACCCCTCATGTGATAAGAGTGAGATGTTTCGAGGTAAATCAGGATGGAGACTCACCGGTGGTCCGGCCTGAAGAAAAAAGGGACAAAATGTCCTGGATGGCTACGTACAAGGCTGGAACTCCAAAAGTTTCAAACATAATCTATGAGAGAGAGCCAGCAGTCAGATAGGGAGGCAAGAAGGAAGCCATTTTTTATGAAGGAATGTGAATTTTCCCCATGGATAGCACCCAGGTAATATTTACCCACAGAGTCCTGGAGGATCACTGCTGGAAAAGACCCCCACCCACTGACTTGCCTTTGCACCTGAACCTTATGTTTTAGGAAATCTTCCTTCCTATTCCCATCCGCCTCGCTCCCCCAATTACTAGTCCTTAAAATTGCTTCAAACTCCTTCAGGAATATTTCTCTCTCTGAGACACATTATCCTGCAGATAGAACATAAACTTCTTGAAAACAGGGACTATAACTTTTTATCTTTGCATTTTCAGCACCCAGGACAGGGCCTGGAACAATCAGAATCTCCTCCCCTAGGAACTCCCAGTCTTTGCCTGGAATTCCCCACTGCTCTTTTGCAGAAGCTCTTGCTGCTAGAGCCATGTTGGGAACTAGCATTTTAGGGCAGGATTGGGAGATATTACAACATCCAATAAGGGAAGGCCAGTTCAGGGTATTGGGGCAGCAAATACCATGGACTTTGAAGCAAGGGAAGGCCCTGGACATCTCCTCATTTTCCACTTCTCCAACACTCATATGACCCTCCCGTAGGTTCTGAATCCTGATGCCCTCAATCAGGGTAATAATGTATTTAAGCCTTAGACAGTGCTTGGCCCACAGGGGCACACCCACATCCATGACAGGGACCCAGACCTAAGAGGGAATCTCAGAACCTAGAATATCAGGGTTAGAGGAGACAGGAGTACTTTAGAACTGGAGAATCCGAGCAGGGAGGGAGCTCAGACGTAGACTGCGGGGGTTGGAGGGAGCTTAGAAGTTAACATCAGTCTCACTCCTCCACCCAACTCACCTCAACTAACTTCTCTTTATTGGCCTTTGGGTTGGTGATGCTTTCAGTCACTAGGAGGGGGTGTTCTTCTGGGTCTACCCGGAGCACATTGTAGAAAGCATGGTGCCAGATCTTGGGGAAAGAAGGCATTGGGAATCAGACCGCTCCAGCCCGTAGCAGCAGCCAGATTCCATGCAACAATCTACATCTGCATTATGTACCACCACCCCCTGCTCTATTTTTTTATTAAGTCCACTTAAGTCCCTTTACATTGAATGGGTTCCCCCTTATTCCTGTGGTAGACTTTTCTGAATACGATTTAGTTGCTCAGAGGTCCTAACAAATCTCTCTATTAAAGTCTCCTCCCCTCAATCAGGGTTAGTTTGTTGAGCTCAGGAGCTCCGCTAGAAGCCATTCTGAGTTCTTGGCTATAGACTGACCTTTTCCATGTCCTCCCAGTTGGTGACAATTCCTTGTTCAACAGGGTATTTCACTGTGAGCTTTGTCCAATTATCAGTGACTTCATCACCAATGAAAGTATCCTTTTCATCCAATCCATGCATCACATTCTGGAAAATGCAGGTATAGCAACTTGTCATTGGTTGGACTGGATGGGCCACAATAGGAGGAAAGAGTTTTTTTTTTTTTTTTGATATGGGAGCTTACAGAAGGACATTTGGGGAGAAGGGCAGTTCTGCATTTATATTTTTCCAGCTACCACTTATTGACATGACCATAAATGAATTGTTCTGAATAAGTCATCTGGGAGGTAGTTGAGTAGGGTCATTCTCACTCCATACATCATGCATTTTGTAGACAAAGAAAAGGAGACCCCTTGCCTTCTCTGACTCAGTCTCATTCTTTGAGGAAGACAATCCTCATTCCCTTTTCCTGCAGGATTCTCTGCAGAATTCTCACCCTATTCCCAAGCACCCCCCTACTCAAAGCTCTTTCTCTCTTAACTGCTTTAAAGGCTTTCTTTCCCTATCTCTACCCTATTTGGTGTGATAGGAACCTCAAAACCCTATTTAAGGTGATTTAATACACATTTCCCAGGGATCCAGTGGCCAGGTACATGGAGGTGATAACTTTAGGTTATCACAAGGGACGGCAAGTAGTGCAGAACAGAGGGATGCTGTATGTTCATGCGTGGGTGGGCGTCTTGGACCTCAGTGCCTCTGAACTTGACTAAGCATGCCTGATTAGGATCTGTACTTAAAGAAAAAATAAACATGGTCAAGGGAAAAGTCTCGGATTTGTAGTCTGGGCTTAGTGGTACCTACTGGCCCCAAGTGCAAGTTCATCATCTGGAAAGAGGTGGTCCAGATTTGTTTTAATTCCATCAATAAATACAAGCCCACACTCACTAGGCTACACAAATGCTGTACAAGCTTGGCATGTGCCCGCTTCAAAAAGATGGACCATCCCCTGGGAACAAACCTTCACCAAATCCAAAGAATCCCTCTTCCTCTTCTCCATGATTCCTGAAAAACACAGGTAACTCATCCCTCATCTGAATTTCCATGACTAAGGCCTACCCCGTAAACCATGAATGCTTAATCGGTTCCTTATGACCCACGCTGAACAAGTATTGCCTGAGACGCTGGAGCTTCCCTCTCAGCTCCCATACTGAAGCACTGTAAGACCATGAGCTGACTGTGCCCGTCTCTCTGAAATGAGGATAATTTTTGCCTGCACAAACACAGGAAAATCACACAAGATAATGAGAATATTTGGTAACAATAAAGTCCGATACAATGCAACTCAAAATTAATTAATTGCGATTATTTTTCATTATTGTCTTTGAGATAGAGAATCACAGAATTTCAAAGGAGAGTGAACTCAAGGCCATCCATTTCCAAGCATTCCCTAACAAGAGCTCCTTCAGTCTCTGCTTAAATCTAGGGAGGGGGAGCTCCCAACGTGGTTTCCTGCCACTTTTGGGCAGCCATCCTTGTCAGAAAATTCTGTCTCCCTTTGCCCCTTCGCAACTTCCATTTGAGTTTCCCAGAGGTGCCTTTGGACCAAGAAGAACAAGTCTCATTGCTCAGATCCTCATCTTATTTCTTCTGGTCCTCTCCAATTCCAAGCTATCCATGTCAGCTCCCTCAACTATGTACGTGCATATGTCTGTGCAGATCTAGAGCTAGGTGTAGTATAGACATCAGCAACTCCCCACAACTGATCTCTCTTAGAACCAGCATAAAATAGCCGATGATGGATTAGCTTTGGGACCAGGAAGACCAAAGTTCCTCTTGTGGTATCCATGGTTGTGGACATCGTGTAAGCTGTTTAATTCCTCTGTCTCAGCTCATGTTGCTTCAACTATAAAATGGGAACGATAATGACTTTTACCTCTCAGTGTTGCTATGAGGATCAAATGGCATAGTTGTAAAATGCTTCCTTAGTATGGTACCTGGCACCTAGTAGGGACTTATTTCCTTCCCTGAGAGTGAGGTTCTAGTTTTAACCCAGATTCTATGATTTATGTCAAGTACTCTTTCTACCCTAATCTAACTGGAAAAATAGCTTCATGTCCAAATCAATTAGAGACAAACATAACTTGGAAGGTTGTTGATCTCTCTCTAAGCAAGAGGCATACTTGATCTTTGAATGGGCCATTGCTGTTTGAGATAACCCAGAAATCCAGAACTCCTAAGGCAACTGGGAATAACTGATAGTGATATCATGACTTAAGGCTTGTGTGTGTGGCTACGACTCTAATTCCCAGGAGAAAAAGAGATTGAAACTCAGAAGGGTGGAGGGATTGGCCTGAGGTAGCTCAGCTACTTATTGTGAAGGATGCACAAGGGGATTTTACCCAAGAAGAATCAAAGACTGAATCTGGGAGAAAATCTCCCCCAATATGACTCCTTGTACTTCATCTCTATCTGGAAGATCTCATAGGATTAAATAGAGGCCTTTAGTTCAGGTAAATGAGCTATAAAGTACCTTTGATAAGCCACCTGGAATTATAAGAAGAGCACAGAGAGGTACTTGGCTCCTTTAAGGTGAATGGGAAGAGGGGGGGGATATAGGAGAAGAGCTTTCTAAAAGAGGCTCTGAGAGTGGAAGGGGCTTGGCCATAGTCACACAGAGATGGGGGACAGACCCAAGGCTAGAATCTATCCAAAAAAAATCTTCAGTCTTATGACTCTCTGAGAATCACAATTATGTTCAGTTCTCTCTCCTGCTTGTTGGAGTCTCCCCTACCACAATTTTCTGAGCTGCACACTTGTATAGTCTGGACTTTCTAGCCAATGTCTAACTACTTGTGACATAAAAGATGGGAACCAATCAGATGTTGCTGAGTAAGACCCTACCTCTTTTACTCAAATTGCATTAATTACATTGCTATTGCCTAAGAAGCTTGCAGTCCATGAAAACTAACAGATCTCTTTCTAACTATTGTGAACTAATTTGTGAAGTTGATTTTATGAATGCAAGCACAAAACTTTCTATTTATCCCTATTGGACTTTATCCCATTTGATCCAACCTAATGGCCCTCTCTGTCAAAATTCTTTTGGACCAGTCACCCATTTTGTTAGCTCTTTTCCCCTCCCATCTTGGTGTCTACTGTGAATGATAAACCCATCTATCAGTGTCTTTTCCTAGTCCTTGATAACAACGTCAATGAACAATAGACCAGTGTAGATCCCCATGGTTCCCCTGGAGATCATCTTCCACCTTAACATTGAATCATGAACCCTTCCTAGGGCTGAATCCATCAGATGATATTATTGGAATCTTGCCTACAATTGATTTTCTCCAGAAGCAACAGAATGACGAGCTACTCTATTAAACTTTTGCTAATCTAAATAAAGTATAATTTTGGCTCATCTGTTATACTTTAGTAATCCTATCAGAAAAGAGAATGAGGTTAGTCTGGTATGACCCATTCTATACGAAGCTCGGTGATGATTGCTTCTCTTTTGAATTGTTCAGCAACCTCTCTGAGGATCTCTTCTATGATTTCCCCATGGTCATTCCTTGCCCTCTCCTTCATCCCTTCACTGTCTTAAGAATATACTCAAAATGTCCTTTGTGGGAATTTAGAGGGGTCTAAGATCTCTGGCTTCCTCACACCACTGGCCAGTCATTCTGTCTCTTTTGTGAAAGCCCCCGAGTCCCCAGAGCAGTCGTGATGGCCAGAGATATAGGGACCCCCTCCTCCCAGCCATTCCACAATATCACAGGGCTAACGCTTTCCTTTACCTGGGAGGGGGTTCCCCATCTCAGGGGACACTGACCTGCTTTTTGTAGCGCCCAACCACGCATGGGAAAACAAATCGAGGGGCCCGTTCTCCACCATATCCCACTCTGAAGTATCTGGAACCACCGTCAAATATAACAGCCAAAGAACCTTCAACTTCTCCAATCTTTTTGGTGGCTATTGAAAAGAGGCAATATAACCTGCTTTGTCATGGCTCCAGGCTTAAGGGCTCTGGGTCCTCAGCAAATAAGCAAAGCCTAAGGACCTCACAGACCTGCTGGAAGTTTGCTAGAAGTTATTCCTTGGTTCCCTGGGGAGCCCCCCACCCCATAGTTGGATTGGGGAAGGCAACTGCTAAGCAAATGAGCCCTGCAGGAAGTTGCTCCTCTTGCCAATCAGGGCAGATTAGCCAGCCCCCTGCTGTCCAATTCTTTTACTCAGTGTCCCAGGGAGATGTTGTCAGAACTGGCTTTTCTTGGGCATCCTTTGTTGCTGGTTTCCCCCTTCCCTCCCCCTTCCTCATTCTCTTACATGTTTGGCTTTGGCGACCCCAAGCATTTATAACCATCTCCACAAGGACTCTCCTTGTTCACTGACCCAGGTATCCTTGGATCCTGATTTTGCAAGACCTGTCTGCATTGTGACCTTTGCAGTACCTACATCTCTGACCATGGGGGTCCTGGGACTCACTTCTGCCTACCCTACTGGGCTGGGATCGCTCCTGGGCTGGAGTCCCCTTTGTCTGGCTTCTACTCAGCTCTAGACACCTTCCTGGCCAGTGCTGAATGGTGAAAAGACTACTACATTGGAAGTCATAGAGCTCGGGTTGATGAGTCAACCTTAGGAAAGCTTAGGTCAGTGTTAAGGTGGAAGAAGATCTCCAATGGGGACCATGGGGATCCATGCTTGGTCTATGCTCTGATGATGGGAAAGGCACTGATGATGGGTTTGTCATTCACAGTTGAATGGAGGGAAGTGGGCGGGGAAAAGAGGTAACTCAGTGGGTGACTTGACAATTGGGGCCATTAGTTGGATCACATAAGATCAAATCCAGTGAGGGGCTTGTTGGACTTGGAGATCTCCTCACTCTGACATTCCATGTTCATTGTTCGAAAGGGCCTCCCAATGTAAGATCCGGTGATCTGGCTATACATGGAGACTGAACCTATGTGATGGTAGATGCATCTAATCTCTTTAGACTCCTGAGGGGCCTAAGTTTGGGGGAGTAGTTGTCCTCAACCCATGCAATAGATAATAAAATCAATTACCTTATCTGTCTGCCCTAGAACTCCCTCAAAATCAAATTGTCATTTCAGTCTCCATTCTCTCTTCTCTAAGACATTTTTAATAATTGCACTGTTTTCTTCATCAAGGTAGTCTCTGAATGCCATAGCAAAAATGAAGGCCACTTTGGAGGTGTTCTTAAAAAGTTGTCTAATTATTAAATAGTCTAAAGTATTTTTAATGTCCTGCTGATATGATAACAAAAGAAGCTAATGTTTAAAGAATGAACCCTGGAAGTGAGTTCTTTAACAAAGTGGATAATTACTTGAGTTTGTGGGTTTTTCTTTAAATTCTCTTAATTTCTCATATGATAAAAAGGTTACATATCCTATCCTAATCTATTTCTTATAGATTTTCAGAAATACCCTTAAGGACCCCCACCTTAACAAGGATCTCCCCCCAATAATTCTGACAATTGCTCCTCCAATGTTGTTTCAAAGGCTATCACCTTTTCTACAGGAACTCTATTCCACTTTGGAGTATAAGTTTTCCTGATGTTCACCATCAATTTGTCTTTAAATCTTCCACTGATTGTAACTGGTTTTGCCCTCTGTGTCCAAGCAGAATGCTAATCCCTATTTTTTAATTAACTAGGGAAGAATCCTAACCCTAAATGTGCTGCCTTCCCCACCCCAATCCTATCATTGGACTGGACTTATCTTAATCTGTTTCTAAGAGAAGGAACCTACTTGTTGTTTACTCAGAAATGATACTTTGACTTCAAGTCATATTGATAGATTTTTCCAAGATTTTGTCTAAAGAAGAGGAAAAATTGTCAAGCTCAGTTCTACTGGAAGAAGTAACTTATTGTCTATGGTGGATGTTAGTCTAGAAGATGAGTGTATCCTTTAGTACCATGAGGGAAGAAGGGAAGGGGATCCATGCTGCTATTTCCTATGGAATAAATGATTGGCTTTTATAGACTCTCAGGACTTCTTGCTCAACACTTTCCCAAACAAGAATCCTTTCTACAATATCTACAGTAAGTGATCAAACTGGATACTTCTTGTTGTTAAAAAGTTTGTTTTTTTAACTTGAACAGAAATATACCTCTTGTATTTTCTGCTTAGAAGACACTCAATTATTCTGTGGCTAAACTTGATTTTAATTACACAGACTTTGAAGTCAACCATTTCTGATTCTATTCAACAAAACTACTGAGCATTTATTATGTTCCCAGAAGCCAAAGAAAAAGAGGAACTTTTCCTCTAGGAATTTACAAAGTAAATTCAAGATAGATATAGGAAAAGCCACCTCTAACTTGGTAGGATTGTGGGAAGATAGAAGAGTAAGTCAGAAAATTCCAAAATTGTGCCTCAGGGCAAAAATAAACTGGTGAAAAACAAATAAGACTTGGGGCAGAACAGGGGTCCCTCTTGGGACAATCTTAGGAGACCTGAAGAAAGAGCCCAGGATGGAACTTAACTGGTGTAAACATCTCAAGGCTAGCTCTGCAGAAACAGAGAGCACTGGGGCCAGCTGGGTTCAGAAACGACTTTAGCCCAAACCAGGGACTTTCACTTCCTGGACAGTGCAGGGAGTAGGGGTTCTGAGTCTGAGAGACTGAGGGAAGCTCTCCTGACTAGGAACATGCGGCAATGCAGTGCTGCAGACAGAGTGCTGGGGGAGAAGGAACCAGCACATCAGGTGAGGGCCAGGGATGATGCTGCAGGCACTTGCAGGAAGGTGAAAGATATAGCACCCTCCAAAATCTATAAAGAAAGGGGGAGGAAAGAGGATGAGGTGGGGTATAGAAGGGTATGTAGATTATTTGTGGCAGTGGAACAAGATGTATAGATTAATGGGAATGGGATAAAGAGGGAGGGAAAGGGTTGGGGGAGAAAATAAGGAAGGATTCCTGGGTGGGAAAAAGCTAAGAAATAGCAAGGTGAGTTAAGGAGTAGAATTAAAGTACAAAAGTTAATAGGAAATAAAAGAGAGAGATGCACAAACTATAACAAGGATCAGAAGTAGAATTTATTAGAAAAAATATATATAAATATAAATGCATATGCATGTCTATATGTGTATATATGCATGTGTGGGGAGCTGTGAATATATAAAAGTAGATATATACCCATACTTAACTGTAGTATGCTTGGGAGAGTTGGGGGAGGGGGAAAGGGGGAAAATGAATAAAGTAAAAAGTATACAGCAGAGAACAAAAGAATAACTTATAAGGAATCAAAAGAAAGATAGACAGTCGTGAATAAAACCTCTTCTATATTATATATGCTTTTTGGAAACGGAAATTTATTATTACATATTTGGAAGCCTCCCTGATGTTCTGCCAGGCACATGAAAACGTTTTGTTTTTTATTTTCTTTTCCTGTCTTTTATCATTTTGTTTTTTCTTATTTCATCATTTTTAATAAGTAAATATTTAAAATATAAAAATCAAATAAGAGAAGTAGAAGGAAAATTGGAAAAAAGAAGTGAGAGTGATGCCAGATAATCTTGGGTGTGGGGGGGGGCAATCAATAGTTTGGTAAACGAAACATAAAAGGAGGAAAGAGATGCACAACAATTTAGCAAAGAAAACAACTCCTTTAAAATTAGAATTGGCTAAATAGAAAAGTAGATAACAAGCCAACTGAAGAAAACAGCCCATTAAAAAATTGAATTGGATACATGAAACTAACGGTTCATGTATCAAACAAAATAAAAAAATTGAAAAAATTGAAAATATGAAATATCTCACTGGAAATACATCTGACCCAGAAAAAAAGATCTAGGAGAGATAGTATGACTATCAGAAAGCCATGATATTCTTTTAAAAATGACCTTATACTACAAGAAATTATCAAAGAAAACTGCACTGATACCCTCAAACCAGAGGATAAAATGACATTGAAAGAATCTACTTTCTGGTAGATTTTAAAATAAAAATTCCCAAGAATAATATAGCCAAATTTCAGAACTCCTACTCAATAAGAAAATATTGCAAGCAATCAGAAAGAAATAATTCAAATATTATGAAACCACAATCAGTCTTACACAAGATTTAGTAGCTTCTACTTGAAAGGATCAGAGGCAAGGAATTTTGGAAGGCAGAAGCTAGGATTACAATCAACAATCACGCATCCAGTGACATTGAGCATAATTCTTCAGGGAAAAGGCCTTTTGTGGAAAACATATTTGAATTGAGAATTAAAGGGATTCCAAGAGGCAAATCTGAATCAAGGGAACATTCCAGCATGGGTGAGGAGAGACAGAATGTGCAAAGGAGTGAAGGTGGGAGATGTGAAATAAAATTTTTTGGAAGGAACAGGAAGGCCATAAGTTTGGGTGAAAGATGAAAGTATGTGACAGGGAATGATGTGGATCCAAAAAATAGTTTGGAGTCAGAAGTTACAGTTCTTTGAAGGTCAAATGGTTGGTGGATCCTTTATCATGGATTCAATATAGAATCACTGAAGCTCCAGTGGGGAGGATAGTTCCATAGTCACATCTGTGCTTGAGGAATGGGAAGAGGAGAGAGGAAAGACTGGAGTCAGGGGAAACAATTAGGAGATCAAAGTGATGTTGAATTCAGGAAAGAAGTGATAAGGCACAGGACCAGGGTGGTGGCTGTTATGGAGAGAAGGGACAGATGTTACAAAGGTATAATTGATAAGATTTAGCAATTGATTTGATCGGATATAGTAACTGAAGGAAAGTGAAGAGCTGATGATGACTTCAAAGAGATTTTTTTTATTCCAAGATTAGAATCTTTCTAACATTCATGGCATGCTTCCCTATCAACAAGAATGTCTCAAAACAGTTTAGCCTTTCTTCCATATTCTCAGGGTCATTTGGGATATGCCATAGTTTAGGTATTATGCTCTCATAAAGTGATGACCTCAGGAGTTGCTAAGGAGGGTAGAGAGCTATTATATGTCCTGGTACTTAATGTACAGCATATTTGGTTCTTTTTCCCTCTTCCTCCTTCCCCTTTTCCTTCCTCCTCCTCCCCCTTCCCAATCTCTTGCCCCCTGCTCATCCTTCTTTCCCTCTTTCTCCTCCTCCTCCTCTTTCCCTTCTTCTTTCCCCTCTTCTTCCTTTTCCTTTCCTTCTTTTTCAAAAAACACTGTTTCTGGCCTCAAAGAGTTACCAGTCTACTGGAAGGGACAACACATAATTATGTATAAATAAAATATATACAAGATAAATTAAAGATACTTTTGGAGAGAAACAGCATTAAAGAGAGAAATAATCAAGGGAAAGAGCTGTTTGTAAGAGGACTCTGGAAAATGTTAAAAAACCATGGGGAAATTAATTAATTCCTGTGAGTACTGGTTTCTAGCTTCTCATCTGGTATGAGCTGGGGAGCCGAACACTAAGTTCATGAGTGCTGTGTCAAAAATAGAGCAGAAGGGTTCTGACATGAGGAAGCACAAGAACTATTTATTTAACACATGAACTTTGCAATGTCTTCTGGTGGCTTAGCATTATTTTTGGCTCCCTTCTTGTTTCTCAGCTATGTTGCAGATAGCAAACGTTGCCAGGTAAGCGAACTTTTGCCCTATAGGTGAAGTGTTATTATACAGTAAGAGGCAGAGTGTGTTACATATTGGATAGAGAACCAGTTGGGTGAAGAAAGTTAACAATCTCTTGGAATATATGGAATATACTGCAACTCTTGAGGGAAAAAGCCTCGGTTCTCCAAGCTCAAGGGCCTTACCTTGTTCACTTTCAAAATGCTTCATTTTTTTTCATTTACTGCATTTTGTTTATTTTTCATTTACCATCACAGACATTTCTGATGTAGCCTCATTCCCAATTCCAATGAAACACTCCCTTGTAAACAAAGAGAAACAAACAAACCAAAAAAACGACTCACCTCTGATGTCTTTATCATGTAACATTGCATACTGTAGTGTTTTTGTATTGCCATCTTTTACCCATACCTGATAAGCTCCCCAAAATAAACAGAGATGAAGAAATCTTGGAGATGAACCCAACTGACTCCTCCGTATTACAGATGCAAAACTGAGGCTTAGAGAGATAAAGGGACTGTGGGAAAGGTCAGTAGTTCATTGATGGCAGACCATAGATTCTAATTCAGGACTCCTGTATTCCAATCCCGCATTTACTGTGCTCAACCCAATCCCTGGGTGCCACAAGATGCGGTATACATTAGTCACTAAGTTAATGTTTGGCTAATGAATTGAATAAATGGAATATGGAAGCAGCTGTTACCTCACAGAGCCATAAAATGTTGCTTATGTCTGCAGAAAAAAATTTAATGTGACATTTATGAGCCGATCATGACCATATTTTGTTTGAGCGTAATGAGCTAATATAAACAAAACCTGAACAGGAACGAAGCATTCTCCCTGAAAACTGCTACTCAAGCCAACTCAAAGAGAGGTGCAGTGAGCCATCCAGAGCCCCGCACAGCAAGGCCACTTCACATCTCTTGTCACACCCCTGCATCTTGCTTCCCTCCAGGGTTGTCTTCATTCGCCATCTGAAAGCTTCTGTGCATGTGGTTTCCTTAGCTCTATTCTCTTTACCCTGAATCACTTTATACATCTCCCCACATGTCTCTGACACAATAACATTCCACTCCATTTCCATTTCCACACCACAGCATATCCAATCCCTCTCCAAAAAATGGACACACAACTTCCAGGTTCTGGCTGTTACAAATAATGTTACTATGAATCATTTTTCTACAGAAAGGACCTGTTAATTTTGTAAACAATCCCCTGCAGAGCATAGAGATTTAGACCAGAGGAAGGGAATAGTTCTACAACTTTTCTTGCCTAATTCTTTTTTTTTTAATTTTTATTTAATAATTACTTTATATTGACACTCATTTCTGTTCCAATTTTTTTCCCCTCCCTCCCTCCACCCCCTCCCCTAGATGGCAAGCAGTCCTTTATATGTTGGATATGTTTTCTTGCCTAATTCTCAAGCAATTTCCAAATCATCTTAATAAGTAACAGCGGATTAGTGCTTGACTTCCTTCAGCCCCTCCAACATGATGGGGAAACACAGGATTATTATAAAAGAAACCAGAATTCTTTCTCTCTTCACCTCTGCTTCCTGGCTTTCTTCAGGTCCCAGCTAAAATCCCTTCTGCTGCCAAAAGTCTTTACCAATCCTCCTAAAGCTGGTGCCTTCCTCTGAAATCATCTCCAATTTATCTTGTATACATCTTACCTGTATTTTCTTATTTAAACCTCCAAATTGTAAGCAGGAACTTAGGGCAGGAATAGCTGTTTTTTGTATCCTCAGCACTTAGCATCGTGCCTGACGCCTAGTAGTGTTTAATAATGTTTGTTGAATAAATATCTTGTGACTCATATAGAGAAGGAAACATGGACAACGAATACTCATTGTAACTTGACAATATATTTATGCTCCTTGATTGCCTTTATATTTGATCATGCATTAGCTTTTCTCTCTTTTCATCCTATGTTGGCAATTTCTGATTTAAATCCACTTTATCATAATATCTCCTTACTCTTATCATTCAGCCTTTATTCAACTCTGATCTGTGCAGAAATTTCTATACTGGATCTATTTCATTAAAAATCACTGGGGAGAACCTAATGTATTCCTCATATTCCAGTAGAATCTAAGTTCCTTGAGATCAGGGGCCATTTTTTTTTCTTTCTCAGTAGAGCCTAGCACAAAACTTGGTGCACCATAGGTGTTTAATAAATGCTTGTTGAATTGGGTGAATTGAAGGAGCTCAGCTATAAAAAATTATTTGCTGCCCTTGACTAAAATCATTAGTAAATATTTTGGCCCAGCATCACTGGGACTGCTTATCTGAGGAAACTACAATGGGAACTTTATGCATTACCTCTTTTTTAAAGTTCAAATAGGCAAAGACACAATAATATAGCACCCATTCAGTCACAAAAGTTATTTTAACTTAAAGTAGATCAGGTCACAAAAGTTCTTGGAGACCTAAATCATTTTTAAGATGACAAAAAGAAATAGGCTATTTCCTGTAACTGTTAGCATATAAAACACACCTGTACTAGGTCTCTAGTCAAATTCAAGATTAAACTCATTTGTACTGAAAAGTAACCCAGAAACTTGAATTTTAAGTTTTCAGAGCAAGACATATCTTTGTTAAGCCCATAACCATGAGGTTTGGCATTGGCTAAAATGGGGTCAGATGAGGAAATGGGACCAGCAGCAAAGGAAAAAGAAGGTCATTAGACAATAGAAAGAAACTTAAATATAAACATGTCAAAGGAGCATTACATAGATCACAGGGAAACTGGCAGGAGGCTATTTTATTTAGTGCAAAGGAACTTTCAGACTCATCCAGATCATACTTTAGAGATTCATTATTTGTCTAGACCTAACATTCAGTATGTCTGAGAATTCCAGAATCCTGGGGTGGAAAACAAGATTTATTGGTGGAAAATAAGATTATTGGGCAGGATCTGTTCATGTCTGTCTCTATATCCTCAGTGTCTAATATAGTGTAAAACATTCTAGGTGCTTAACCTGTGCTCATTTATTGAGTACTAATTGTTCTCTGAAGATGGACTCTTCTAAAAAAGTCTAGTCCTTTGTATTTGCAACATTTAATTTCCTATATTCATCTGTAAATCCATAGTCCTTTAATACTTTTACATTAATGTTATGAGAAAAACAAGATAATAGTTGGTCACATGGTCAGTCACAAAGTAAGAGTGAAGCATCATGGAGAGACAGCCCTAGTTAGTATTCCTGCAAGAGCTTCCCCAGAATAAATCAGCGAGCCTTTAAGCACTTTGGATAGTTCCACTAGACACATGGAAAAACACTGAACATCATAAGGGGAAAAGGCATAAAGGTGTGTGTCCTGCAGTGAGAGAGATGGTATGCAAATAGATGATTTAATCACTCTCTCAAACTATAAAAGAATCTCAACATTTATTTTCTTAAATCTGCTCTTAAAGTAAAGTACTGTGATAGCTGAATTCAATTAGCTTTTTTTTAGGGTAGAATTGTTCATTTGTGTAATTTCTTCTAAGATGCTTTTTTCCTTTACTTTTTCCTTATGCTGGGACAATCCAAGAAAAAAAATGCATATTGAGATCAGTTGAATCCATTTGCTTTTCACAATGATGATATAATTGTGCTGCCTTCTCCCTGCAGAGGACAGTTCTGATCTCTTCTGCAAGCATCCTATGTAATTTGCAGTCATCACTTCCCTGGCCAAGAATGCTATCACTCCCGGGAGTCAGCAGTTCCATTGATTTCATTATTTGTTGTCTATTGCCTTCTGATTATAGTCTTCCCATTTGTGTCCTGGAAGAAGCATCTGCTAGGCAGGAACAGAGCTCTCGTTTCTATGAGCTGTTCTGGTAGAAAAGTCAACTTCTGCTAGGAAGCTGGCATTCCCATCATTATTTTAGCTTTCATGTGTTTCTTCTCCCCTTACATTTAAGAGATCATAATTTTAGAGATTTAAAATCAAATGTGCCATCAGAAAAATCTGAAGTCTAGATGAAAGGCATATGATAGGGTTCCAACCTAGAAAAGTTAATGTAAAAAATCATGGCACACTCAGAGTTTTTTCAGGATTATTTATTGTGCCTCTCCATGTAGTATTTATCAATAAAGCTATTTTGTGCAAAACTGGAATAATTGTTTTGTGCTTATGGATTTCTCTGTTAGTGACTTCCTTGGGATATAGTCACAGTAGTAGGATCTTGGGGTCAATTGGAATAAACAGTTGGATAGCTTTTTTTGGATAATGGTTTCTAGAAAGGCTGAATCAATTCCTGGCTTTGCTTCAAGTGAATTAGTGTTCCTGTTGGCCTAGTCCTAACAATGAGTATACTCAGTTTTCAGTGTCTTTGCTAGCTAGGTGGCTACTTAAGGGTTGCTCTAATGTGTATTTCTCTGGTTATTATCATTCCTATTTTAAAATACTCAACAAGCATGTGGTGAACTAATCTGTCCCTGCTGCTTTTCTTAATTCAAGAGAAAATGCAAGCTGATTCAAAAGATTCAGCCTTCACATGAACAAATGCCTGACTTTAGATAGAACCTTGAGAGTTTGCTAGGTAGCCAGAACAATGCTAAGTGCTAGAGATGTAATAAGACAATTCCTACCCTCAAGCTGCTTACATTTTAATGGGGAGAAATGACACAAATACTGGAACGATGGGAACAGGGGAAGAAAGGATTCTTAAGTGGACAAAACTGGTGGGAAGACGTTTAAAGTAGCTGAATCATGAGTGAAGTGAGTGTAGTTTGCTATCTCTCATGAAAGGGTAGCTTAGGTTAGCGATTCAATCAATATTTAGCTTTTTGGAGAGAATCCTGGAGCATAAAGTTCTCCAGAGGAATCAAAATTGCAGGTTACTTAAGGACCATGGAGAGTGGAATTCTAGTTATAAGTAGTTATAACTAAGAAGAGGTGCATGTAAGAAGCGACAGGAAGGGCTATTATCCCAGAAACGCGGAAACTGAAAGGAGGCAGACTGGGAAATGAGGGGGATGGAGAAGTAATGGTTGAGGATCATCTCACATCAGCAACCTCCAATTAAATATCTCAAATTGGATGTTCCTAATTCAGCCCAAATTCAACATCGAGTTTGTCTCCTCTTGCCTTCATTCCAACCCAGCTCCTCTCCAAACCCCTCTAGTTCTGCTAAGGGGATGACCATTCTTCCAGTCACCTAGATTTGTCACCCCTGAATCATCATGGATCCTCCTTCTCCCTCATCTCCTCTATTCAATCATTTGCCAAACCCACCTGCACAACAGCTCTCACGTTTATTTTATTAGGCAAAGAAGATGATGACAATGATTGTGACATCAGCAACTAGTGTTTATAAAGCATCATATAGAATTTCATTGAAATCCCATTTTATTCTAAAAGCAACTACAGCTTTTACTGTACTAGTAAAACTACTAGCAGTATCCTTTACAAATGAGGGACCTGAAGTTTCCATAAGTGACTTATCCAGTGCTTTATGTGTTTGGATTTGAATGCAAGTCTTACTTGCCAGGGCCAGTTCTCTATCCATTGGGCTACCTGTTACACTCACACAGTCACCAGACTTACCACCTCTCACTTGGCTAACTGCAATAGACTTAATTCATCTCACTACCTCAGATCTTTCTGGTCCCCAATATATCTTCCACACGTGTCTGATCACAGAATAGACTTTACCTCACTGTCTCACGTCTTTCTGTCTCCAAATACATTTTCCACATGGGTCTGACCATGTCAGGCCACTGAATAGACTTCAGCTCATTGTCTCAAGTCTCTCTCTTTCCAATACATCTTCCATACGTGTCTGACCACCTCAGGCCACTGAATAGAATATCTTACATCTCAAGTCTTTCTTGTCTCTAATACATCTTCCCCATGTATCTGACCATGTCAGGCCACTGAACAGACTTCATCTCACTGTCTCAAGTCTCTCTCCAATACATCTTCCATACGTGTCTGACCACATCAGGCCACTGTTCAGAAAGCTCCAGTGGTTTATTATTGTCTTGGGAAGGAAATGTGATTCCCTCTGGCATTTAAAAGCCTTCACAGACTCATCCCAACCAATATTATCTGCCTATTTCTGTGCCTATTCCTCCCCATTCCACTTTTTCTGATCCAACCAACTGGAGGAATGAGTTCCTTGGATACAAAATTTCCCTTGTAATTTCACTGCTTTTGCTTAGTCCTATTGGTCAGCTCAGAAAGCAGTATTTACCCACCCCTCCACTTGTTATAATGCTCATTTCTCTTCAGTACTCAAGTACCATTCCCTCACCCCATCATGACTTTCCCAATGCCCTCCCCCATTACTGCTTTTTTCCTCCCTGAAAGATGTATTGACTTGACCCATTTAAAATAGCATGGATATAATGCTTTGGTGTGTACAAAACACTTTATACCTCTTACCTCATTTGCTCCTCATGATGACCCTGGTGAAGTAAATCCTTTTATTCTTTGATTTTTGCTGAGGCAATTGGGGTTAAGTGACTTGTCCAGGGTCACACAGCTAGGAAATGTTAAGTGTCTGAGACCCAATACTATTATTCTTGAAGATGCATAATGACCTGAGACTAAGAAAAGTCAACGATCTGCCCGGAGTTACCCAGCTGTAAATATCTGCTGTGGGATGTGCTCTCGGGTCCTCCTCTGTCCAAGGTCCAGCACTCTATCCATCTACCTAATAGTCTAAATTCATTTATATGTGTACCTATTCACCTACTGGAACATAGGAGGGCAGGATCTGACTTGTTTTCCATTTCCTGATACACTGGAGTCTTTATTAAGTACTTGTTGAAGGAATGAGTAAAATAAACTCAAGAGGTTCTCTGGAGGAGAACAATACAGCCTTGATTTTGTTCCAGGGAGCCCAGGACTTGGATCAAATGGTCAAAGGAGGCAGCTAAGGATCGACCACCATGGGAAAGGGTTAGGAAAGACTGTATGGCTTCTTCCTGAGCTTGTTGCACTTCTCCCCAGGTCAGCTCCATATGACAGATGTTCTGGGATATGAAAGCGGCTCGGAAGTTTTTTAAGGATGGGTGTGTTTTATAAACACTATTTAGTTGGCAACTGTCAGAGAGGCATCAGTCAGCAGGAAAGTCCAGGAGTGAGAGAAGGGGCCCGGCAGGATTATGGGACTTGGCCAGGGAAAAGAACACATGTCAAGGCCATATTATTGTCCTCCCCAACCGGAGGAGGTTCTGGGCTGATCTGGGCTCTGCCTCTGAACAAGAACATCTGTTCCCTGGGTTCCATAAGAGTTATACATGGGTTCCCCAAAGAATTTGCCCTGTAACAGTCTGTGTGTCAGGGACACAGCGGCGCAGATGGACGTGGCGCTGACAAGGCCGGGGAGCAGGCTATATTGTCTGCAGGAAGTGGCGGAGCGCTAAATATTGGCCCCTAGCTGCCCATGACAACATTTTACAGGAGTTACTGCTGGGAAGTGGCCAGGAAGAGCTCAGGTGAGCCTCCCACCAGGCCGGCAGAGAAAGGCAGGGGAGGGGAGAGAAGGCTGCTGGGTCTAACTGAGGGGAATCCTGAAGCGTATCCCAAGAGCTGCTGGACTTGGGTCAGGTGGCACATTTGGGGGATGACAAGTGAACAGCTGGGAGACTGGAAGGATGCCCTGAAGTCTCCAGAACATCGGGGGACCCTGGGCGGCCAATTTTTGAGAGCACCTGGACAAAGGCTACACGGGGACAGGTTTGGGAGGGGTACATATGGTCCAAGCCTCTGGAAGGGAACCCAGAGTCTGGAGTGCACGTGTGTCAGAGGGTCCGAGAGTGAAGTGGGTCCCAGGGACGCCAAGACACAATTTGTTCTTGCCGTTTTTGCCTGAGACATCCCCCCATCGGTTGCCGGGCAAACTTTGTTTTTCTCTCTTCCCTAATCAAAACTTACCTTTCCCACACGTCATCTGATAAAAGATGATATTTACCAAAGACCATCATGCATTAGTTCTGTCCCTGCCCCCCCA
This sequence comes from Antechinus flavipes, assembly GCF_016432865.1. Taxonomy (NCBI): domain Eukaryota; kingdom Metazoa; phylum Chordata; class Mammalia; order Dasyuromorphia; family Dasyuridae; genus Antechinus; species Antechinus flavipes. The sequence goes on from NC_067403.1 coordinate 260,684,715, forward strand.
ACACGGTGTAATTCTAGGAGAGCAGATTGCGGTGCCTTACTGAACCCCATCTGGGGGAGCCCCGAGTGAGCCAGAGGGGCCTGGAGCACGTCGGGAGAGGTGAGTTTGAACGCCTCCTCTCTGTCCATAAGGCTGCTCCTGCTGTTTTCCTCACTGCGGACGTTTCCTTCTGTAAATCAGGTTTTTTTTCATTTTCTGCCTCAGACAGAGGGGCTGCTCCTCCCTCCATCTCGGCTCCTCTGCCCGAGGGTCAGCGGGACTAAAGCTGCTTTCCCACAAAAGAGCACAGGGAGCCAGAGCGAGCACGCAGTGCTGGGCGCACTGTTCTGTTTAATGGGGCGAATTCCGCCGCCATATCTTTGGGAGTCTTGGGTAACTGGGGGCATCCACAGGGTTGTTCTGCGTAAGGGAGAGGTCTTGCTTCAAGTTCTAAATACACAGAAAACAAACGAAAAAGGCCAGAGGTTAGACTTGTCAGAGTAACAGCTGAAGCGTGCCGGAGACCATCTGAGCATGTCCAGGGCTCGGAGTTCCGCCTTATCCTGACTTGGTGAGAACACAGCTGGAGAACTGTGACCGGCTCGAGGTTCTGTGTTTTAGAAAGGACGCTGAGAACCCGGGGAGGCAGCGGGCTGGGCGGCCGTGGGTGCGCCAAGTGGGGATCCGTCAAAGGAAGCCGGGATGAATCTGGAGAAGGTCTGGAGGCCCTCCATCACGGCTGTGTCTGGGCCATGCAGTGTTAGTCCGCCCGGCCCCAGGGCTGGAGATGTGATAGGGGATTATCACAAAGGTCACTGGAGGTGCGCACAGATCCCTAACGATGGAATTGTCTGAAAAGAGGGACCAACTGCACCATTATCCGGCCATCGGATGCTGGGCTGGCGAGGGTGCAGAAGGGCGCCCTTATCTCAAGCCGGCTCAGGCAAAAGCCCCGGAGGCTTTAGAGCCTGAGAAGGAAGCTTCCTCTGCTTAATTCTAGTGGTTGGCCCCATCTCCCTTCCTGCCTTGGTGAACTAAGCTGAACAACAGTGAGAAAAGGGCCCTTGGGAAACCTGGAGTTACCCGAGGTCTGCCAGCACCAAGTGTATACAGGACAGCGTCTGCAGCCTAGAACATCTGCCTGTCCCTCAGGTCATTTACTCAGAACAAGGAGAGACCGCAGCAGGTGTCTGGTCCAAGGATTTCGTTTTATAGGTAAAGGTGGTTAACAATCATGTAGCTACGTTTGACATATTCCTTTAAGGTTTGCTGAACACTTCACACATTTGATCCCCACAAAAGCCCCCCTCCTTCTATTTTAAAGATGAGTAAAATGAGACATACACTTAAGTGACCTTTCCCAGGGATTCACAGGGCCAGGAAGGGTCAGAGGTGAGATGGGAACTCAGTCACAAATGTAATAAAGAGCATAAATGGTGTCCAAACCCTTCTCATCCCCTCCCTCTCTTGTCTACAATGGACTGCGTGGAGCGGTTCCAGCCCGTGGCCATCAATCCTCATCAGCCGGGAATTGGTGGGAGCCTTTCCTTATCCCACCTTTCTTCCCTGAATAGATCCCATGTCAAAGTGATTCCCTATTCAAGGTCATTATATATTATGTTCAAGGTCGTATTCTGGAAAACCTGACTTTCTCTCAGCCCTCCCAGCTCAAGCTTTTGTCCCAGTTCCATGACCTCATTTCTGCATTCTCCCCATTTCTTCTGCATAAGCCCGTGCTCAAGTCGACCTCTCTGCTCTGACTCTCCCAGGCCCCCCCCCCCTTCCTTCCATCTGATATCCCCCCTTGCCCTACAGTGGCCTCTGACCGGACCATCCCACACTGAGGGGCTCTGCCTGCCAAGTCACGCCACGTCCACCAGAGAGCGCGCTGAAGCTGGCCAGGGCCGAGGCCCTTCCTCAGGTTCCCAATTCATTCCTAAATAACAATAAGCTAGCCCTTCCTTAGCATGTTCTGTCCGGGTCCTGTGCTAAGCTCTTTATAAATATCCCATTTGACTCTCACAACCGCTTTGGGAAGTATTATTATCCCCATTTTATAGTTGAGGAAACTGATTAAATGACTTGCCTAAGATCACAGGGATCTGAACTCAGGTCTTCATGACTACAGTCTCAGCACTCTGGCCCCTAGCTCTGTAGTGCTATCTTTGACTTCTTTCTCTTTAATCTGTTGAGGAAGCTCATTTTATTACCTTCATAGTATTTTTTGCATATGTCCCCTTCTCTCCTCTGACCCGTCCCCATCCAAACCCCCGTCACCTCACCCTGGGGCCTCCAGAGTGCTGGGGGGAGCTGGGGGCCTGCCTTCCTGGGGACCCTCTCCTCTCCGGTTCCTCCTCCCCAGGCACCAGACTGCAGTGGCTCCCACCGTCTTCCGGGCCAAACGTTGGCTTGTTGGACCCTTTCTAACCTGGGCTTTCCCACCCTGTTCTGTTCTACCTTTCTCCCCATCCTGGAGAGGGCGCCATGAGCAGTGACTCCGGTCCCTCCACCGCCCTCCATCTCTGCGGTCTGGGAATTTTTACTATTTTCCTTCATCCCTGCAATCCCCCTCCTACCTCCAAGGCAACATCCCCCTTCCCCAGAAAGCTCCCTCAGGGCCCGGGCCTTCCCTGAGAAGGTGGCAAATTTCTCCCTGTTTGAGTCTTGGTTGAGCCTTATTAGACCGCAAGTTGTTGCCTTTCTTTGTATCCCTCGGGCTTAGCCCATCCCGGCACATAGTAGGTGCTTAATAAGTGCTTATCTTAAGGGGACAAGCAGCATTGACTACAGCGCGCCCGGCTTGGAGGCCCAGTCTCATCTCCCTTGGTTCAAATCCTGCCTCGGCTACTTCCTAGCTGGGTGACCCTTGCCTCAGTCTCCCCATCTGTAAGATGAACTGCGGAAGGCGATGGCCACCTCCCCCGCAGCGCCGCCCAGAACTGGGTCACGGAGAACCCGACACAGCCGCGCCCGCGAGCTCCGGAGGCGGGAGCCCTGGGTCCAAATTCTGTCACTTCTCCCGGGTTCTCTCCTCAGTAAAATAGGGACGATCCATCATGAGCATAATCCCTTCCTCTTGGGAGGAGGGGCTTAACCCGCGGTCTCAGCCCCACAGAGAACTCCCAGGGGAGGAAACTCCTCGGCCAGTTCAGGTCAGCGCCCCCTCTGGGCGATCTGGGGCGATCCCGGGGTCCGCGCCAAAGTGGGACCAAGGTCAGTCGGCCTTGATGGCGGCTCCCTAGCGCTCCACGCACTGGGCCTGTGATGTCAACCCGAGCTTTCTGAGAACCAGGAGCGATAAGAAGCATCCACCAAGCCCTCTGGGGGGCTTCTCGCCTTATCTAGGACCTCCTCGGAGAGACCCCTCCCTCGCCTCGGGGGCTCCCATCAGGCACTGGGGCACGCGTATCAGATCACGTGGGCTCTCTTGTGGCATTTTTCCCGGAGTATTAAAAAAAAAAAAATACAAATCAGGTAGTTCGAGTTCACCAGCAGAGTAATTCCGAGCAAGGTACCACTGCCCCCTCGTGGCATAGCTCCGAACTGCAGGCGAGGGCCTCGCGCCGGGACGTCACTGGTGGGTGGGGCCTCGGACGTGGGAAGAGGGACGCGGAGGGTACTTGGGACACGAAACATGGGACGGGAAGAGGGGGCCCTCAGAACGCGGAACCCGAAGGTCCGGGAGGGCGGGGCTCGGGGAGCACCCGATGCCCTCGTGACCTTTGACTTATGGGGAGAGGCCAGTCCTGTGGCCCGGCTCACAGCCTCGTCCACCACGACTCTAGCGTTCCCGGGGAATTGTGGGATCTAAATATGCGCGTGCACACTCACGCGCCGCAACACGCACGCACATGTACACACGCACGCGCACGCACAGGCGCGTGTACACTCCCCCCACCCCCCGCCTTGCAATCCTCCCGAGCTGAAGCAGGAGTGCCGGGGCAGCGCCCTCGCCCCCGAGAGGCAGACAGGCCGAAGGGACCCAGGCGGCCGAGCGGGGGCCCCGGCTTTCCCTTACCTCGGACAGCAGCTTGGTGGAGCTGCAGTCCTGGCCTGCTGAGTCGAAGTCCTCGGCGTAGTCCAGCCCTCCGTGCCAGCTCCCGGAGCCCCTGCGGCCGGCCGGGTCCCACCCCTGGCCATGGGGCCTCCCCGGCTGGGAGCAGAGGTCCTCTTCGGAGCGGAGCTCTTGCATCAAGCAGCAGCGGCTTCCCGAGCTCGAAGCCTCAGGGCTCCGGTGATGCTGGGAGAGCAGCTTTCCCATGATCTCCAGCTTCCCTGGATGGAGCACGGGGCTACTGGGGCCGAGATGGTGGCACTCCCCCAGCCTTTTTTCCCTGGGGGGCTGAGAGGAGGTGGGGGGCGTTGCGGGAGGTGTGTATGGGGGGCTGCCGCTGACGTCACAATGCGAGCCCTTTTCGGTAAATTGAGCCCCTCTTTGTGGCGTGTGAGTCATTTCTTGACGACAGCTAGTCGGTGCATGGGAGGGTGTGCAGGCGAAAGACCCGAGTTCAAATCTGGCCTCGGTCACTTAGTGGCCGGGTGACCCTGCACAAGTCACTTTAACTACTATGTGCCTCCGTTTCCTCAAATGCAATAATAACTATCTCTGGAAGTTTGGAGAATCCAGTGAGAGACTATCTGTAAAGTGCTCAGCACACAGTAGGTGCTATATAAATGCGCCCTGTTATTGACAGCGGGATCAAACATGATACTCAATTGCCCAAGGGTGGATGGGTGGGTAGGTGACGGACAAGCCAATTAAAGAAGTCCGAAGGATCAGAAGGGAACATTTTACTCATCATCCCCAAGAACGTGTGTGCAGAAAGGGGAACTGAGGCTAGAGGGTCACAGAACTGGACAGCAGGAAAGGACCTCAGTGACCACACATCCAATCCATGCATGAAAGCCCCCAGTATGGCCAACTAGTGGGCATCCAGCCTCTGCCTGAAGCACGAGGAACTTGCCTTCCCCAGGGCAGAGGCTGCCCATCCCATTCGGGGACAAGCCTCAATGACAGGAAGCCTGCCTTGGCATTTCTGCCCATCTCTCCTGATTCTGCCCTTTGGGTGCCAGGCTCTTTCCTGCTCGGGTGTTTGAAGGCTCCCGGTCTCCTCTTCCATCCTTCTCTACGCCCACTTCTTTCTCGGGCTCTTTGGCGTCCTGGTCCCCTTCCTCTGGACACTCGGGCTTACCAAGTCTCCGGATGGGTCTAAGCAGGGACCGGCAGAGGGCTCTTTTCCAGAAGCTCTGGCCTCTTCATTCAGCCCCAAATCTCCTTTCGAGAGACTGCTGACTTACAGGGAAAAGCCCCCTACAGAAGGTGGGATTGGAGGTGAATCTTGGAGGAAGTCCCCCAGGAGGTGGGGGAAGGGGGAAAGCCTTTCCGGCAGAGAGAGGAACAACGGGTCGGAGAAACAGCAAGGAGACCTGCATCATCACTGAGTCCAGGAACATGTGGAAGGGAGCAAGATGCAAGAAACCTGGAAGGCCAGGAGGGCTCCGAACGTCAAACTGGAGATTGCGGGAAGCAGCGGAGTTTAGTGAGTTGGGGGGTTACCTGGTCCACCTTCTGTTGGCGAAAACCAGTTGGCATCTGAGTGAATTGTAACGGCCGGGGAGACCGAGCGGCGACTGACAATCATCTAGGCAAAGGATGAGGAGGACCTGCTGCAGGGCAGCAGCTGAGTGGGGAGACAAAGCAGATGGGACCCATGCTTCCAGAGCAGAAGCGACGAGCCTGGCCGCAGATCTGGCGTATGGAGCGAGTGCGAGAAGGAAACAGAAGGACATGTCGGTCATGAGTCCGAGGGAGAGGGGAGGCTGGAAGAGTCAGGGTGGGGGGGAGATGATGAGCTCACTTTTGCAGCTGCTCAGTTGGAGAAGCCTACAATTTGAGATGTCCAACCAACAGCTGCTGATGCTAAAGGGACTCCTCCTCCTTCTCCTGCTCCTCTTGTTCTTTTTCCTGCTCTTCCTGTTTTTTTCCTACTCCTCCTGTTCTTTTTCCTGCTCTTCCTGTTCTTTTTCCTGTTCCTCCTCCTCCTGCTCCTCTTCCTCCATTTCTTCCTTCTCACTTGATAGTATTTTTTCCCAGTTTCATGCAAAGATACTTCTCCACCTGCTTTTTGGTAAGATTTCGCGTTCCGATTTTCTCTCCCTCCCTCTCCCTGTTCAAGACAGCGATTCCTCCGATGCAGGTTGTGCGGACACAATCGGGATAAGCACATTTCCCCATTAGTCACACTGTGAAAGAAGAATCAGAGCAGGGAAAAACCAGGAGAAAAATAATATGCTTTAATCTGCATTCAGACTCCAAGATTCGAAGGAAAGCAGAAAGTTGGGGGGGGGGGAGGGGAAGGACAAAAAAAAAAAAAAGGAGAAAAAGTAGCTCCGAAAAATGAACAAGGCAAATTCTGCCCTAAGGAACCCAGTGCCAAAGGGCGGAGCCCCTGTGATGAGTCCATGTCATTTGACCTGCAGACATTTCCAAAGGTGAGTTTCTCATTCGCCAAAACTGGAGGCCTTCCTCCCTCCAACTCTGGGAGCTTCTGACTCCTCTCTCATCCCCACTCCCAGGAGGAAAGGGGGGCAGTGTGGACACAGCCACATGTGCACAGGTCAGGGGTGAGGGGAGGGCAAGGGAGAGGGGGGCTTTTCATCAGTGGTAACTACCACTCCGCCTTCTCTTCCACCACCCCCACCACTGATTACTAGGACTGTTGTGCCCCCGTTCCCTTTTAATGCCCTGACCCAGTTTCCCTAATTGTCCTCTTCAGTTACTCTGCCTCAGATTATAACCATTCCCTCCTAATGTTTGATGGGAAAAAGGTCTTTATCCATTTTAGACATTAGAATATCAGGAGCCTCTCGGCACCTCCCATTGTGTCATCCTCGGTGCCTCCCCCATTAGGTCATCCCCAGCCAGGCACCTCCCCCATTGTGTCATTGTTCTTGTTACCCTTTAAAAGAACTTTGTAGCTGCCGTTGGCCGCTGGATTCTTGGAGACAATAGTCTCATTCAGCCCTGGGACCAAACATGGATCCATTTGGTCCCAGTAAATCTCTCCATTTAATAAATTATTAACTACTCTCTGCTCTCTATCCTGCCTCAGTTTCTCCAGCATTACACTACTACCCCCCCCCCATCACTACTACTACTACTATTACTACTTATTACTGACTACTATCACCAGCACCAGCACCAGCACCTACTGCTGGTATCACTCCCAATTTCCATCACCGTTGTATCTCTCCCCCCTCTGCCGCCCCAGACAGGTGCTGTTACTATCCGCACTTTACAGCTGAGGAAACGGAGGGAAGCGGAAAGGTTAGCCAGGGTCGCACAGGGGCAGAGCCCAGGGGGAGCTGGGTTTTCCGGGCCCAGCCTCACCCACTGCACCACCAGCTGCTGAAGGTTCGGGGGCAGCTGGGGAGACATGGGCTTTTGTAAGAGGATTCCTTCTGGGCCCAGCTCTGAGGAAGCCGATGGAGAGTGAGCCGGGGCTGGTGCTCAGGGCCCCCTCACTGGGGGTGACGCCATACGAAGAAGGCTTCGGCTCTGGAGGGAAAGGGCCGGGGGTCCTCGGGCTCGGAGGACCTTGCAGCAGTAGCTGGGCCGCTCAGCCCCAAAGGGGAGGGGCCGTTGGCCGGTGCTGGCAGCCGAGGACGAGGGCGAGTTTGGGGACAGAGGCTGGTGTGGCCCAAGCTGGGCAGCTCTGGAGCCTGCAAGTTTGGGTCAAGGAGCAGCCTGCATTTATTAAGCACCTACTATGCGCCTCTCTCTGCTTAGCATCTCACAGATGTTCTCATTTGATCCTCACAACCACCTGCAAAGTTGGTACTGATATTAAACCCATTGTATAAATGGGAAAACTGAGGCAAACAGGTTGTGTGACTAGCCCAGGTCCCGCAGCTGTCTTCTGGCCCCAGAGCCATTGGCTGGGCCTGAGGGTGTGGGGAGAGTGATGGAGCAGGCGCTGAGTCCCTGAGGAAGATGGGGGTGGAATGAAGAGGGATAAAAGGCTTCCCCGTGTTTGCCCACCCTTCCTCCCCTCCCCCGGCCCTGGCACCAAACCTTGTTAAGAGGGTCGCGTGAAGAAGCCCTTGGAGGGCTCACCGGGCAGCAGGGACCCAGTCAGAAAAGGGGGAGCCCTGTCCTCAGGAAGCTGGCATTCGGCAAGGGGGCGCACTCCAGAGGCCGGGCGGGGCGACCCGCAACGTGGTGCCCGATAGCAGAGGGCCTTGAATGCCAGGCTGGGAATGTGGCAGCCACGGCAGGGTCAGGGGCAGGGAGGAGACGGTCCGGTCTCTGGAAGTGGCTCGATTTGGTGGCGGAGCCAATGCGGGGAGGGGAGAGCTAATACATCAGGGACGCCGCTGTCACACAACAATCTTTATTGAGCACCTGCTGTGTGCAGAGCCCAGGGCTGGGTACAAAGATTAGAAAATTCTCGGCCGCCAGGAGTTTCGGCCCTAGGAAGGATTCAAAGGCACCTTCGGAGGAAACTCGGGCAGCATCAAAGGGCCCTGGCGGTGGCTTACAGAAGCCCAGGGCTGGGGGGCAGCACGGTCCCCCCCCCCCAGGCAGATGGGCAGGAAGACTCTGGCGCAGCCCCCTCTAGGAAAGGAACGGACCCCCAGGAGGCTGGCGCCCCGGAACAAAGTCCCGTCTGCTCCACACTCGTTACAGCTCAAGATGGGAAGGCCCGAGGCAGAGAAGACAATCATGGGGAGAGGAGGAAGAACTTGGAGCAGAACCGGGAATAATGGCTCTAAGTGGCAAAGGGGAGGTCACTTCCTAAGAATCAGTGCTGGCAACAAGCATTTATTGGATGCCACTGTATACAAAGGCACTGTGCTTGGTGCTGGGACAAAACCTGCAAACAGGGCAGGGGTTGCCCAGAGGGGAGCCCCTCCAGCATCTTGGCCAGGCCATCAAGCCCTGGGGCTCTGGTTGATTTTGCCTGGGATGCTCCCCCCGCCACGGGCTGACAAATGTGTGGGTGGAGGAGCCCTTGGGGATGAAGAGCAGCCCCTGGCCAGGTGAGCTTCCCCTCCGGACAGCTTTGCTCCCAAGATGCCCAGTGGCTGAGGGCCCTGCGGGCGAGAACTTTTTGGGGGAGTCTATACCTATGATTTCACCAGCACTCAGCTGGCGTGGGAAGCCCCTCCATGAGGCAGGGGCGGCTCCTACAGGAGCCAGCTTCAGAGAGCGGCCCTGCTGAGAGCTTACCCCTCTCCCTAGTGTCCAGCCGGTCCATGCCAGAGACTGCCCCGGACCCCCCATCATCCCGGCCTCGGGGCCCTGGTGTCCAATGGCTCTGACCCGAATCCGCTGACCCTTCTCCCAGCCGCCTCCAAGCAGACGGCCCTCTGTCCAGCCCTTACCTCTCTCTTAATCTCTTAAATGCACATCTCATTCACTCCCTCCCCTGCCCAACCCACCTCTCACCCCTCTTAACCTACCCGGGGCCTTCCACACACACCGTTCTCTGATACGGCCACGGGAATTCTGGGGGAGCCCTGCCCTCACCTGACCATGACCCCAGCCCCCTCCCCCAATTCAGTCTCAACCCCAGCATCGTCAGCCCCCCGCCCACGGAGGCTGGTCGGACCTCGTGCTCCCAGGTGCTCCACAGTCCTGACTCCGGCCCCCCGGCTGCTCCCGGCCCGAACCTCTGCCTCCGGAGCGCCTCCCGCCGTGTCCCTGGCCATCCCGCCTGTGCCCCTCCGGCCGGGTCACCTCTGCGGTCAGCCTCTGTGAGCCCCTGCAGACCCCCGGCCCTTCCCCTCGGCCCAGTGCGGATTAAAGTCTCAAGTTCTAGTTGAGAGATGGGGGAGGGGGAGACAGCTCCTTGGATTTGCTGAGGAAAGGAAGTTAACGTTCAGACGCAGGACGTTGTGCGAGATTCAGCCGTGGAGGCCGAGCCCGAGCCCCCCGAGGGGGAGCCTCCCCCGGCGGCTGGAAGGGTGCGGGCGGGAAGGCCCAGGAGCGAGGGGGCGCTGCAGCATCTTCCCACTCAGGATTCTCGTGTCCACAAAGAGTTTCTCCAACACCGTGGGGAGCCCCGAGCCGGCCGCAGCCCCTGCAGCCCCCGCGGCCCCCCTCAGCCCCCGCCCGCTAGAAGAGGCCGGGCAGCAGGCGCTTGGGCACGGCCGCCGTGTAGCGCTCCCAGTCGCGGCCGTACTTGCGGGAGCAGCGGTCCTCGTCGCGCAGGCAGCGGTGCACCAGCAGGACGCACATGTAGATGATGTAGAAGTAGGGCAGCAGGTGCGAGAAGCCGCAGGCCAGGCAGTAGGCCAGGCTGCCCATGAGGTCGCCCGTGTAGTTGAAGTGGCGCGCCAGGCCCCAGAAGCCCGAGACCATGAGGCGGCTGCGGTGCCGGCGCCCGTCGGCCGACGTGTACGAGCACTCGATGTAGCGCGGCTTCCGGCCCCACACCGTGCAGTGGCCGTTGGTCTTGCGGAAGAGGTCCTTCTGCTGGTTGGCCGCCCGGAAGATGTAGTAGCCGCCCAGGCCCAGCAGCAGGACGCCCAGCGCGTGCGGCGCCGAGAGCTGCACGGGGTGATAGACCAGGTACAGGCCCTGCGGGGAAGAGGGGGGCGTCAGCCCGGGGACGGTCTGGGGCCAGCGGCACAGGATCGCCCTGGAGCCGGCCGGGCACCCCACTGAGAGCCTGAGCACCCCTGGGAGCACCACCCTGGAGTCCCCGCTGAGAGCCTGAGCACCCCTGGGAGCACCACCCTGGAGTCCCTGCTGTGAGCCTGAGCTTCCCCTGGGAGCACCACCCTGGAGTCCCCGCGGAGAGCCTGAGCACCCCTGGGAGCACCACCCTGGAGTCCCCGCGGAGAGCCTGAGCACCCCTGGGAGCACCACCCTGGAGTCCCTGCTGTGAGCCTGAGCTTCCCCTGGGAGCACCACCCTGGAGTCCCCGCGGAGAGCCTGAGCACCCCTGGGAGCACCACCCTGGAGTCCCCACTGAGAGCCTGAGCACTCCAGGGAGCACCATCCTGGAGTCCCTGCTGAGAGCCTGAGCTTCCTCTGGGAGCACCGCCCTGGAGTCCCCGCTGTGAGCCTGAGCTTCCCCTGGGAGCACCGCCCTGGAGTCCCCGCGGAGAACCTGAGCACCCCAGGGAGCACCGCCCTGGAGTCCCCGCTGTGAGCCTGAGCTTCCCCTGGGAGCACCGCCCTGGAGTCCCCGCTGAGAACCTGAGCACCCCAGGGAGCACCGCCCTGGAGTCCCCGCTGAGAACCTGAGCACCCCAGGGAGCACCGCCCTGGAGTCCCCGCTGAGAACCTGAGCACCCCAGGGAGCACCACCCTGGAGTCCCCGCTGAGAACCTGAGCACCCCAGGGAGCACCGCCCTGGAGTCCCCGCTGTGAGCCTGAGCTTCCCCTGGGAGCACCACCCTGGAGTCCCCGCTGAGAGTCTGAGCTTCCCCTGGGAGCACCATCCTGGAGTCCCCGCTGAGAGCCTGAGCACCCCTGGGAGCACCACCCTGGAGTCCCCGCTGAGAGCCTGAGCTTCCCCTGGGAGCACCACCCTGGAGTCCCCGCTGAGAGTCTGAGCTTCCCCTGGGAGCACCATCCTGGAGTCCCCGCTGAGAGCCTGAGCACCCCTGGGAGCACCATCCTGGAGTCCCCGCTGAGAGCCTGAGCACCCCTGGGAGCACCGCCCTGGAGTCCCCGCTGAGAACCTGAGCCTCCCCCCAGACCCCTGGAGGCTTTGTGGAACTGAGGGAGCACCGCCTGCACTGCGGGCGTCCAGGCCCGGACCCTCACCTGCAGGGTGTAGAGGTAGGGCAGCCAGACGCAGTCCCCCCAGCCCAGGTACCAGCCGAAGTGGTCGTGGCAGATGTCGATGGTCTTCAGGTACCAAGCTTCGTTCCAGAAAAAGTCCACCACGTAGAGAGCCTGAAAGACAGGGCCGGGGGTCATGGCGGCTGCCCGGAGTCCCCAGAGAACCCCCAGGAGGCAGAGGGCAGGACACAACCCCAGCTGTGCCCGGGGAGGGCAGGGGGCAGGACGCAGGCAGGCTGGCCGTGCTCGGGCCCGACCCGTGATCTCCCAGCTCCCGTGGCCGTTTCTCGCCCCTGCCTGGCACCTGGGCATACGGTCCTTGGCCCCCGTGGGAGACCCGGGACCCCCAATGGGCTGAGCCCGCCCCCGCCCGGGGCCCTCGGCACTCGCCTGCAGGACGTTGACCAGGACCATGGCGTTGGTCACCGAGCCGTGCAGCTCCTGCTGCTTGGCCGCGAAGGACAAATTGATGAGCGTCCAGGCGACGATCCCCGGGCGGCCGTTGAAGAAGAGTTTGAAGTCGAACCACTTCCCTATCCTCGGGTTGAACTCCACGCCCATCATGTAGTTGTAGAAGAAGTTGCCTGTGAACTTGCTGAGGGGCAGAAGGGGCAGGAGGTGAGGGGGGGCGTGGCCACGGGGGAGGGGGGGGGCCGCCCTCTGGGGGCACGAGGCGGCCGGGCCCTGGCCCTGAAACAGAAGCGAGGGCCGGAGGCCTCCCGACGCCGCGGGCCCGCACCGCACAGGAGCCTCGGCTTCCCCACTGGTAAAGGGCGCTCACGGCCTGTTAAGGGCAAAGTGCCTGGTGAGCCTTAGGGCGCTCTGCCCCGCTGGCCGCCCTCCTGCCATCGGCCCTCCTTCCGGCGCCCTCCTTCCGGCCGCCCTCCTGCCATCGGCCCTCCTTCCGGCGCCCTCCTTCCGGCTGCCCTCCTGCCATCTGCCCTCCTTCCGGCGCCCTCCTGCCTGCTCCCTCCCCCAGCCCCCCAGTGTCTGGCGGCCATTCCTGCCTCCAGGCCCTTGCAGACGCCTCCATGGGGCTGAGACGCTCTCGCCTCCTCCGCTTTGTGAAACCCTCAAAGTCCTTCAAAGTCCAGCTCAAGTGTCCGGACAAAGCTCTTCAGGTTCCCAGGGGCTGGCGTCCTGTCTCTCCCTTGAATCCACCCCCATATTTATGGGCACATGATACACATCCCAGAAACACGCTTCACGCTACACAGGAAGCCGCTCATACGTGGGCACGCGAGCACGGCGCCCCGGGCGTTCGCCTCCCAGCAAACCCTAAGAGCCTTGCGATGGTTGGGGGCAGGGGCTGCCGCGGATTCCTCCGCACCCCCAGGACCTGGCCCCGCTCTCATCCACTTACGAAAGCTGGTCAGGTCTAGGTCCCAGGCCCGGCACTTGCGTTCCCCCTGGCGCTCGCGCCCCCCCCCTCCCCCCCCGGCGCTCGTCCCACCCTCCTCCCCCCTGGCCCGGCTTTCCCCTCCCACTCTCTTGGTCTCTGCCTCTCCCTGGCGGCCGCCTGAGCGGACTCGGTGAGGGACAGGCTGCTCCCATTTATCCCGGGTCTCCGCTGGCCAGCACGCAGCAAGCGCACACAGAACGCCCGTCGCTGTATGACTGGGCGCCTACTGCGAGAAAGGGCCCGTGAGCCGGACCCCGGGAGAGGGCCCGGAGGGTCCGGTGAGAGTCCGGTCCGAGCCCCGGTCCGAGCCCCGGCCTGCCTCCGGGCCCAGAAGCTGTGTGGGAAGGGGACCCGGGGGCCTCTGGCAGTGGGGGCGTGCGGCGGCTGCCATCTGTGCTCTGAGAGGTAGCGCAGGGCAAGGGCAGGGCAAGCGCAGGGCAAGGGCAGGGCTGGAAGCCCGCCAGGCCCCTCCCTCACCGGAGAAACGCAGGGCACCGCCCGGCAGGGGCACCAGCGCCCAAAGCTGTTCTGTGTGGGACGGGGAGCCTTGTACAGCAGCCGTCAAAGGTAATCGGGGCCCGGGGCCAAGAGGCCTGTCGGCACAAGCCTGCCTTGGTGCCAGCCCGTGGCGTGGGCTCTGCCCCTGGAGGAACTGCCAGCCAGGAGTAATGAGACGGCAGGAACTCTGCCCCGGAGGCTCCCGACGGCCAATGTGGGCGTTTCAGAGGAAAGGAAGATGAGGGGCTTCTGGGGTCTTCTGAGCCTGCCCTTCTGGGACACGACCCCCTGTGGCGGGGGCTGGGCTGAGAGCCTCACCAGGAGAAAGTTTGAAATGAGGGAACGTAGAACAGCTTCAGTTAGGACCTAAAAACCAGGAATCTTTCCTTCAAATGTTCTGCCTGCACAGACTTTGGGATGAAGTGGCGACTTCGGGAATCCCACCGCCCTCAGACCCTTTTCACAGAATGTTCTGCAGGGCATACAGTAAGTGCTTAATAAATGTGCAGACTGGTTCAGAATGATCCCAGCACCTCACAGAGAGTGAAGAGGAGAAGGTGGATCCTTGAACTCCAAACTCCATTTTTTTGGGGGAGGAGGATCAGGACCCGCCCCTTGACTGTCTACATCTATGAGCCTCCCTAGTGATCCCAGCGACAGTTTAGGGGGGAGGGACCCTGAGAAGCCTTCACAAGCTACTCTGCTTACTAAGGCAGGAAAAGAGAGGACTTTTCACATCTTCAGGCCATAGTAGAGTCACAGCGTAAGGGTTAAAGGCCCATAGAACTAACACAGGCATACTGGGTTTCTGGGGTTCCAGCTGCCGAGTCTCCCCCAAGCCTTCCCCCCCTTCCCCTCCTCCCCAGGAGGGACCAGAGGCCCGTGGGTCAGTGCCGGCTTTCGCCCGGGACGCGGAACGTACCAGTCGCGGGCATTGGTGGGGAAGAAGTAGCCTTTGACGATGGCGAAGGTGGACACGGCGTAGCCCAGAATGTTGGCGCACCACAGGAGCGGGATCCAGTTGTCGAAGATGATCGTGGGCGAGAACCAGTGGAAAAACTGAGCATTTGCAAACCACAGCAGGTGGGTGATGATCCAGGCCTGGAGACCATTGATCTCATACTTGTTCACAGTTCCTGCGAGGGAACAAGGCGGGGCGGGAGCGTGAAGGGGGCCGTGCAGCCAGGGAGAAACAACGGTGGGGGGCAATGGTTTCCCCCACTTCTGGCGGGGGGGGGGGCTTCCCGCGGCTCCTTCCTAGGCCTGACCTTTCGAGCCCCTGGAGTGGCCACAAAGCCGAGAGCCTGGGCAGCTCCCTACGTGCGGTCGCTTTCTATAAAGCGGGCACTGCCCCGGGCTCCCTCCAGGTGAGCGGGTCGCTGCGGATAGGAGAGGCAGCAAAGGGGGGCTGAGGAGGCGGGGACCCGGCCACCTCCCGGCCCACCGGACAATCGTTACCTGCAGGGGTGACGGCCCCTTCCTGAACGCCTCCCACGTAGAAGGGCAAAAATTTGTGGCAAAAATCAGGAACCATCATGTATAAAACCACCTAAAAGAAGACATTTGGGAAGAACATCACTGGCTGGGAGGCTCCGGGCCTGTGAGCCCCCCCGGACCACTTCCAGCTCCAGCCTTTCCTCCCACTAAAGGGGCCACGAGCAGAGATTCCCGTACCGGGACTCAGGGAACTCCGGGCTCCTCATCTTGGCCGCCCACCCAGAGGCATCGGGGGCCTCTCCCCAGTTCACCGTAAGGGGACTTGATGGCGGGAAGGCGGACCTGAAAAGTGACCCAGACGACGTAGATCTGCGCCGCTCTGGCCGTCACCCCCGGCGTCCGGGCCCAGATCTCCGAGAGGCTGGACCTGCCCGTCACTACCTCCAGCATGGGCGCCGTGAGCGAGCAGCTGTACTGGTCGCAGGACATGATGAAGTAGTAAACAATGAGGGGGGCGAACAGCAGCAGGAAGATGACGCTCGCCAAGGAGAACCAGTCCACCTCCCTGGGAGAGGAAGCGGCAGAGGGTCAGCGGGGTGTGGCCAGGGGCCATCAGGACCCCTTCCCTCTGGCAAACCCGTCGTTCTCTGAGCATGGCCCGTGATGGAGAGTCCGCAGCTGGGCTGGGGTCCGAGAGCTGTCCTGGAGATCCCTTCGGGCGAGGGGAGACCCGAGGCTAGGAGGGCAGGGCCCGGAGAACCGAACCCACCAAAGTGCCTGCTCTGGCTCTGTATCTGACCCCTGTCCTGCGCCGGACACAAAGCCTTCCGGACCCTCTCGAGGCATTTTCTGAGGACGCCGAGATATCCAGCAATGGTTAGGGCTGAATTCGAGCCCCCGTGGCTGAGCTTGCTGGTTAGCCTGGGAACTCCTCGAGGGCCGGTTTTAATATAAGCAAAATGGCACACAGTAGGTGCTTCATAAACATTAGCAACTGACTCCGCCATTTCCTGATCCTGAACTAGATTAAAATGAATCAGCATCTAAGGCGCGACACTCAGTAGTTAAGATGCCGCAGTGGCCGCACAATGAAGAGATGAAAAAGGCCGAGGTGAAGCCGAAGCATAAGCCCTGTGCGTAATCCTGGACCCACCAAACAGCCTCTCCAAGGGAAACCGAGGCTGGAATTTACTCACTTTAACAAGCAGTGAGTTAGAATGAAGGGGAACAGTCCATTCCCAAGAGGGTATATTGTATACCAGCCAGTTCACCAACCATGTATGTGTATGGGTGAGAGTATACTCGTGGTTGGTGAACTGGTCGTTTGGCCTGACTGTGTTCCCTTGGCTTAAAGTCCTTGTTGCACAAGGCAGGAAAGACCGCAGAGCCAAAGGCAAAGCCGCTGAGACTTCTGGGCTGGCGTGCCAAGTTACTTAACCTTCCCATGCTGCAGAGAGCTGAGTTTTTCTTGCGGGGAATTCCCCAGAGCAGTAAAATTCTGGGTTCGGTCCCTCTGAGACCAGGGAGAAGAGGAAGGAGGATAAATCTGGAGAAGGTGGTGATTTAAGCCCCCAGAGGGATCAACAGAACTAAAAAGTGAGAGCTTGCCATTAAATCCGAAGAAAGGGGAAGGGCAGAAGGTGCGGCTAGCTCAAAACTGACCTAGTTAATGCAGAGAGGACAAACTCCCGTTGCCGTCTCTGCTCTTTCAAGTCTGTACAAGCGTAAGGAGACACCTTCCTAAGTGGGCTAAAGCTTACTCTGCGAATTTGGCCCTGATTCACTCTTTTGGAAAAGGAGGCCTTTTGAGGCAGGGCTGGGGGGGCCTCGCTCCCAAGCCCACAGGCCAGGGGGCTGGAAGGAGAATCTTACCAGGCTCGGCCCCATTCCCCTTGAGCTGTGCTGTTGCCATTTGGAAACTTCTTGGGGTCCCTCTGCTTGGGAGAGCTGGCTGGGGAACTCGGTGCCATTGGACCCTGAAGAGAAAGAGGAACTATTACCTCTTGGGCGCAACAATGGTCAAATTATAATCGGCAAACATATATTAAGGACCTACTATGTTCCAGACATTCTGACACTAGTTGATCAAGAGTGAGTCATCCTCAGTTTAATTATTTGTTTAAAAAAAAAACAAACAAACTACTCAATCTATTCTTTACAAATCAGTGTGACAGAAGGTGATGAATAGAATCGGAGGAATAGTTCAGTCAATCAATCAACAAGCATTCATTAAGGACCTAAAGTATAAAAAGGATTGTGCAAAATCATCAATCATCACAATGGGATTTTAAGCTTGGACAGCAGGCGACTGACAAACTAACTGGATCCAACCTGAAGGACCGGTCAGTGCTGTGTAAAGTCATGGCTGTCTTTTGAATGACCTTCTAGCTCTTCCTTGCCCAAGGCTTTCCCATTCCTGGAATGTTCTCCCCTCTCCCTTCTCCCCTTTCCCCCCCCCCCCCCCCATCTCTCTGGGATCAGAATCTCTCCTCAGGTCCTGACTCTCTGAATTGCTTTATCTTCTTTTACTTTCAACATGGACAAGAAACCAAAGAGGGAAATCTAATTTTAAGATGGATGCGATCTTGTTAAAGTTTTCTGATGCTAGATGGTGCATCAGAAGCTGAGTGAAATGAACAGAACCAGGAGATCATTATACAAAAAGACTATGGGACGATCAGTTCTGATGGACGCGGCTCTTTGCAACAATGGGATGATTCAAACCATTGCCATTTGTTCAGTGAAGAAGAGAGCTACCTACACCCAGAGAGAACCATGGGAACTGGGTGTGGACCATAACATAGCACTCTCACTCTCTCTGTTGTTATTTGCTTGCATTTTGTTTCCTTTCTCAGTTTTTCTTTTTCTTCCTTCTTGCTCTGATTTTTCTTGTGCAGCAAGATAACTGTATAAATATGTATGTGTATATATACATATATATATATGTGTAAAAAATGGTGCATCAGAGAAGCCCAAGGTCATAGGGGACCAGGCCCACACTTATCAAAAAGAAAATGTTAGAAGAAGCATGTTTAATTATTTTAGTGCAACAAAACTGTCTGAAGTACAGAGGGCTCAGCTAACATTCCACCTTCTCCAGGTTCTCCCTGAACCCTCCTGCCTTCACTCAGTGCTTATCTGCCTTTTATGGCATGGATTATTCGGTTATCTGCATGTTGTTTCCTTGTTAGCTGGGTCTAAGAGAGTGCAGTCAGTGTCATAGCCTTGGACAAGGAAACGAAGGTCACCTGCTGGCAGCAGGAGAGCCGATGGTTGACTCGCTGCTCTCAGGCTGCGATCGCGTTTGTGGTGCTTCTGGCAGCCTCTTTCCTCTAGCCCTTTTCCATGTCCACGTGGGGCTTATTTGTGGGGCTCTGGAGCGGGCAAGGCCTGAGCTAAAATCTCACTTCAGATGTCACCAACCAGCTTCTCTTGCTCTAAGAAGGGGCTAGATTGAATGGCCCCCAGGTCCCTCCAGCTCTAAATCTGCAGAAGCTGTGAGGGGATGACAATGGAGAATGGTAGCTGGTCCCAAGACCGACAACTGGCACCCCTCATTCAGGCCTGCGGGGCCTAGTGAACCCCAGCTAGTTTTCCTAACCATCAACATCAAAACCTCTCTCTACTCTGTCCCAGGCTGAGAGCCAACGATCAGACAGATGGTCAGTAAGGGTTAAGGTTTTCTCTTACCAGGACACACAAGTACCTCGTTAACAGGGGCCTTCTGGAGATGGCTCCCCCACCTTACAAAGGAGACTGTGTCCGGATGGAGGGAAGGGAAGATACTTAAGGAGAAGCACTGGAAATAGCCATCGGCCCTTTCCTCCATATTAGTTCAGGGCTAACAGGCTTTTTTATCACCTGAAATATCTTGACCTCTTGACTGAACAGAATCCTTATAGACACCGAACAACTATCTTCAGAGCCAGAGGCGGGAGAAGCAGAAGTCTTGCTCTACAAGAACACTTCCCCTGCCAAGATTCCCAAGATTGGGCCAATGATAGGTACCAGGAGCCAAATGACTCAGCTCCTGAGGTGGAGAGGGGAACAAGTTTTACAGTCAGCAGATACCTCTGGCCAAGCCAGCTGCCTCTAAAATCTCTGCTATTCATCAGTTTGGGACTCCACCACGGATTCCAGCTTTAGAGCTAGTCCAACCTGCTTCTTTTCACAGAAAAAGAAGTCTAAATAAGTAGTTATTTTAAAATTCTCATTGAATTTTAATTAATTAAAATGAAATTAAAATTCTCAATGAATAAAGTGTGAATAGAGCTTTATAAAATTCAATTTCAAGGTGAGAAGTCAGGGGGAAAAAATTTCAAATTAATGATGGAATCTTTATGGTAACTTCCATTCTCATTCGCTGATGAGCAACACGTTCTGTAACCATACCAACTGGTTTAAACATAATACAAAAATCCACCATGGAGAAAAGGATGTCAGACCGAAAACCACACGAGGGACTTTCCCCAATGTAATCCGGTTCCTCTTCTTTGCCGTCCTTGAATGAATCTAGGCTAGTTAGAACACCGTAACCACACAGTAATACCCCCCAGGTGGGCTTTTCTGTAAGCATTCTGGGTGACTACCTCTGCACTTCCGCCAAGGTTTTAGGCTTTTGTCATGTTAGCAAACTCCTCCTATAACTTGACATTTCACATATCTTGCGGTGTAATCGGTGCCATTTAATCTGTAAAAATTCTCGTCTTGTTTTGCCGGGCTGCTGCCTCCTTTGAGGAACTTGGCCCACCCACTGAGTATATAAATCTCAGTCATTACTTGATATGGAGATGGCCAGAGTCCTGAATTCTTTTGGAGGACACCTGCGAATCACTGTCCACATCCCCACACTAGCACGGCCCAAATTCAGTAATAATTGAATTGTAATCAACTTTGAAAACCCAGCAAATGTGTACCATCAAACACTGAGAATGAAAATGCTCCTATTTAGGGGATAGCTATATCTTTCATTCCTATGACAGGGATAAAGTCAAGAGAGCACCAAGACCCTAAATCACTAACGACCATTTTATTGATTGCGGAATCTTCCTGCCTTTCCCAGATCCCTCTGCTCCGAGTCTCTCCCCCATCACAGGACCTTCCATCTCCTCTCTACTAGCTAGTGTCTACCTCCTTGGTGGCTTGACCTCTCTGTTCTTAGACAATCAGCTCCTAAAAAGCAAACTGTCTTCTGCTTTTTTGTGTGCCCATAACTCAGCATGAAGGCTTACTAAATGCTTGCTGACGGACTGAACAAAATAAACACAATCAGGAAAATGATACACAGTCTTGATGTAACAAGACAAATGGAAAAACAACCCCCAAAATGAATGGTGTGTCAATTTATAATGACCAAGAAAGACTTTGCTGGAGAAATAAATTTTCCATGCTCTCCCTCGCCCTTGAAATGTGGAGGCTATGGCTGTGGCCTCTTGAAAACCATGTGGGAAGGTGATTTATTACCTATTTCACCTGCCTCTCTTTTCTCCTCTCTTGGGTTTTGTTCTCCTTAGACAAGAAAAGCCATAGTTTTCTAGAAGGACGTGGGGAAAGGAGATGGGTAGGAATACATTTGAAAATGAAGAGAATGCAATAAAACAAAATACTCTAAAACCATGATACCTTAAGTCAGTGTTGCCATAATGAGGAAAATAAATAATTTTTAAATTGAAATGCTTCTAGACTTTTATTGCCTGGAAGACCTAAGGAGAATGAATCTGATCTGGAATATTTGGCCCCATTTTTTATAAAAGATATAAGACTGATCCTATTTCTCAAGAGATTTACAAGAAACCAGCTGCCTTTAGCCTCTCCTCTCCCCTCCCTGGGCCTGTTTCCTCAACTATAGAAGGAAGGGGCCAGACAAAGTGATTTCTTTTCTTTCTTTCTTTTTTCTGAGGCCTTGGGTTAAGTGACTTGCCCAGGGTTACACAGCTAGGAAGTGTTAAGTGTTTGAGACAACATTTGAACTCAGGTCTTCCTGACTTCAGGGCTAGTACTCTATCCACTGCCCCACCTAGCTGCCCCTTTATTTTCAAAATATATGCCGTTTTCAACATTCATCCTTGCAAAACCCTGTGCTCCAATTTTTTTTTTTACTCCCTGCCTTCTTCCCACCCCTCCCCTAGATGGCAAGTGATCCAATGTAAACATGTACAATTCTTCTATACAGATTTCCACCATTATTATGCTGTACAAGAAAAAAATCAGCTCAAAAGGGGGAAAAACGAGAAAGAAAACAAAAAGCAAACAATAACAAAAAAAGGAAAATACTAAGCTTTGATCCAATCTCCAGTTCTCTCTCTGCTGATGGCTCTCTCTATCACAAGACATTAGAACTAGCCTGATTCAGCTCATTGTTGAAAAGAGCCGCTGATCACTGAATAATCTTGTTGTTGCTGTGTACAATGTTCTCTTGGTTCTGCTCGTTTCACTCAGCATCAGTTCATGTAAGTCTCTCCAAGTCTCTCTCAAATCATCCTGCTGATTGTTTCTTATAGAACAATATACATTTATATACTGTAACTTAGTCAGCCATCCACTCAGTTTCAGATCCGATAATTTTTAGGTTCCCTCATTTCCTCACTTAGGGGTTCATTTCAGCCAACATCAAGCCAGCAGGGAAGGGACTATCTTCTCTCCCAAGCAGCTTTTTACAGTGAGGGGGAGGGTAAAAAAAAGAACTAAATAAACACCCCCAGATGCAGTTCAGTCACCTTGGTCTTAGAACAGTCCTTACACTGCTTTGGAACATTTAGGGTTGGTCAAGCCTCTGGATCCCTGGTCAGAATCATGTTTTTAAAAGCACAAAAAATGTAGGATTACAAAGGAAATGATCCATATCTACTTCTACATTGTCCCAGTTTGAAAAATTGGATTTAGAGCGCTCCTTTCTCAAAGATAGGCTTGGCCTTGGGCCTGCAGAATCCCCTTCACAGCAGAGCCCTGAGATGGGAATACTAAAAATAAACATTTACAGAGCATTTCAAAGTTTCTGAAGTTCTCATCTGAACCTCAGAGTGACCCTGGGAAAAAAAGTGGGAAGAGCAGGAGGGGCCAAACATTTAGGTATTAATTATCAGGCTGGATTTGAACTCAGGCTAAACTGAATGGAACCAGTCTGGGTTCAAATATGCCTTTCAGTAATATCTGTCATTGGAAGCCTCCACAATTCCCTTTACCTTCCCTGTTTATAGATCCTGATCTAGATCCTGGGCCTTAGGATGCTAATGAAGAACTACTTCCTGGGGGTGGGGTGGGGGGGTCACCCAAATGAGAAAGGGACGTCCTGTCCCTGGAAGTGGGCACAAGCCCAAGTCTGAGCAGAGAAAGAACAAGCCTCCGCTACTGTCCACAACTAACTGCTCTAAATCGAGGAGCTGAAAGCTTTAATGCCACCTGATGGCAGGGGTTGGAGCCCATAGAAAACTTAAAAAAAACCACTTCCTACAAAGGTCTCCCTTTTAAGCTGTTTTCCTGGAAATCACATTAGGCTAATTCCGAGTTTATTTACCCAACAGAGAGTCCACGGCTAGCACATTCAGAAATATATATATTTTTTTGTCTCTTTTTTATAATTAAATAATATCGTTTGTCTTTGCAAGTGGTCTGGCCAACAGGACACTTAAATGGGCTGAAAGGCTCGGGCTTTGGAGGGAGGAGGGGGAAAGTCGGGCCCCCTCTGGTGAGCTCGGAGGTAATTTAGGAAAGCAAAACAGACCTGCAACTTCTCTCGATCTTTCATTTCAGTCTGTGTCGGGGGCCATTTTTTTTCAATTTCATTTATATCATTTCAATCGGTTCTCTAGTGGGCCATGAGGGAGTGGATGCACGGGCGCGTGGATTGCATGACAAGATGGTGGTTCCGAGGGGGAATTGGAGAAGGAACGACGTGACTTTCAGCCCAGGCTTTCTCTTGCGCTGCCTTACGTTCTGAACTCCCTTTTATATCCCAGGTTTAAGAGGTAAATGCGAAACCTCTCGAAAACGGAATCCAAGCGCGGCAAGCCGGCTGGGTCCTTTTGGAAAGCATCGCAGCCTTCTCCCTCGGCGGGCTCTCGGGACGCTCCCCTCCTACCTGCGTAGCCAGGGTCCCCTAATCAGGGAGGGAGCCGACCTCTGAGGACTCCGAAACGCTGGCGACAAGTAGCGGGCGCGTCTCAGCCGGCATTTAAGGGGCGCCGGCCTAAGCGCTGGGGATGCACCTGCAAGGGACCACGTCCCACCCCTCCATCCCCGAGCCTGCGCCGGTTCTCTTCAAGCCAGAGATGCTGCTGGTCTGAAGCGTCCCAGAATCCCCCAGGCGAGCCCCCCCAACGAGCCAGCTCGCTAGCTTGGCCTCCATCCCCAAAGTCCCCGGCCCGGCTCCCGCTAAATTTCTTACCTCCTCCGCTCTCCCTGGGATCCGAACACCCACTTACGCTTCCAAGGGAAGCTGTCCGGAGTCCGAGTAGCGTAACCGCTTAGGACCGCCCCCCGAGGCGACGCGTCCCACGGAGGCGGCCAATGGGCTGCCGCGGATGCCCCTGTCAGAGCGCTCGGCACGCTGGTATTGGTGCAGAGGTCTCAAGCCATCTCGAGCCCACTGGGGAGCAGCCAACCTGGCCACTCAGCAGCAGGAGCAGGGGCGGGACCCCGGCTCAAAGGAGGTGTTTCCCTGGCTGGTCGGGCCTCCTCCGGGGACTGGCGGCGAGCCTGAATCCCCCTTTCTGTAGCGTGGCTACAGGGTCTCCGTGGCTCCCGCTCGCCAATAGGACCGAATAAAACGGCTTCGTTTGGCTTTTGAGTCGCTTCCTATTTTCCCAGCTCTATATTTTATCCTCCAATTCCTCCGGAATTCCCCGCCTGGCCCTTTCTCTCGATCCCGGGAATGTCGTCCCTCCTCCTCCGCTGGTGTCGGGGCTGGGGGTGGACCTTGGGTGCGCCCACGTACGAGCTCGGCGTCTCAGCCTTTCAAAAGCAAATGCTCCCTGAGGGCTGGAAATTTGTCTTCCCCAAGTCTGGCTGCGGTTAAAGAAATGCTTTGAAATTTAGTATTAAGGCAAGGATATGGAAATGTTCAATCCCCCTCCCCTCCCCTCCCCCCCCAGTTACCTGGGGATTTAAATGGACTTCAAACCCGCAGATTTCAGCCGCCCCGACACGTGACAGCGCACCCCTGAAGTCACGTGGGTCACACCTGGAGGGGAAGGGGAAACCTGGTTCGGGACTTGGTTTAATTAACATTTGGAGGGGAGGGGCTGGCCGGCTGGAGCCAAAAAGCGGTTCAGGTCGCCCGGAAAGCCCAGCCGGAATTCTGTCTCGCCGGGAAGACTCCCGGGCTGGGGACGCCGGAGGGTTGGGGGGCGGAGGCAGCTCCGGGATCTGGAGCCCCGGATCTCCGGGTGGAACGGCCCGGGGATGGCGCCCGGCCTAGAGTAGACTCCGGGGGCCGGGCTGGGGCGGGGCGGGGCTGGGGGTGCACTGGGCGCCGCGCTGGGCCAGGGGAGGCGCGCAGGGGAGGGCAGGAAGCTCCCGGCGCAGGCCAATCCGGGAGAGCCGAGGATACATTGCAACCTTTGGGACTCGCCGCGTTCCATCCCGGAGTCGCGCCGCGCTCGGAGCCCGGAAGGGAGAAGGCCGCCGGCCCCTGCCGTTGCCCTTACCCTTGCCCTTGCCCCCGGCGCGGATCGGAGGAAGGACGGACCGACTGGCGGACCCAGGGAGGCCGGCTGGGCGGCAGGCATGGGCAGGAAGGTGACAGTGGCCACTTGCTCGCTTAATCAGTGGGCCCTGGATTTTGAGGGCAATTTGCGGAGGATTTTAAGGAGTGAGTACGGGGGAAAGCGCCCCCTCCCTGCAGGCTCAGGCTGTGGGCGTCGGGAGAGGGGCCCAAAGGGGCAGGCACGAGCCGGCCCGCTGGCCAGGCTGTCTGAGCCTCCACAGGGGGCGAGTCCCGGGCACGACACCCCAGGACCGGGCAGCCAGAAAACCCGTTCGCCGCACGAGCGCGTCCTTCTCGAGCGCCTCCCACGTGCCGAGCCAGTCTTGTGCTCCCTCCTCCGCAGGCACCTCCTGACATCCTCAGCCTGGAGTGTCTCGTAGTATGGCATCGTGTTCTTCTTAAACTTGTACTCTCGGTGCCCAGAGCTAAGCACCCTGGGAAAAAGGCCCCAGTGTTCCCCCTCTCCCCCACTCCCCCCCCCCAGGGTAGGTCCCCGGCCACCAGTGCCTTAGTAAATAATCTCTGATCCCTTCAAAGTTGACAAAGTTGTGTCAGTAATTTCTTCCTTGGCCCTACCCAGAAGGCAGCAGCCAGCACGTGCCTGCCCGCAGGTCAGGGCCATCCCGGGACACCCGAAACTTTCCCAGCTGCTCCCGGTCAGAGCCCTCGCTAAGTGTCCGAGGGTTTCAGGGGTTCCTTCTCCAGCGTGCCCTGGGCAAACCCGCCCCAGGACCTCAGACCTCGGGCCTTTGTGCCAAGAACCCATCCGAGGTGTGACTGGCAAACCCCAGGGCACTTAAAATAAAGGATGCACAAACGCTGGGGAGGATGTTATCAGCTCCTGGGCCCACTCACCGCCTTGGTATGTTATCAGGAGCCTCAGTAAACAAGAGCCTGCTTTGGTTTTTCTCATTTCCATATCTAACGGTGGCTAGTAGATGAACATCTAAGTCTAGGGTGGAGACTTAGGATGGTGGGTGGGTGCCACCTGAGCAGGAATTGTGCCCTTCTCTTCCCTCCTGCCCCTCCCAGCCCTGGCTGCCTGACCCCCGGGCTCCGCTCCCAGCACCCTTTGCACATAAGAACAAGTAGCAAGTAACATTCATGCAGCCAAGGCAGCCGGCTCCTCTGAGGCTCCTCTGGGAAGTCTGTGCTCCCCCCTCACTGGGTGGTGAAGACTGGTGGTGAAGGATGTTGGAAAACGCCAGAGGCCCAGCACCATCTCCCCTGGTGTGGAAATTCCCAGAGACCATAGAGGTGCCCAAAGTGGTTAGGGTTCCGGCCTGGGATCGCAGCCCCCAGTGTCACCTGTCAGTTTGCAGGCTCCTGGATGAGGGCTCTATTCTGTACTGAGAAGTCGGGACTAGAATTTGAACCTGTCGGGTCACTCAGCCTCTCCCTGAGCCTCAGTTTCCCTGAAACTGAAATGGGGATGATGACAAAAGCACTAAAAGTACTTTGCAAACTTTAGAGCTCTGTGTATTTGTGACGTTTTCTTATTGTTACGAGAATAAAACTGTTGGCTTAGAAGCTCTTACTGCTGGCCTAGTAGTGCTTCCCCGTTGGTTTTAATGATAAGACTGGCTTCTGATTTCAGTGGGTTGGGGAGCTCCTGACTGGTTGTTGGGGGAGTCTGCCCCAGGAGAAGGGTAGGAAGTAATAAAATAGTTGATGTTTTTATAGCACCTACTATGTGTCAAGCACTTTTAAATAATAATAATAATGACAAATATCTACATTTATATTGTGCTTACTATGTGCCAGGTACTTTGTGAAACTATTAATAATAATAAACATCTATCATTTATATAGCACCCACTGTGTGTCAGGAATTGTACAAAGCACTTTTAGATAATAATAACAGCAATACTAGCCAACATTTATATAGCACCTATTGTGTGCCAGGAACTATGTAAGTCACCTTATTAATAATGACAATATACTTTACCTCCTACGTGCCAAATATTGTATTAAAGTACTTATATTTATACTATATGGTACGGTGAGCACCTTAAAATAATAATAATAAGCATCCAATATTTATATAGTGCCTGCTATGGGCCATTAAATAATAATGAACAATAGTTAACATTTATATAGCACTTGCTCTGTGCCAGGAACTCTGAAAAACTTTTTATTAATAATAAAAAGTAATAGCTAACATGTGTATAGCACCTACTATGTGTCAGGCACTGTGCAAGGCATTTTAAAATAATAATAATAGAAACCTAACATTTATCTGTGCCGGGCACTAGGTAAGCACTTTTAATGGTGATGTGGATAATAAAAATAAATACCATTTGTATAGTCCCTACTATGTGCCACGCACAATATGAAGCACTTTTATTAATAATAATGCTAAGGGTAACTAGCACGTATATGTGCTTTACAATTATTATCTCATTTGATTCTTATGACAATGCTATAGGGAGGACGCTACTCGGCGCCCTCGCTATCTAATAGGACATCGTCTAAGACCTGATGATTACACAATATATAGCACATAAGTTCATCAATGTTATCGATCGACATAAAGTGTACCCACGTACGCGTATGTTGCGGATACGTGCATCCACGCTCCGAGCCTCTCCGGGCGACTAGCCTGGATGTGGCCCCGAGTCCGGAGCCCATTGAGTTTAGTTAATGATTAAGAAGCCGGGCCTTCAGCGTGGCCCTCCAGGGACAAGTGAGGTTGATGCTTCTCTCCTTTTTTTCTCCTTTTGCACGTTTGTAACAGGCATTGAAATTGCCAGAAACAAAGGTGCAAAGTACCGGCTTGGACCAGAGCTCGAGATATGGTAAGCACTCTTGGGTTGATAAACAGAAGGAATACTCTGCTACCTCTCCTCTGGGCCATTTTCCTCCACGGACCATTAGTGAGCACTTGGTGTATGTCAGGTGGACTGGAGATTTGAGATAAAACCCAACATTTCCTGTCCTTAAAGGGCTCAACTTCTGCTGGGGGGTTACCCAGAGAAATGAATACAAACTGAGGCAGGGGGATGGTTGGGAAGAGCCACCTTAAGTTGAGCTGAGCCTTGAAGGAAGAATAAAGGCTCTGTGAGGCAGAGGTGGGAAGGGAAAGTGTCCCTGGCACGGGGGACTGGGAAAGGGGATTTGGAGCCTTGTGTTTGGGGAACATGGCCACTTTGGGACAAAGAACGGGCGCCATTCAGCAGTGGCAGGAAGGCTATGGCGGTTGAGGAGGCATTAATCTGAGACTGCTGAATCACTTCTTCTTAATAATAATCATAATAAGCATGTATACAGCACCCACTGTGTGCACCATTTCCCAAGACCCCCTACATTGAATGAGGAGCTGTCCCCATTATGAATATTGCAGACAGGAAGATGGTAGCTCCGAGGAAGGAAGACTTTCCTGAAGGGGGAATCTTAAATCAGGAGCCAAACAAATTCCGCAGGGGGCATTGGACAAGGGGAGGGGAGGAGGGATTTCTGAGGTCACATCCAATTCCGAGACTGGGGGAATTCGGTGCCTTCTTAATTTTTTCGGACCCCTTTGGGAAGGAATAAATTTGGTGTGGTTGCCACAGTGCCAAACTCATAGTCGGGAAGACCTGAATTATTTCAATTCTGCTTCACTAGCTTTGTGACTTTAGGCAAGTCACTTACTCTCTGCCTGCCTCAGTTTCCTTATATGTAAAATGAGAGTAATAGCAGAGTTGTGAGAATCAAATGAACTAATACTTTTAAAGCTCTTTGCAAACCCTAAAGTACTATCTGGATAATGAACTAAGCATTTATTGAGGACTTCCTCTATGCAAAGCACTGGGCTAGGGCTGGGGCTGGCTTCCAACAGGGAGACCCCTTCTAATGGGGGAAATGGCCCTAGGTACCCTTTAAGGTACTTCTCACTGGCTGGGGGAAGAAGAGAATTGGAACTGAAAATATATATTGTTTTAAATCAAAATATAAAACAAACTCTCCCTCTAACCTCAACCTCGCCATTCATTGGGACTCCCTGCTGTCCTCCCGCATCGTCACCCACGCTGCCCTTGTTGGGGCTCAGGGACCTCATTTTTTCATTTCAGTCCTGCTCGTGTTTGTTGCGGGGCTGGGACAGATAGGCCTCTTCCTCCCGGAAGTGACCCCTGTGTCCTCTGAGGGTCCCCCGAGTTTGTAAAGGAAACATTCCCTGGGATTCCCGAGGAGGGCCCCGTCACCCTGGCTGGCCCCCACCCTGGCTGGCCGTGGCTGCGCTAATGAGTTTTTCTCCCTGCAGCGGCTATGGCTGTTGGGATCACTACTTCGAATCCGACACCATTTTGCATTCGTACCAAGTTCTGGCCCAGCTTCTGGTGGCTCCCGTCGCCCAAAACATCATCTGTGACGTCGGGATGTAAGTGTCAGCGCCCGTGTGGCCGGGCTGGGGCTGGAGTAAGTTCAGAAAACCCAGCGGCCTCTGGCGGAGCTGATGGCAGAACCCCCCGCTCCTGGGCCCCGGGCTTGCTGGGACAGAAGATAATATGGTCCTCCCTGTCCAAGATCTAGAAGGTGGAAGTCAGTGACGTCTGGTTATCCCCCACGCGGGGTTAGCCCGCTAGGGGAGGGTGACCACAGAAGGGAAGAGCAAACTACTCTGGTGTCTTTGCCCCAAAGCCCTAAATGGGGTCACAAAGCGCAGACCCCTCAGAGCACCGACTAATCCCCAGGGGAAGTCTTGATTTCCCAGATTACCAGGACGGTGGGAGAAGGGTGTCCCTAAGCAGGATAAACCCGGAGCAGCCTCTGGTGTCCTGCGGGGCAGGCGGGTGACATCAGCGCCGCGGAATCCAGCCCCGCGTTTTAAAAAGGACCTAGGAGTTCCCGGAAGGAAAAAGCCCCTGGGATCCCAGCGCACCCTCCTTTTTTGGGCCGGATGCTGCTTTTCCACGCCGGGGCGAGGGTCCCCCCCAGGGCTCTGACTCTCTGTTCTCTTCACTTTGCTCAGGCCCGTGATGCACCGCAACGTTCGCTACAACTGCCGAGTGATCTTTCTCAATGGGTAGGCTTCCTGGCCGGGGCCGCTGGCATTGGGAGCCGCCGTGTTTTCAGTTTCTCTTATCCACGTGGTGAGAGGTGGCTCCCCTTGTACCGCGGCCTTGGGTCTTTGAGGCGGCCGCTGGTCCCGCAGACAGACTGAAGCACCGGGGCCTCTTGCTGTTTGGCGTTTCCTTGGCTAACGCCTTGAGGCTCGGGGGTGGGGGGTGCTTGGGACGGACTGCATCTAGATGGGGCCTTTTGGGGGGTCTGAGCCCCACCTGCTTGGGGGTTCTCGATTCTGTAAGGAGGAAGGTGGTCACTGGGGGTTGCCACCTTTCTGTGTCCAGGAGCTCTTTGGGGGGGACTCCAGCCAGGGAGTGGCCAGTCCCACATGGCAGGGGGCTCTCTGTGGAGCCCAAGCAGGAAGGGGCAGGAAAGGCTTCCCACTGGCCCTCACTTCTCCTGCTGGACGGAGGAGGGGCGGGGGGGCCCAGCGAGGGAGAGAGCCCAGGGTCGGCTCAGTTTCCCCTCAGCCGCCCTTTCCTTCAGGGGCTGGTGTCCTTGTGGCAAGGTAGCCTCGCCCTCTCAGCCACCAACCCTTGTCCGTCTCTGCTTTGTAGAAAAATCCTTCTGATTCGCCCCAAAATGGTGCTGGCCAATGAAGGCAACTACCAAGAGATGCGTTGGTTTGCCCCGTGGCAGAAGAGCCGGTGAGCTCAGGGGCCCTGCTCTGCTCGTAGCGCCCCAGGGCCGGGGGGTTCTCTGAAGAGCCAGCCCCGCTCAGCTCTGTCTTCTCCCGCCATCCCATCGTCTGGGCCCCACGCTGGGGAGGCCGGGGGAAGCCGGGGGAGGCCCTGGCGCCCTCTCTGCCTCCCTTCCCCATCCCTAACCCGAGGGCTCGGACCCCGCGGCCTCCGAAGCACCCACCAGATCTCGGTCCCTTCTTTGGCGTGTAAGCCCCGGGAGTTCTGGGGCACGGTCACTCCTGGTTGGGGCCTCTTGGGTGTCCAGGGCTTTGGACACTCTTCTTATACCTTTTCCCACCTCTGGGGCTTTGTCCATCCCGGCCCCCAATCTGTGCCAGAACACACTTCCTCAGAGGACAGGATCAGCCGACTGCGGCCCAGCGGCACCTTGGTCAGGACTGTTCTGGTGACCGTGGACAGCTCGGCACTCAAACAACCATTTTCTGTTTATTTTTAAAACAACGATTTGTAGCTGCCTTTTGTCAGACAGACGTCCCCATCCTCTTGTCCTTCCCCCATAATTCCCGCCCTTGCAGGTTCACTTTGGGGCAGAGGGGCCCCCTTTTCTAAGCCCCCCTCTTCTGCCGCTGTCTCCTTTGCAGGAAAGCCGAGGACCATTTTCTCCCACGGATGATCCAGGAGCTGACCAAGCAGGTGACCCCCGGGGCAAGGAGCAGGCTCCATCCTTGGGATTCGGGGGGGCGGTGGAGGAAGGGGGCAGCGCGGATGAGCCAGCGGCCTCCCCAGAGCTCACGTGGTGTGAGCAGCCTCTGGCCGGGCTCGAGGGAGGGCCAGCAAAGATGGCTGTGGGCACTCTGGCTTGGCTGCCCTGGGGTCCAGTCATGCTGTGTGGCTCACCAACCGGGGGCGCTCCGGGGAGGACCTGAACCTTGGAGCGCCTGCCTGTTGGGGGCACCTCCACGCTGACCCGAAGCCTGGGCAGCAGGAGCCCCAGGAGGGGCAGCCGTCCCCCTAGCGTGCACGGGGGCTGCGTGTGGCGGAGAGGCCGAAGCCCCGATCCCTGCAAGGGCCGCTCCCTAAGGGCACGTTTCCCTCTCCGTATAGGAGCTGGTCCCCTTCGGGGATTTAGTGCTGGCCACCAAAGACACCTGCATCGGCACGGAAATCTGTGAGGAGCTCTGGACGCCCCACAGGTAATCCCGCCCCGCTGTCCTGAGGAGGAGCCAAGGAACCTCCTGGGACTGAGGAAGGCGCTGGACAGAGACGCCTGGCTGCTCTGTGCTCTGCCCGCTCTGCACTCTTCCTGCTCTGCCTGCTCTTCACTCTACCCAGTCTGCCTGCTCTGCGCTCTGCCCGCTCACCGTTCTGTGCTCTGCCCATTCTGCGCTCTGCCCACTGTGCCCACTCTGCGCTCTACCTACTCTATCCACTCTGTGCTCTGCTCGCTCACCGCTCTGCACTTTGCCCACTCACTGCTCTGCACTCTGCCCGCTCTGCACTCTGCCCACTCACCGCTCTGCACTCTGCCCACTCACTGCTCTGTGCTCTGCCCGCTCTGCACTCTGCCCACTCACCGCTCTGCACTCTGCCCACTCACTGCTCTGTGCTCTGCCCGCTCTGCACTCTGCCCACTCTGCACTCTGCCCACTCACCGCTCTGCACTCTGCCCACTCACCGCTCTGTACTCTGCCTACTCTATGCTCTGCCCACTCACCGCTCTGTGCTCTGCCCACTCACCGCTCTGTGCTCTGCCCACTCACTGCTCTGTGCTCTGCCCGCTCTGCACTCTTCCCGCTCTGCCTGCTCCTCACTCTACCCAGTCTGCCTGCTCTGCGCTCTGCCCGCTCACCGTTCTGTGCTCTGCCCGTTCTGCGCTCTGCCCACTGTGCCCACTCTGCGCTCTGCCTACTCTATCCACTCTGTGCTCTGCCCGCTCACCGCTCTGCACTTTGCCCACTCACTGCTCTGCACTCTGCCCACTCACTGCTCTGTGCTCTGCCCACTCACCACTCTGTACTCTGCCCACTCTGTGCTCTGCCCACTCACTGCTCTGTGCTCTGCCCACTCACCACTCTGTACTCTGCCCACTCTGTGCTCTGCCCACTCACTGCTCTGTGCTCTGCCCGCTCACCGTTCTGCCCACTGATCTTTTCTTTAGCCCACACATTGATATGGGCCTGGACGGAGTGGAAATCTTCACCAATTCCTCGGGGAGCCACCACGTGCTGCGGAAGGCCCACACCAGAGTGGAGCTGGTGAACCTGGCCACCCTGAAGGTGGGTCCCCATGTGCCCCAGCGTCTGGTTAGAGGGTCTCCTGTCTGGGAGGACGCCTTGAGCATGTGGAGTGATGAGATCTGGCCCCTCCAGCCTCCTCTTCTGCCAAGTGAAGGCCCCCCTCTCCTCCTGCCTCCTGCCGAGGGCTGTTGGGAAAAGGGGAAGCCCCGGGTGCCCCAGAAATGGGAGCATGAGGGCTGGCCCCTCGCGTTCTAAAGCGGTCTTTGCCATTCCCTCTCTCTGTGCCCTGGAATTGAGCTTTTTGGAAGGGAATCGCGTGTGGGTGACGGGTCGGCCACCTTACCCGATTCTGGGAAGTCACTTTGTAAGCCCTGCCCAGGCCTCTGAGCACTTCCTCTGGGATCCCAGAAGGGGCCCTTCATCCCAGTGTGTCGCACTGAAATCTCCTCCTGGCATTCCCGCGTGCCCTGTCCCGTGCCAGGGGCTGAGGTGCCAAGGACAAAGCCAGCTTTCCCTCTGGCCAGCAGAAGTTCTGAGAAGGGCCAGCTTGGGGGCAGCGGGACTCCTCTCTGGCAGCCATTAACGAGTTGCTGCTGGGGATGCGCGAGCCGAGGGGCACCGAGAGCCCAGTCTGGGTCTCCCAGACCGAGAGGACGCCAGCCGCAGAAGCACCTTGGGATCCTCAGGCCGCCCATCGTGTTTGTCTTTCCCAGAACGGCGGGATCTATCTCCTGGCCAATCAGAAGGGCTGCGATGGCGATCGACTCTACTACGACGGGTGCTCCATGATCTCTGTGAACGGCTCCACTGTTGCCCAAGGAGCCCAGTTCTCCCTGGATGATGTGGTGAGGCGCTGGAGCGCGTGTGGAGCGGGGGGTTCCCGTCCCGCCCTTCTCCTCCCAGGCCATTCTTTCCACCAGCGTTGCCCTGACATTTGTCCATTGGGGGAGCATGTCTCCCCCCTCAGCCCCGTCAGGGCTGTGTCAGGAAAGTGGTCCCTGTCCTTTACGCACTCGTTTCCTTGTTCATTTTAAAAGTGTGGGAGACATCGATACGAGGGGTGGGAGGAGACAGAGGCTTCAAGGAGGACCGCAGCAAGAGAGGTGGGCAGGAAACCAGGGGGGCTTCTGGAGGCAGCGGCCTCTCTGTGGGGCTGGAGTCAGGCTGGAGAGCAGGATGAGAACAGGCCCCGGGCGCTGCCAGAGCGGGATGTCGGCAAGGCCGCAGAGCCGCCTACAAGTTGCATCTTTAGGGAAAGCAGCAGTGAAATAGGGAGGGCCCAGGGCGGCGGAGGGGCCGCGGGAGAAGGGCCGGAAGGGGCCGGCGGAGAACGTCCTCAGCAGGAGATGAATGGACTCCGGCCCTAGCATGGCAAAACCTTGTCGCTCGGGAGTCTTCGGAACCAGCCCTGCCCGCGCTTGGTCTCGAGCGACCCGAGTTCAGGCCGTGGCTTTGCCTGTTCCCAGGAGTGCGTCACGAGCTCTCTGAGCTACGATTTCTAGAGTAGGGGGCAGGGCGGCCCGCTCCCCTGGGGTTCTGTGAGGGAAGCCTGTGGGACGGCGCAGGGAGCTGCAGCCGCTGTGGAACGGGTGAGACCCAGGCTCTTGCCTCCCGCCGTTTCCTTATGCAGGAGGTCCTCACAGCCACAGTTGACCTGGAGGACGTCCGAACCTTCAGAGCAGAGATTTCTTCACGGAACTTGATGGTGAGTGTGGGGGAGGAGCGTCCGGTCAGCGGGGGACCCAGCACTGGTCTGTGCGGCCCCCAACTCACGTGCATTCCCTGCCCCTCTGAGCCTCCGTCCCCTCAATGGGGACAGAGTCTCTTTCCGGGCACAGCCCAAGCAGCTGAGCCCGTCGTTTCTCCCGCCAGGCCAGCAAAGTGGTGCCCTACACTCGTGTCAAGGTCGACTTTGCCCTCTCGTGCCATGACGACGTGCTGGTCTCCACCTCGGAGCCGATCCAGTGGCAATTTCACAGTATCGGGGAGGAAATCAGGTGGGTGTCAATGCCCTAAAGCTAGGCCGTCGGACCCGCCCGTTCAGGTTCTCAGTGCCCGAGCTGCCACTGCTGTCCTGGGGGTCTGGTGATCCGGGAGTCTGGGCTCAGGCTCGTCCATCCGGCCCAACGCAGGGCTGTCTGTTCAGATTCTCAGTGCCCGAGCTGCAGCTGGTATCCCCGGGGGTCTGGGGGTCCAGGGGTCGGGGATCTGGGCTCAGGCTCGTCCATCCGGCCCAACGCAGGCCTGCCCCGGACCTGACTCAGCTCTGGTTTGTGGGGCCGGACCTCGTGTCACCATTCACGGTTTTGGACTCAGTCCCTCATCCTTGCCTCTGAAGCCTTATTATTACTTATTATTAAGAATATTCTTCCCCTCCCTCTCTGGGCCCCAGTTGGTACCTCCTATACAACGCGTACCATCTGTCTGGGGATGGAGATGTGTGGATGTGTAGGGACATGGTGACGGACTGGGTGGATAAATGAGGGGTAGAGCCAATACATAAATAGTGCACGGGTGGATCACAGGTAACCAGATACACGGACAACAGATCCCTGATTCCCGGAGCCTGAGGTGGGTCACAGCTGCCCAAGAACAAGCCCTTGGCAGCCTCCAGGCTCCTGGGAGAAGCCGGGCCCTCCAGGGGGCTCATCTGACCCTCATCTGACCCTCTCTCTCTGCTTCCTTGGCAGCCTCGGCCCCGCGTGTTGGCTCTGGGACTACCTGAGGCGCAGTCAGCAGGTGAGATGTCTGGGTCCCTCTGGGTCTGTATGTGTGTGGGGGGAACCGTAAAACCTAGGGGGAAAAAAGCCTAGAAATGGGCTCCGTCTGCTGTATTCTGTTGGGTGCTCGAGGCTGCCTTGCTCTGGCCTGTGGGGACGAGGACTTTCCCTGGGCTGGCTTCTCTGGCCCACGGGCAGCCCTACAGGGCCCCCTGGCCCTGGCCTTCTCACTGCGTCCCTCTGCCAGATCGTCTCTGAGCTGGAAGGAGCCTCAGAGCCATTTTTATGTACCCGAATCGCATCCCCAGTGAAGTGGGGGCTGGGATGTCTCTGATGGGGAGGATCCCCAGGCCTCCCTGGGGTAGCCCTTAAAGACTGAGTCAGTTCTGCAGGATTAACGCCTTCCGCTGATCCTCGCGTGAGACACTTTGTCACGAGCCTTATCAAAGACAGCTTAGAAATGGTTGCAAAGTATTCTTCCGTCCCGTGGAAGGAAACGGGTTAATCTGCAATCATCTGATCCTGCTGATGTCTCCCCGGCTTTTTGGCATCCTCTTCTGCACCTTCACCAATATATATATATTGGGGCTATATAACTGCACCCCCATTGGCCCAGCAATGACTCTACTAGGTCTCCCTCCCAAAGAGATGAGAGAAAAGGGGAGAGGATCATCTGTACACAGATATTTACAGTAGCTCTTTTTGTGGTGGCAAGGAATCAAAAACTGGGGGCGGCTCGAACGGGAAACGGCCGGACAAGTTGTGGTTTGTGGTTGTGGTTACTGTGGTTGTGGGTGAAATGTTACTGCGCGCTAAACAATGAGCAGGACGCTCGCGGGAAAACCTAGGAAGACTTAGGTGAACTGACGCAAAGTGAAGTGAACAGAACCGGAGGCTACCGTACGACAGTATTGTAACAAGGATCAATTGGGAATGACGTGGCCGTTGCAATAAAGTGAGCCGAGAGATTTCTGAAGGGCCTGAGGCAGACCCATCACTGTCCACCTCCGAGGAAGAATTCATGGAGACTGAGTGCAATCAAAGCAGATCTTTGCTGGGAACACAATCTGGAACTTTGCTTTACCTCTGGTAGGCCTTTTCTTCTCTTCTTGTGAGAGGATGATGGAGATTCAATCACTGTTCTCTCGGAGAATCGAGAGCTTTTTGTGAGTAGGATCCTCCCAGTTCCTTCAGTAACCTTCAGGGAAGGAAGGGGAGGAGAGACCGGTAGTCGGGGTAATCCAATGGGCCAACACATCAAAGGGCCGAGCCAGGAGGCTGATGAGAGACTTAAATGCCTGTTCTGCCCACAGTCCTCTTTTCCATTTGAAAGTTTGCCACCGTGACATCGCACAAGAGTCAACACCTGCTCGAGTGCTAAAATCATTCATTTCATTAACATTAATTAATACTAATCATTAATATTAATTAAAACAATTAATTACACGTCTAAGTGCATCGTAAGGGGCTCCGAGAGCCTCCACAGCTGGGGATCTCCGAAGGAGTCTTTGCTGACACAGGTGTTGCTTGTGGACTGGGAATGAGATAAATTGGGGGCAGAGGGAAGAGGAGAGAGGTCGGAGAACACAACGGCCTCTCAGTCCCCTTGAATCACCATCATCCTCTCACAAGAGGAAAAGAAAAGGTCTATGAGAGGTAAAGCAAAGTTCCAGATTGTGTTCCCAACAGATTTTTAAAATGTTTCTTTATTTTATCATGTTCTCTGTGTGTTTTCTTTTACAGTGGGACTAATATAGAAATAGGTTCTGTATGAATGACTTCAATGTATCATCAATATGAAATTTCTTGTCTTCTTAAAAAGAAGCAGGAGATGGAAGAGAGGAAGAAAATTTGGAAGTCAGAATTTAGAAAAACAAGTTATTTTTTATTTTTTGCAGATAGCTGGGAAATGTGTCATGAAAGGAAGAAATAGAACTTAAAATACTAATATAATATGTTGTTGAAATTTGCCAGGCACTAAAGTGAGAAATATATACTGCCAGTCTCTTCCTCTGTAAAAATCAGGATTGTGCCCTTTCCCAGTCCTCCTCTCTCCTCGACCCTTCAGAGAGCATTACAAGCTTTGAGGGGGATGGGGAGGGGGCAGGTTTTTCATCATGTGTATAGGGCCGCCCCTGTCCCCCCGGGGGATCGTGTTGCAGCCTCTGAGCTCGTTGAGCCCGGATGGGAAGGCTGCTGTCCGCATGCACTTTGGTGGGAAGGAACGTGCTTTTCTCGGGCTCTTTTTCTCAGGCTCCTCTCTGACCTTCTCTTTCAAGGCCGGATTTTTCCTCCCTCTTAGCGGAGGGCTGGACAGCTCTGCAGTTGCCTGCATGGTGTACTCCATGTGCCGCCAGGTCTGCCAGGCCGTGAGTAATGGAAGTAAGTGGCAGGGACGCTCTGGGTCCCTGGGGGCCTCTCCCGAGCAGGTGGGTGCTCCAGGCCCTGCCTTGGTCACTCTAAATGGGGGCCCACCGGGCTGTTGCTGGGGCCACTAGGGGGCACAGAGGCTTGGATTTAGGAAGACTCAGATTCCCCCAAGTTCAAATCTCACCTCAGGTACCTCCTAGCTGGGTGACCCTGGGTAAGTCGCTTGACCCTGATGGCCTCGGTTTCCTCATCTGTAAAATGAGTTGGAGGAGGAAATGGCCGACTGCTCTGGTATCCCTGCCGAGAAAAGCCCAGATGGAGTCACGAAGGCGGACGTGACTGAAACGATATCAGAAGCCAGGGCCGTTGTCAGGGTGGACACACACGTGTCCGGGGCCTCGCAGACCCTCCTGTACACGCGGGCTCTCATTCTCCCACCCCTGGGGCTTCCATCCTGCCCCCAATCTGTGCTCGTGTGTGTGTGTGTGTGTATAATTGTGAGCATGTGTATATTTGTGTGTACATGTAAGGGACCGTGTGCTTGTGGGTGACTACATGTATTGTGTAATCACGTGATTTGTCAGTAATCGTGTGATTGCGTGGAGTATATGCCGGGGCGTGCAGAGGCACATGGACACGCGTGTGCAGACGCGGCTTCTGCCCGGTCTCCTTTCAGACAAGGAGGTGCTGGCCGACGTCCAGAGGATCTTGAACCGCGACGACGTCGTCCCCCAGGACCCCCAGAAGCTGTGCGGCCAGTTGCTGACCACGTGCTACATGGCGTCGCAGAATTCCTCCCAGGACACCTACAACCGGGCCCAGGAGCTGGCCGAGCAGATCGGGAGGTAGCGGCCCCAGGGGCGGGGCTGGGCCGGACTGGATCCCATGGGCGTGTGTGTGTGTGGGGGGGGGGGGGGAGGGGGTTCCTGGGGCCGCTCCCTGCAGTGATTCCCTTCCTGGGCTGTGGCTCCTTGTCTCCTGGGCCGGTGATTTTCCCGAGCTGCTTCCTTCGGCACAGAGGAGGCTGCTGGGAGTCAGGAGGACGGACGCCCTTGCCAGGCTGCCGCGCCTCTGGGGAGGGAGGGGTCTTTGCAGCAGGGGCCGGCCGCCCAGTGGTCTGGAGCCCGATCCGTGGGCAGTCGGTGCTCCCTGACGCGGCCTCCTCCCGGCAGTTACCACATCAACCTCAACATAGACGGGGTGGTCAAGGCCATCGTGGAGATCTTCCGCCTGGTGACCGGCAAGATGCCGCAGTTCTTGGTCCACGGCGGAAGCAGCCGCGAGAACCTGGCCATGCAGAGCGTGCAGGTGGGTCCCGCCCGGGCTCGGGCTGCTTCCCGCAGGGGTGTCAGGCCGGCCGAGGCCCGGTGATGGAAGCCCCCTCCCCAGGCTTCCTTGGGGCCGATTCTGGTGGTTATCAGAACTTTCTGTAAGATGGGCTTGTGACCCCCACAGTGCCCAGCTGATGGGACTGCTGCTGTGCCGTACGGTGTGTGCCAGGGGACCTTGGCTGGGCCTGGCACACAGCAGGTGCTTAATAGAGTTCAGATGAGATGAGGGCAGATTTTTAAGCCCCCTCCTGATATCAGTCGCCGTTTATCACAAGTCGCCGCTTGTCACGGTCACCCGCCTGTTGGTGGCCCTCCCACTCATCCTCGCTGCTTGTTGAGTGGGGGGGGGGGGCAGTGTGCAGCTGGCGACCGGCCAGACCTTCCCCCTGTCCAGGAAGCCCCTCGGTTTCCTCCCGAGTCAGAACGGACGCCAGGCGTGGCGTGGGAGCCCGCACTGCCCTCTGCTCGGAGGCTCAGAGCCCCCGGGCCACGGCTCCCTTGTCTGCACGAGGGCCCCGGGCCGTCCGGCGTTGTGGCCAGTCCCCTGGCTGTGGGTTTGGGGTAAATCTCCAGGCACCAGAGTGACAGCACAGGATGATACTGTTAGTCAGCCAGCGAGCGCTTATTAAGCCCTTACTGTGTGCTAACCGATAGGGGTGCAGAAGGAAGCAAAGGATATTCCCCGCTCCTGGAGCACAATCTGATGAGGTGACAATGGTCACTTTTTAAGTCCCACTAGGTGCGGGGATACAAATCTAATGCAACCCTTGGGCAAACACAGTGCCCGGCACCTAGTGGGGGCTTTAATACGTTTTTATTGGTCAGATGATTGATAGCGATGTTCCTCTAGACAAGATAAATTGGAGAAAATGAACAGAGAGGCCTTTGTACTGCCATGGAGGGAGGGGGGGGGGTCAGGAAGGTGAGAACGTGGCTGGGGCTTGAATGAGGGCGGGAGGCCCGGGGCGGGGGGAGAGACGAGGAGGTTTCTTGCCGGAGTCGTTCTCGGCAGCAGTTTATACCACCACTAACGCCACCGGCTCGGCCGTGACCCCGTCCCGCGGGCTCACAGACCCTCAGGGTGGAGGGCGATGGGGCAGGTCTCGGGCCAAGGGCTCGGCCCTTTCCTTTGACAGGTGAGGAAACTGAGGTCTCAGAAGGGGAGTGA
Organism: Antechinus flavipes; assembly: GCF_016432865.1. NCBI lineage: Eukaryota > Metazoa > Chordata > Mammalia > Dasyuromorphia > Dasyuridae > Antechinus > Antechinus flavipes. Next base: position 260,725,050 of record NC_067403.1, read on the forward strand.
CTGGACAGTGGTCGCTGACCCAGAGACAGACCCATCAGCCATTGCAATAATCCAGATGGGAGGTGGCAGGGAGCAGCGCCGGGAAGAAGGGGCAGCACGTGCTCACTGTCCACCTCTCTGACCCTGACCCTCCCTCCTTCACCCCCCCCCCTTCCCAGGGGCTGTAACTCTGGATGCCCCCAGGCTCCTGCTGGGCTGCCGTGCCAGGGGGCGCCCCAGATCCTTCGGTGTCTCCTGCTGAATGCCTCCTGGGGGGCCTCTGAGCGGAGGGAGGGGAGGAAGCCGGGCTGCTGTGCCAGGGGGACCCCAGACCCTTCGGTGTCTCCTGCTGAACGCCTTTTGGGGGGCCGAGGGGAGTGGGGGGAGGAAGCCGGGCTGCTACGCCCCCTCTGGTTCCCTTTGTTTCGCAGGCCCGAGTCCGGATGGTCTTCGCCTACCTCTTCGCTCAGCTGAGCTTCTGGTCCCGGGGCATGCGAGGGGGTCTCCTGGTGCTCGGCTCCACCAACGTGGATGAGAGGTAGGGGCCGGAGGGCCCGAGATCCGCCGGGGCGGGAGCCGCGGGCCGGGGTCCAGGGAGGAGCAGGCCGGGGGTGGGACGGGCTGGAGCCGCTTCTGCCCGGCCGGGCCCGCCCCGTTGTCCCCCCCATGAGTCTTTGCTCGCAGCCTCCGCGGTTACCTGACCAAGTACGACTGCTCCAGCGCAGACATCAACCCCATCGGCGGCATCAGCAAGACCGACCTCAAGACCTTTATCCAGTACTGCATCGAGCGCTTCCGTCTGCTCTCCCTGAGGAGGTGGGCGCCGCCCCCCGGCCTTCGGGCCCTCCCGCACACCTGGGCCCTTCTGGACAACCCCCCCCCAACCTGGCATTCAAGGCCTCCACACTTTAATAATGTGGGAGCGATTAGTTGGCGCTTACTGTGTACCACAAGGCGCGTTCCCTCTCTATTTAACAGCCACTTAGGAGAGGTGGCACGTAGGGTCCCTGGTTCAAAGTGGGAGATGGGCCCCTAACAAGTGGGGGGGAGACCAGGACGGGTCTGGTGGAGAGCGTGGCCCCTGCTGAGCCCCAGCGGGGATCCAGGAGGAGGGAGGGAGGCTTGGGCTACAGACTGAGGGGGCTTGGTAAGTTTGGTTCCCTTCCCCCTCTCTTCCCCCATGGGGGACTCAGAGACACTCAGGGGACCTGGAACCCTTGGCCGAAGCCGCCTGGATGGGATCACTTGGAGCTGGGAGGAAAAGCTTTTTTGGGGGGTGGGGCTGGAGGAGCCATCAAGGCAGATCCCCCCGGGGGCTCCCTGCTCCTCAGTGCTCCAGCCCCCCGCCCCATCCGGCCCCCCGCCCCCCCGCGAGGAGAGAGACCGACGGGCTGGCACTCAGGCCCGCCTCCTTGTCTCGCAGCATCGTGTCGGCGCCGGCCACCGCCGAGCTGGAGCCCTTGGCCGAAGGGCAGGTGATCCAGACCGATGAGGTACCAGGCTGGCGGAACCCTGGGCGGAAGGGCCTCCCTCTGGCGGAGGAGGCTCAGGCTCCCGCTGTGAGCTTCCCGTCTCCCAGGAGGCCCCGGAGCCTCTGGGAGCCCGTCCCCTGCTGCCCGGGGAGCTGGCGCGGGCCGGGAGATGGGCTGTCAGGAGGGCCGAGTTCGAATCCTGTCTCAGATACGCCACTTAAATGCTCCTGACTCAGTTTCCTTGCCTGTAAAACTGGGGGTGGCCACGGCAGCCACCTTCGAGGGTTATTGGGAGGATGGAATAAGAGGGCGGGTTTAAGGCCCCTGCAAATCTCGCCGCTCCCTCGTGGTTGTTCTCATTGACACCCTCTGCAGTGGAGCCGCTGAAGAACGCTTCTTGCCCTGATTCGTGGCTGGGGGGTCCTGGACAGACCACTGGACCTTGCTGAGGCTCGGTTTCTCCCTCAGGAAAGTGGGTCCATAATATTTAGTGAAGAAGACCCCTGAAAATGGGCTGTTCCAGGGGAGAAGCCGTGCTTTTGGCACAGAGGGGACAGGAAATGCCCCGGGGGTCCAAGAGCCGGGGGACGATGTCTTGGGAGGATGTTGGGCCTCCCTTTCCTGGCCAGCCTCCTCCCACTGTGAGGCGGTGCGGGCCCCCGGGCCCTCGGAGGCATGTGGGGTTTGAGTTGGGATGTCCCCTCATCACTTTGCTCCTCTCCCTTGAGCCTCTCTGGCTCCCTCTTACCACATGGGGCAGCCCCGGTTGGTACTCCCTCCTCGCTAGTGCCTCCTGCCTCCCCAGAGCTGGGACCCTGCGGCCAGCCCAGTGACCTGGGGACGGTCAGGCGGGCCCGGGGAGGTGAGGGGACCTCGGAGGCCGGGAGGCAGGATTCGAACGCAGGCCCTCTTCCTCCAAGCCCTTCCCCAGCCCGGCGGGCCACCTCCTAAGCCCGGGGACTCCTTGTTCCTACAGGAAGACATGGGGATGACCTACAAGGAGCTGTCTGTCTTTGGGAGGCTGAGGAAGATGGGGAAGGCGGGGCCCTACAGCATGTTCTGCAAACTCATCAACATGTGGAAGGAGATCTGCACCCCCAGAGAGGTAGCGGCCCCTGGGGCCGGGCCGGCCGCCCACGCCCACTGGACCAGACCCCGGCGACGCGGGGGCTCCGAGCTGCCCTTCCACCCTGGGCTGGGAGACTGGGCTGGGAGACGGCGGAGCTCTCGGTGGAAGGGAAGGGCCCACCCATCCTGGGACCCCCGGCTTGGAATGGGCCAGATGTAATCCCGGCCTTGGGCAGGGGCGCAGGGAGAGCAGGCGTCGCTGTCCGGCCTGGGTAACGGGCTGCTCAGGGACCCCCATGTTCTCCCGGCCTTGGGCAGGGGTGCAGGGAGAGCAGGAGTCGCTGTCCAGACCCGCGGGTCTCCTGCCCCCTTAGCCCCCTCCCCACTCGGAGCTAACGCCCCACCCGGGGCTTCCTCCTCCAGGTGGCCGAGAAGGTGAAACACTTTTTCCGGATGTACTCCCTGAACAGGCACAAAATGACCGTCCTCACGCCCTCCTACCACGCCGAGAACTACAGCCCGGACGACAACAGGTTCGACCTGAGGCCCTTCCTGTACCAGTCCAGCTGGCCCTGGCAGTTCCGCTGCATCGACCACCAGGTGAGGCCGCGCCCACGGAGGCGCCTCCCAGAGGTTCCCAGGGGGCTCGCGTGCATCTCCGCCCAGGGAGACTCTCCTTGCGGCTCGCCAGGGGCCGCCGGTCGCCCGTCAGTCAGCAGGAAGCTGAGGCTCTCGGGGCAGAGCCGCCTTTCAGGCGGGGCCCAGCGTGGAGTTGCTCAGACTCCCCAGCACGAGCCTTGGGACCCCCCCAGGCCACCCGGGGCCCCCGGGGCTGCGGGAGCTGCCAGGGCCGGCTTCCTGCTCCCCTCCCCCGGTCTTGGCCCTGGCACTTGTTTGGCCCCCCGAGCGCACGGCCCGTGACCTTGGGGACCTGGGGGCTTCCTGACCTTCGGGCCTGGGAGCCCGGGTTCTGTTCCGTGACGGCCCGAGCCGGGCTTGCCCAGGAAAGCCAGTGCGTGTTACTGCTCGGGACATAGCAAGGCAGGGCAGTGATTAAGGAGAAGGTGAGGAAACTGGCCCCCCGCCCCTCCTCCCCCGTCAGTGTCTGGGGGAGGATTTGAGCTCACAGTTGTTCAAGGGGAAGACAAGGCAGATGAGGAGAGCGCCCCCGAGGGGCCAGAGAAGGGAAGGGTTTCCGGAGCAGACCAAGGCGCTTCGATGTTATTCTGGAGGGAATGGGGAGCCACGCCTGGCTTTAGAGCAGGGGAGGGAGAGGTCGCCTCTGTGTCTGAGCAAGATTATATTGTCAGCGGCATAAGCAGCGGACTGGACGCGGGGTCGCCAGAGGAGGGGGCTCCATGCATCCTAGCTGTGGGCCTCAGTTTGCTCATCTTTAAAATGGGCTCACTAGCCCACCTGGCACTGTCTTCCCTCACTAGGCAGAGATAGCCTAAAACACCGTGTAAAAGTCAGCCGGGCTTCCTCACTGTGCTCCGTTGAGACTGCTGGCGGCCGGCGGAGAGCTCGGGCGGAGCGGGGTCCCGGCCTGGGCTCCCCTTTCTAGCTTTCTCCCCTCCCCCCATCTTCTTCCAGGTGATGAAGCTGGAAGGCGCCGAAGGGGATCAGGACTTTGAAGATCTGGTCTGATGGACCCTCTGGCTGTGTGGCTGTGACCCAGGCGCGGGCGCCTCCCCTCCCCCGGGGTTTCTCCTCCTCCTCTCTCTGCCATTTTGGCTCACTCTGGTTGGCGCGACGCTCAGCTCGGCCTGCTCTGGCTTCAGTGGGTTCTGATCCTTTCCAAAAACTGTTTAAAATAAAAACGTTCTTCTGAAATCCGCGGGTGACATTTCTGGGCCCCGGGCGCCGCTGCCTTCCAGCTGAGGACGGCGGGTGGTCCCGCACCCCTCGCGCAGCTTTCCTACCCTGACTTTCACCTGGCGGCTCCTTGGTTTATGGAGTCCTGACTCTGGTGGAGACCCCAGAGCTCTCGGCCAATAGGAAACTCCTAAGACTTTCCTGGGAAACTGAGTCACCAGGGGAAGGAGAGTGTTTCCTAACTGCAGTTAATCTGGGATCATGGACCCTGAGGTTTGGGCTCACTTATCCCTTATAAAGAAGGAGAAACCCAGGGAGGAAACACAGGGAGGCCCTGGGTGTTCTGGGAGGTAACTGGAGAGGGAGAGGAGGTGCCAATGGCCCCGCCCCATCCCCAGATGCCAGGAAGGGACTTGTAGGGAAGGTGGGCATAGGGGGCCAATCTTGTCTCGAAGGGAGCCTTGCAATGTCCCAGTTGGAGCTTGGGCTCAATTAGCCCCTTCCTTCTGGGTTGGCTGCATGGGATGGGAGGGATTTAAAGAGGGCTGGAGCAGCCACTCCCCTTGGATCTTAACTTCTTGGACTGAGAACACGCAGGCTAGGCTCAGGAACCCACTTCTGGGGGTGGGGGGGAGATAGGGAGGGGAAGGCAGATTTAGCTCTCACCGTGACCTTTAGTTCCCCAAAGCTCCATCAGTCTGTCTCTTATGGAATCACTTCTCTCCAGGAATCTTTGCAAGAGACTTGGGGAACCTGGGGACCAAAGTCTAGAACCCTGTGAACCCCGACCCCTCCTGTCGGCAGCTGCTCGGACTTGGGTTGGACTCTGACAGTGCTGATACTGACGATAGCTCAGTTATAGAACATTCTCATTTGATCCTCAGAATAATCCATTTATTAAATAGGCAACAATAATATTGGATATAACAATAATTAGAGTTATTGAATAGGTAATAATAATATTGGATATAACGATAACTGTAGTTATTGAATAGGTAATAATAATATTGGATATAACAACAACTGGAGTTATTGAATAGGTAATAATAATATTGGATATAACAATAACGAGTTATTGAATAGGTAATAATAATATTGGATATAACAATAACGAGTTATTGAATAGGTAATAATAATATTGGCTATAACAATAATAAGTTATTGAATAGATAATAATAACATTGGATATAACAATAACTGGAGTTATTGAATAGGCTATTGCCTATTATTCTCAAAACAGATGAGGAAAGGGGCTTCGAAGGGTTAGATAACTTGCTCATAATGTCGGAGCTGGGATTCTTCTGGACTTGATGGCTGACATCCTGTTAGTGAGACCACATGACCTCTCCGAGCTGGTGAGAAAAACTGCATGTGGTAACGGAAGCCATCATGGAGCACGAAGCTCATTTGATCTTTTCTAAGCCATCTCTACAGATTCAACTCCTCCCCGAAACCCAGTCTTGCAAAGCGATTAATTTTTTAGAGAGGGACAAGTCAACACGGATGATCGAGGAACTGAAAAAGTCCGAAAACCATCTGCCCCGTGTGATGAGATGGACTGGGGTTCCTTCATTTGAGTCTCACTTAATCTTTATCATTCTGTTACGTTTCCTTTTTATTCTTTCGGTCGTTGTGTTGTATTACCTGTTTTATAAAAATCGGATAGAATTTCCCTGTAAATCCCTTGGGACCAGAAGTTTTTTCTTTGATAGTTTCTTTCCAGCTAGATCTGAGTTTGGGTTATTTACAATCTCTAGCTGGTCTTCTAAAGTTTGGCTGTTTTATATTTTGGAAGATATTCCTGTTTCTTTTGCATTCTCAATTTCGTTAGGATACAGCGATGCTTAATGTGCTCTGATTATTTTTTGTTGTTTATTCTGATCCCCCAGTTCCTGGCCCTGCTCCTGCCTCATTGGACATCCCCGGGGGTCCTGAGGCAACACTCGGAGCCAGGGAGATTTCCTGGAGACCAGATCCCCGGCTCTCAATTCTTCCTGCAGACTTCCTTTCCCTTCCCCACTTTCTGGAGAAGCCCGGGATGGTTCCTAACAGGAGGGTTACTTTGTTACTTCCCTAAACGCTTCTGCTTTACAAAGTAGCCACTTCTGAGCCTCATGGGATACAAAGTAAAACTTGGCCCCCCGGGAGATTTCCCAAACTTGGATCGTGCTTAAGGGTGAGAAGTGACCTTAGGAGCTGGGCTTTTCAGAGCAGAAAGCCCTGAGGTCACAGCCACTAGAACCTCGGCCTTCAGGCTCCAATCCCAGGTTCTGTCCATTGTGTTGTGCTAGAGTTCAGTGTCTTTTTTGTTCAGAGTGAAGTTCCTCTGCATCTCTAGGGTGGGCACAACCAATGGCAGAATATTGGCCGGGAATACGTGGGCCCAGGGCTTGTTAGTACTGAAGTAATGGAGCGTGGGCTGGAAAGTGTGGGATGGATTTCTGTAACAGCCGCCTACTGATCTGTTGATATAAATATACATATTTATCCAATTTACCTTCATATACATAGATATATATATTCATACATATATATAATGTGTTTATATGTATCTCTAGATATATAATATCCATATGTGTATATATAAAAATATTTGTGTATATGTATCTGTAGATATAGATATAGATATATACACCCATAATAAAAGTTGGCTGTCTGACCACTTAATTTCATGCTCCTTTTTTCCTCCATTTTCTCTCTTCCCCCTTTGCTCTCTTCCTCCTTTCCTCCTTCCCCCCCACTCACTTTTATTTTCCTTCTTTCTTTCCTCTTTTCCTCCTTTCTTTTTTCCTTCCTGCCTTCCTCCCTTTCTCTCTACCTTCCATCTTCTCTCCCATTTCTCCTTTCTTTCATTCCTCCTTCCCCTTTCCCCTTCTTCTCTCTGTTCTTTTCTTTCTTCCTCCCACCTCTCCTTTTCCCCCTTCCCTCTTTCCTTCCTTTTCCTCTCCCTCCTTTCTCTCCTTCCTTCCCTTCCTCCTTTCATCTCTCCTTTCCTCCATCCTTTCATCCTTCCTTTCCTCCATCCTTTCTTCCCTACCTCCTCCTGCCTTCTTTTCTTCCTTCTTTCTTTCCTTCCTTCCATCCTTCTTTTCCTTCCTTCTTTCTGCTTATCTTAAAGTAATTTCTGGTTATCTATTTGTCTGGAAAGTTACAGTATTCATATTTCTATAAATGTGTATTAAATTAAATACCTTTGATGCTCATTCCCAGCTCAGGAAACTAAATTATTCAAATATAGAGATTAAACATTTCTTTCATTAATATTTACTGGTGCTTTCTTAATCTGAGATTCTCGACCTTCTGGCTTCTCAGTCTGTCCCTCTGGCTGTCATTTTCCTTTTCTTGAATACTTTTCACAGTGTTTTTCTTCTCCCATGGCCCTTTTTTTCTCTTCAGTTTTCTTTGGACTGAACTAGCTTCACTTTAACTAATGTCCATTGTATTTTGAGATTTTCCATGTTGGTGAATTTAGTGATTGTGTAATTCTGTTAAGTGAACATCTAGAAAAGTCAGCAGTAATTAGAAAAGGGGAGCAAAGTGCACAGTGGACAGAGAGATAGATCTGGAATCAAGAAGCTTCCTCCTACCATAACATAGCATTTGCACTCTTTCTGTGTGGGGGAAGAGAGAAAATGGAGGAGAAAAGGAGCAGGAAATTAAGTGGTCAGACAGCCAACTTTTATTATGGGTGCATATATCTATATCTATATCTACAGATACATATACACAAATTTTTTATATATACACATATGGATATTATATATCTAGAGATACATATACACACATTATATATATATATATATGTATGTATGAATATATATATCTATATGTATATGAAGGTAAAATATGTATATTTATGTCAACAGATCCATCAGTGGCTGTTACAGAAATCCATCCCACACTTTCTAGCCCAGGCTCCATGAATATGTATACATATTGCATTTAACATATACTTTAACATGTTTAACATGTATGGGACTACCTGCCATCTAGGGGAAGGAGTGGAAGCAAAGAAGGGGAAAGTTGGAACAGAAGAGTTTGCAAGGATCAATGTTGAAAAATTACCCATGCATATGTTTTGTCAATAAAAATCTATAATAATAATAATTTTTTAAAAAAGAAGCTTCCTCCTCATGAGTTCAAATCCTGCCTAGATACTTGCTAATTGTGTGGCCCTGGGCAAGTCACTTCACTCTGTTTGTCTTCGTTTCCTTATCTGTAAAATAAGCCAAAGAAGGAAAAGGCAAACCTCTCCAGTATCTCTGCCAAGAAAACTCCAAATGGAGTCATGAAAAATTGGACACAAATAAAAGGGACTGAGCAACAACAATCAGGAAAACCATCTTTGGTTCATCAAAGATCAGTCATGGCAGATTTGCCTTATTTCTTTTTTGAACACGGTTTCCAGGCTGCTGTCAAATCTCAGAGGCTTCAGGGAGGAGAGGCCACCTAAACCAACCTCTTCCTGAGAGAGTGTGGCTGCCATTTTCCATGACAAGAAATGACAACAGCTCTGTTTAAAGATCTCCAATGAGAAGGACTGGAATTTCTGGAACAAGCCATCTCATGGATGAATAGCTCTTATAGGGGATAAGTTCGGGTTTTCCTCTTCCCCCTAAGCCTTTGTTTGCAAGTTATACTGGTCACCCTTAACTTGGCCCTTTCTGTTTAAGCAAAGGCTTTTCCTATACTTGAAGAAAGTCACTTGGGTGCCTCCCATGACTTCACTTCTAGAATTCCTACATGTGGAGTCACCAGGATCACAGGAAAACATTTTTTTTTTTTTTTACTAAATCTCTATCTTTTGTAAAAGGTTTCATTTCCCAAGGAGCAGGGCCAAGCTTGTTTGGCTGCCCTTAAGGGTCCACCTGAGCTGTGTTACTGAGAGCTCCGTCCAGGTGAGCATTGGTGTCCTGATGTCTAGAGATCAGAAACATCAATTGGATAAGCTTTCCACTCTCTGGCTTAAAGAGAATGGTGTGTTACATTAAGAGATAATGTTCTATTTTGTGGAAGAGAGGAAGAGATGGTGACCATAGAGGGATATACACATGAAACTAGTTGAAAGAATAGACACCAAGGAAAGATCCTCTATTAATGTGGAGAAGCTTAATGATGAATAAAACAGAAAAAAGTATTTTCCTACTAACCACTTGCGCCCCTAATATGTCCTCTCCCTTTCCCATATCCTTTCTTTCCCTCGTCTTTCCCCTCCTACTTTCCTGTAGGGTGAGATAGATTTCTTTACCCATATTTCTTCTTTGAGCAAATTCTGATCAGAGTAAGATTCACACTCCCCCTCTCTTCCCTCTACTCCCCTGCACTATAAAAGTTTTTCTTGCCTCTTTTTATGACAGATAATTTACACTATTACAATTCTCCCTTTCTCTTTCACCCAATACATTCCTCTCTCACCCTTAATTTCATTTTTTATATTATCCTTTCATATTCAGCTCATACCCGTGCCCTCTGTCTATACATACTCCTTTTAACTGCCATAATAATGAGAAAGTTCTGAGTTACAAGTATCATCTTCCCATGTAGAAGTGTAAACAGATAAAACTTGTATCCCTTATGATACCATTTTCCTGATTACCTCCTTATGCTATTCCTGAGTTCTGTATTTGAAAATCAGATTTTCTATTCAGCTCTTATCTTTTCATAGCAAATGCTTGAAAATTCTCTTTTTAAATTAATTTGCACCTTTTCCTCTGAAGGATTATACTCAATTTTGCTGGGGAGATGATTCTTGATTGTAATCCTAGCTCCACTACTCTCTGGAAAGTCATATTCCAAGCCCTCTGGTTCTTTAATGTAGAAACTGCTAAATCTTATGTTATCCTGACCATGCCTCCACTGTACTAAAAGTTGTTTCATTCTGGATGCTTGCACTCTTTTCTCCTTGACCTGGGAGTTCTGGAATTTATCTGTAATATTCCTGGGAGTTTTCATTTTGGGATCTCAGGAAGTGATGGAATGGATCTTTAAATTTTTATTTTACTTTCTTGTTCTAGAATATCAAGAGGATTTCCTTGATAACTTCTTGAAAGATGATGCCCATGCTTTTTTTTTTTTTTTTTTTTTTGAGGATGATTTTCAGGTAGACTAATAATTTTTAAATTATCTCTCCTGGATCTGTTTTCTAGGTCAGGTGTTGTTTCAATGACACATTGCACATTTTTTTCCTATTTTTTCATTTTTTGGGGTTTCCTTTAACTTATCTTGATTTCTCATAAAGTCATTGACTTTCATTTGCTCAATTCTAGTGTTTAAGGAATTCTTTTCCTAAGTGAACTTTTGTACTTCCTTTCCCATTTGGCCAATTTTGCTTTTTAAGGCATTCTTCTCCTCATTAGGTTTTTGTATTTCCTTTTGCACCAGTCTCAGTTCTTTTTCTATTTTTGCCTCTGTCTCTCTTACTTGATTTATAAAATCCTTTTTGAGGTATTTCATAGCCTGAGACTAATTCTTATTTTTTCTTGAAGACTTAGAGCTTTGACTTTGCTATCTTCTCCTGAGTGTATGTTTTGATCTTTCTTGTTACCTTAGTAACTTTCTATGGTCAGTAGCTTTTTCTGTTGTCTATTCATTTCCCTAGCCTATTACTAAGCTTTTAACTCTTTTTAAATTTGGGATCTGTTTCCACAGTGGAGGGTGCATTGTCCTAAGTTTTAGCAGTTGTTGTATGCAGCTATTTACAGAGATACTTCTAGGGATCTGACCACAAGCACTCTTTTCTGCCCTGGAGCTGTTAGAAGTGTCCCTGTCCCACTGTAGCAATAAAATCTAGTGTGCTAAAGCAACAGAGGCCTGCTTTGCTGGCACTGGGGCCAGGGCTGCATTGGTGCAGTCTGTACTCAAGCTGCATGATGGACCTCCATCCTGATGGCTTTTCTGTTGACCATCTAAGTTGTCTTCAGTTGGAAAATGTTCAACTTTGTCTTTTTGGGGTGTTCTGATGCTCTAAAATTTGTTTAGAGTCATTATTTAGAGAAATTTATAGTAGATTGGGGGAGAGATTGGGCAAATCCCTGTCTTTACCCCAACATCTTGGCTTCACCTTTCAGTACAATTTTTACAGGAATTGGTTATGTTCAATTGTTCCATTCATGTCTGAGTCTTTGTGAGCACATTTGGGATTTTCTTGGCAAAGATACTGGAGCACTTTTTGCCATTTCCTTCTCCAACTCATTTTACAGGTGAGAAGACTGAGGCAAACAGGGATAAGCAACTTGCCCAGGATCACACAGCTAGTAAGTGTCTGACCATGATGTTTGAATTCAGGAAGATGAGTTTTCCTAATCCCAAACCCAGCACTCTATGCAATGCATCACCATGCAGTTGTCCCTTTAAGAATTGAATTTTGACTCTAAATCAAATGAAATAGTACATGGAGCTAACAATGTCTGAAATAAGCTGATGGGGTCAAATTTGCAAATTGCTTTTATTAATTGAAAATTATTACTTTTCATATCACTCTGATCATGGGTCTGTAAATGTATCAGATACCTTGGAACCTTGGATTTGAATAAGATCATAAAATCTCAAGAAAACTTGTGAAAGAAGTTGCTAAATGTAGTAAAATTCTAAAACAGTGAATTGGTTTCCTGAAAAACTGGGATCTCTTCTTTTATCACATATACTAATTGTCAAAGTCGTGGGAAGGATTTACAACTGTGCTTATAGTTCACAAGTGATTTGTGATTGTGAAAGTATATCTGGATTAGCATATATTAAAGTTACATCTTGAGCCAAATTGGTTTCAACAGAATCCAGTCTGAAAGATTTATTTATGCCCTAGAGATTTAATATGTAACACCTTTAGAAATGGATATCTGTTGATCAGTAACCAGTGTTTTCCTGTATTTTGAATGAATTATTATACATTCACTATGTGCACTTCAAGAATATGATTATTTTCTTAAATTACTAATGATTTATTTTTATACCCAGATTAATGTTAACTAAAAAATTAAAGAAAATGTGTAGATTGAACATTTTAATAAATGAACATAGATATATATATAATGTATATATATATATACACACACATATATACATATAGTGTATATATACATTTTTATAATGTATATATATATTCATACATAGGTATATATTATGGAAAGGATTGTTGGATATATGTATATATATACACATATATAAATATATATGGAAAAACTTGGCAAACCTTTTATTGCTAATTGTTATCACAATAATGTGAGGGAAAAAATGATGATTTTATCTAGTCCTAAGAAAATATCTCCACACAAGTGAAGTTTAAATTGCTCACAAAAGGATAGCTAGATGACCCAGTAGATAGAATACTGGCTCTGAAGTTAGGAGGACCTGAATTCAAATCCAGATTCAGGAAGTTCATATACTTCCTAGCTGTGTGACTCTGGGCAAGTCACTTAACTCCAGTCGCCTCAGCACAAACCAAAACCAAAAAATAAACAAACAAAAAATTGTTCACAAGGTGATTTAAAAAATGATGACATTGCTAATTTTCCATCCCAAATTGTCGTAAGTCACACTCATATGTCAGCTGTTGTTAAAAAATTAAAACAAAGTTTTTCCCCTTTCCTGGAGATATCTAAATCATCTACAATAAATAGCAGTAGCTTATAGTCTATAACAATTAATGTAATTTTTTCCACAGAAAAATACTTTTTAAAATCTTGCTTATTTTATCACTAAACTTCTCCATTTTAAAACAACAATAAAAGGGACTGCTTTCTGTTGTCTTTAAATTAATTCATATATATATATATATATATATCTCACCTTCACATCTTTCTTTTTCATGGGCAGAAGGGGAGATATGAGAAACTTAGGCAATATGATACAAGAAAATGATTTCTACCGAATTCACTCTATCTATGTAGAAGTGAAGACTTAGAAGGGACATGGCGAGAGTCTTTTAAGTCTTCAGGAAGGGTTTTCAGATAAAAGATACCCTTGTGTTGCCTGAGCCCAGAGTGGAATGAGGACCAATGGGAGCAGCTCAGCAAGAAAGAGTTGCAAGGATGGGGACATAACATCTCAAAAATTAGAAATGTCCCAAAGGAAAATGGATTGCTCCAGGAGAGGTCACATTCTCTTTATGAGAGATCTGGATGCAGTCCCTGTCACTCTTGCCAGAGTAGGCAAGTCTCAACTGGTTTCAGTTGGTCTCCAAGGTCCAGTGGGGTCTAATCTCTTCCCTCATCTCCTGGAGTATTCAAGCTTCACTTCTAAGTTCGCTCCTTAAAGCCACTGCCCCCAATGAATGTCAGAAGAATTTCACTGTCTTGGTCTCCACACTGAATATCTGGAACTGTGCAAAACAGGCCCAGAGACAGATTTTGGAGCTCAAGTAGCAGTTTAATTCATCACTTTCAGAGTGAAGAATACAGTTTGTAAAAATTCTCCTGGTTGGGAGACCTCTACTTATAGCAGGAACGGTAGAGCTTTTATACACAAACCATAAGTGGGAAGGGAGGTGAAAGGTGGATTATAATATAATTATTTTCAGGGCCTGAGTAGTTTTCCATGACAAGCCCAGGAGTGGAAGGCAATATGGGTGTACTCCAATCCTGTGAGAACAGTTCTTAAGTGATTGTTTCAAAACCCGGAAATTATTACTTGGTGAGGGATAGGAGAAAAGTTGTTTGACAAGAATAGGGTCTGTAATGTTTGATTCTCTTCAATTAATACACAGAGGAGAATGTTGTAAAGGATCGATTGAACATTTCAAGTTGCATTGTAAGATTGACTCCCAAGTCAGAGTTTTTGGGAAAATGGTAGCTTGGAAATAACTCAGTTATTAATATATTCATTCTAAACATCCTGTTGAATATGATGAAAATCATAATTTTCTTTTACAAATGCAATATATATCACACAACATTAAATTATAAATCCTAAAAATTAAAGAAGACATTAAATATATTGATTTTTTAAAAAATCTCATTGATTTAGTGTATAAAAGTAGGAGTTGATTTAAAAAAAAAAACCTAATAAAATCCATAAAGCATTGGTTAATTTGATTTAAAAAGAGAAGAAAACCAAATGCCTAGTATTAAAATGTAGTGTGAATCTACAACTATGAAGATGAAATTAAATGAATTAGAAGCAGTTATTTTGCCCAATTAAGTGCCAATAAATTTAACAGTTTAAGTGAAATGCAAGAATATTCACCAAAATATGAATCGCCAAGATTAGAAGATGAAAGAGAATATACAAGTCGATCCATTTTAAACAAAACAAACTGATATAGGCCATAAAAAAGCTTCTTAAACAAAAAGTTCCAGGACTAGATGGCTTTACAAGGGAATTCTATCAAACATTTAATACTTAACTAATTCCAATATTAAATAAATTATGTGAAATCATAGGCAAAGAAGGGATCTTACTAAATTCCTTTATGTAACAAATATGATAATGATACCTAAATCACAGTGAGTAAAAACAGAGGAAGAAAATGTAAGATCAATTTCATTAATGAATATGAGTGCAAAAATCCTAAATAAAATATCAGCTAAAAAATTAGAAGAAAATATGGAAAGATTATATACATTATGATCAAATAGTATTTATACCAGGAATGCAAGGATAGTTAACATAAGGAAAACCATTCCCACAATTGATGATTTAAAAAATAAAAGTCAAAAAAATTATAGGATTACACCATTTGGTGTTTGGAAAAAGGGACCTTGTATGGAAAAAAAATCACCCCAGACTCCCAAGAGAGAAATTGAGGCAGAGCTTTGAGCCCAAAATTGTTTATTGAAGGAGTCCATCTCCCCTGAAACCCAAACCTCCATCTCAATCTCAGAAGTCATCTCCCCTCATGGCACCATTTTTATAGGGTTACAATTATATATATTACATACAATTATACCATGATACATAGACTAAAATGTGAAAACCAGAAGGGTCACAAAGTTTTGAGATGGGCAGGTCTTGATTATCATAATATGGTCATAAGATGGATGAGCTATCCTTTAGGTTGGGCAAGAGGAGATAGAGCACTACCCCAAGAACATTTGGGGGATCTTAGGGTTTTTCCATCGTGGCAGCATGGAATGTGGGCAAAATAGAGATACTTTGTGTCAGGGTTCTCATGATTCTGTGTCATGCACTGGCTGGTATATAAGTAATTTCTTAATACTAGCATGAGATCTTCCCAAAGCCTCTCTAACAGAATCTATATTCCTCTATGATCATGAATTACTTAATATATTAGTAGACAATTGAGTAGATATGTATTGCTAAATAATTACTAACAATCATTGTCTCTTTCAAAATTATCATGGTTTGATTAATACTGATTAGAATTTTAGTGGATGCCCCCAAGGAGGTTTCTCATCCTGAAATCACTAAGGTCATTGTCATTGGAGGAAGCCAGTGGAAGCTGAATCATCTCCCACAATCTGGATATTGCATAGGAGATTGTTGTTCAGTGTGTGTGTGTGTGTGTGTGTGTGTGTGTGTGTGTGTGTGTGTTGATATGTAATATGTATTGTATAAGGTGACTTCTCCTGTTTTGGTCTCATTGCCCTGTCATGTAACACCCCTACAATATGCAACATTAGGGTGGCCCTGTTAATGTTATACATGCCCTCATCAGGAACTGAGTCATGCAGAGTGAAAGAGAGATTCCCAGAAACTTACAGACACAGAGAGACTCAAAGTGATGCAGACGTAGACAAAGAGACAGGACACAAGAGAGGGTACTGAGCCCCAGCCTTGACTTTTAAAGGAGAGAAGTATTTGATTCAGTCCAATGATGGGAGGGGGGAAGGAAAAGGAGCCCCAGAAGGGGATGGAGGAGGACTTAACTGAGTTGGAATATTCTCTTTTTAGGCTTGAGGGAGGGGAGAAGATCCAAGAGAACTTTGTAGGTCAAGCCTACAAAACAATGAGAGAAGAAGACAATGTTGGGGAGCATGACCCCCAAAACTTTGAGGATCCTGTTCTCTGACTCTATGCCTTCATTTGCAGAAAGTGGGAAGGAGAGGGCAGAAAGACATGGGGACTTTGAGGATGTATTTCTTCTTCCTGTTCTCTTCAGGAAAAGGACAGTGGAAATTTCTGGTAGAAATTTTCCTCTGGGATGACACATGAACCCTCAATCCCTAGGTAAAGGGTTCTTCAACAAACTAGAGGGTTCCAAGTACACAGAACATTGAATGGAGCAGGAATCAGGAAGATCTGAGATCAAATCTACTCTCTGAACTTTTATCTGCCTCAGTTTCCTCAAGTGAAAAATAGATATCCAGAGAGCACCTACTTCCCAAGTACATGGTGAGGATTAAAGGAGATTTTTGTATAGCACTCAGGACAGGCCTGATGTAATTTTATTCAGTCATGTGACTCTGTGACCTCATCTAAGATTTCCTTGGAAAAGATACTGGCGTGCTTTGCCATTTCTTTTGCAAGCTCATTTTGAAGATAAGGAAACTGAGGCAAATAGAATTAAGTGACTTGCCCAGGATCACAGAGCAGGTGCCTCAAGACAGATGTGATCTCAGTACTATCCATTTCAGGCCCTGGAACTCTTGTCTTCTGCATTGCCCACCTGCCTGGCATATAGTAGTCACCTAATAAATGTTTGTTTACCAGTTAGAGTTCACACTCTGGACAGCAATATAAAGATGGCAGGGGGAGTCCTTGGAGGGAAGGGAGGGGGCTTGTAAAACGTTTTGTTGTTAGGCTCACAATAACATTTCGTGGCTATCGGTGCGGGGGGTGTCCCTCATCCCACCTTCCATCTCTTGCTTTTCTCTCAGGGCCCTCTGGAGCACCACCCTAAGGGGCTCCCTCCTTGCATGCCTTTGTCGGCCCAGGAAGAAGTAAATGAGGGGATTCACGCTGCTGTTTATACAGGCCAGGAAGGGATGGATCCAATAAGGGACGAAAGGTATGCAGAAGCGAAAGGCCAGGAAAGACAAGATCTCTGGGGGCAGACCGAAGAGCAGGAACACGAGGACCGTGAGCAGGACCAGGAGGTAGAGCCTGGGGGGCTGCCGGACCTGGGAGCAGCACTGGATCTTCACCAGGAAGGTCAGGCTGGACACGCACATGATGCAGGTGAGGAGGAAAAAATATGCTGCGCGGATATTTAAAACGACTTCATCACAAAGTCTCAAGTTCAAAATTACCCGTACCAGTCCGGCCTGAACCCAGATCCCACTGCAAACCACAGCGGACAAGTGCTTGGGGCGGTGACCTCGGCACCAGAGTGGGAAGAGCACAATTAGACAGCGCTCGGTGCTGATCGCCGCCAGGAAGCTCAGACCCGCAATGTAGAATGTGGACTCCAGGGAGAGCATTATGCGGAACGTTGAACCACCAGACAGATATCTGTGAAATTCATCTATGAATTCAAGGATAGTGAAACACAGGAAAAGGGCGTCGGC
This sequence comes from Antechinus flavipes, assembly GCF_016432865.1. Classification (NCBI taxonomy): domain Eukaryota; kingdom Metazoa; phylum Chordata; class Mammalia; order Dasyuromorphia; family Dasyuridae; genus Antechinus; species Antechinus flavipes. The sequence goes on from NC_067403.1 coordinate 260,742,787, forward strand.
ACCCGCCAGGTTGAGGATGTAGATGGAAAAAGGGGTCCTCCGGATGCGGAAGCCCAGGAGCCACACGACCGTGCAGTTCCCCACCAGCCCAAGCAGGGAAATGACCAGAATGAGGATCTCCTGCCAGTGATATAAAAAAAAGTTTCCATCTTCCCCACCAGCTCGACTCCCATTAGCTCCTCTCTCCGTCACATTGTCATGAACATATTCCAGCTGCCCAGGTGTGGAGAACATGACCATGGCGGGCGGTCCCAGCTCCTCTCAGACTTCCTGGGGACACAGAAACAGAAAAGGGCATCAGGGACTTTTCTCGACTCCTGCTCCCCACTGCTTCTCTCTAGGGTGCAGCTAGGAGGCGCCACAGTGCCCAGACGGGTTGGTCTGGAATAAGAAATGAGTTATAATCTTGCCTCAGACGCCAATGAGGAAAGGATTATGAGATTGCCCAAATCCTCAGGGTGCATGATTTTCCACCACAGCTGAGATCCCACCAATGAGAAGATCTTACAAAGAGCATCTTACATGGGTGTTATTCT